>NC_059327.1:143234102-143545352 GCF_018350155.1 Leopardus geoffroyi | reverse complement strand
AAAAAGACATAACTGTTAATGGCTACACTGATGTTTCATAATTTTTAAATCAATGCCCAATTGTCAGGCCCTATTTCCAGGTTTTGCTATTAGAAATAATGTTCGGTGACCATCTTCCTGTATTTACCTTGGTACCTAACTCTGATTATTTTCTCAAGACCAAATTCTAGAAATGATATTATTGAGTCAAAGGGCATTTTTTGGACTTGAGATAGCATCTTCTAGAGAAGTCGTAACAGTCCAGGGCAGTATGTGAGGAGCTGGTAAGTCATCACCTCTGTCCTCACAATAAGAAAAGAGCTGAACAAACTAATAATCAGCAACTCTTCTTAGGTCTGTCTGAGAAGTGAGGTCACAGGGCAAAGTGCTACCCTCCAAAGTAGAGGCAAATATACAGAATCACGACCGACTGAAGCAGAAACCCTTCATTTAAGCCAGTAATGGGTAGAAAAATTTTAATTGATGAATTGCTAGAGGCTCAGTGTGGACAAACTTAAGAGTTAAAAACTCCAAGTTGGGGCCACATACTTCTGTGAGTTTTACATCCAGGAGCCCAGCACTGGGTTCTCAGGGTGACAACTGGAGAAAAATCCCCTTGTGTTTCTGTCAGGAATGGGGGGAAAGTACATATTTTGAAATCTGTTCAGAGCATTCCATTCTTTGTAGCAAATCCAGCCCGCAAGGGACACTATTAAACCAGAGACCCTAAATACCTTGGATTATACCAGAACCTGACCAATGTGGGGGAAGGGAAATACCCATCTCAACCTCCTCCTGTCTCACTTAACCGTGGTGGTGGCGGAGGTAACAAAACTGAGAACTTGGAAGGGCCTCATCCCAGTGGCACAGGCTCACTAACGGACTGAGACCTAATCATGACTATAGCATGCTTCCCCTCTCCTCACACCTTACTACAACCCATGACACCAATAATGCTTCTGTATAATAATGGGATTAAAACAGAAAGAAATGCATGTCAAAGACCTTATTTAAGAAGTCTCTAGGGAAACCCAAAGAAGAGGAAAAAAACAAAGACATCAGAGGAAATTTTAGCCTCTGACACCTATAGCTAGCTACCTAAGCAGCAAACACAGTCCTAACTCCTAGCCAAATAAACACAAAAGCCTCACACTAAAGGTCTACTTATCTCAGTTCTTTTTACCCAGTACATCATGTCCAGCTTTCAACAAAAAATTAAACTGATACTAAAAAAGACAAAAAAACAAACAAACCCAAAAACACACAGTTGAAGATACAGAGCCAGCATCAGAATCAGACTCAGATATGGCAGAGATTTGGGAACTATTAGAGTAGGAATTTAATTATGATTAATACTCTAAGGGTTCTAATGGAAGGAGTGGACAACATACAAAAACAGATAATGTAAGCAGAAAAACTGAAATTCTAAGATGGAATCAAAAGGATATCCTAGAAAAAATTATAAAGAAATGAAAGAGGCCTTTGAAAGGTACATCAACAGACTGGGCATGACCAAGAAATAATCAGTGAGTTTGAAGATATGTTAATGGAAACTTCTAAAACTGAAATGCAAAAAGAAAAGAAATGAAAAAGATGGATTAGAATGTCTAATTGCTGTGGGACCACTGTCAGAGGTGTTACAGAATGTAGCATAATGGGGATACCAGAAGGAAAAGAGAGAGAGAAATAGAATCAATATTTGAAGTAATAATGGCTGAGAATTTCCCAAGATTAGTGACAGACATCAAGCCACAGATCCAGGAACCTCAGAAACATAAGCAACACAGACACCAAAAAAAAAAAAAAAAAAAAAATCTAGCCATAGCATATTATATGAAAACTGCAGAAACTCAAAGACAAAAAATTTTTAAAGAAGCCAGAGGGGGGGGAAAAACACAGAATAGCAAGGATGAAAACTGCATCAGACTTCTCTTCAGAAACCATGCAAGCAAGAAGAGACTTAAGTGAAATATTTAAAATATTGAGAGAACCCACCATCCTACCCCCTGCCACCAATCTAGAACTATGTACCCTGCAAAATTATCCTTCAGAAATGAAGGAGAAATAAAGACTTTCTCAGACAAACAAAAACTGAGGGAATTTGTTGTCAGTAGACCTGCCTTGCAAGAAATGTTAAGAAAAGTTCTTCAGGGGCACCTGAGTGGCTCAGTGGGTTCAGCTTCTGGCTTCAGCTCAGGTCATGATCTCATGGTTCGTGAGTTCGAGCCCCACATCAGGCTCTGTGCTGACCGCTCAGAGCCTGAAGCCTGCTTCAGATTCTGTGCCTCCCTGTTTCTACCCCTCCCTAGCTTGCACTCTGTCTCTCTTTCTTAAAAAAAAAAAATAATAAAATAAATAAAAATATTAAAAAAAAAGTTCTTCAGAGGGAAGGAAAATTATATAGGTCAGAAACTCAAGATTTACATAAAGAAAGGAAAAAACATTAGAGAAGGAATAAGGGAAGGTAAAATAAAAAACCTTCTCTTGACTGCTCTAAAGCAATATATTCAAATAACAGGAACAATGCATCCAATTATGTATAAATAATATAAATAATAATATATACAAAATATATGTGTATATACATATGCTTAAGCATAAGTAAAACAAATGACCACAATGATAAGCGGGACAAGGGGGAGGAATTAGGACGATTTTGTTATTATAAGGTCCATGACATAGGATAGGGTCATTTCAAAGTATACTTGGATTAGTTGCAAATGTATACTACAAAATCCAGGACAACCACTAAAAAAAGGAAAAAAAGAAATATAATTTAATATGCTAAGAAGGGAGAGAAAATTAAATTATATTTTTAAATACTCAGTTAAAGCCACAAAAGGCAGAAAAAGAGTAAAAACCAAAAACAGGAATAAAAACAAAGGCAATGACAAGAAAATAATAAAAAACATGAAATATTAATCTAGCTATATGAATAATCAATTTAAATATCAATGGTCCAAATATACCAATTAAAAGAGATTGTCAGCATGCATCAAAAAATAAGACCGACTATATGCTGTCTGTAAGAAACCTACTTTAAATATAAAGACATATAGATTAAAAGTAAGGAGATGGAGAAAGATACATCATGCTAATACTAATCAAAAGAAAGTTGGAGGGATGCCTCAACTCAGTTGGTTAAGCATCTCTCGATCTCAGCTCACGTTTTGATCTCAGGGTCATGAGTTCAAGCCCCATGCTGGGCTCTGTGCTGGGCATGAAGCCTACTCAGAAAAAAAAAAAAAAAGAAAAAGAAAAATGTTGTAGTAGCTACACTAATTTCAGACAGAGCAAACTTCAGAACAAGGAGAAGAGGGGCATTACATAATGTTAAGGGGGTCAATTCTCCAAGAAGATATAATAATTCTTAAAGTGTATACACTTAGCAGCAGGGCATTAAAATATGTCAGGCAAAAACTGTTAAACTGCAAGGAGAAATAGATAAATCCACTATTAGAGTTGAAGACACTTCAATAACTATCAACAACGGACAAATTCAGCAGGCAGAAAATCAGTAAGGACATAGCTGAAACTTACAGCATCATCAATCAATTGGAATAATTGACATCTATAGACTAATACACCCCAAAACAGCAGAATATATATTCTTAAGTTTACATGGAACAACCATCAAGATAGACCACATTTTGGGCCATAAGTACATATTAATAACTTTTAAAGAATAAAAATCATACAATGTCTACTCTAGGAATACAATAGAATTGAATTTGAAATCAATAAAAGCTGAAAAATTCCCAAACAATTGGAGATTAAACAGTCCATTTCTTTTTTTTTAAATTTTTTTTAACGTTTATTTATTTTTGAGACAGAGAGAGACAGAGCATGAACAGGGGAGGGGCAGAGAGAGAGGGAGACACAGAATCTGAAACAGGCTCCAGGCTCTGAGCGGTCAGCACAGAGCCCGATGTGGGGCTCCAACTCACGGACAGTGAGATCATGACCTGAGCCGAAGTCGGATGCTTAACCGACTGAGCCACCCAGGCGCCCCTAAACACTCCATTTCTAAATAACACATGGACCAAAAAAGAAATCTCAACAGAAATTTAAAAATATTTTTGACACAGTGAAAATGAGAATACAACTTATCAAAAGCAGGGCTCAGAGGGAAATTTATAGCACTGAATGCACATATTAGAAAAAAAAGAAGGATCTGAAACCAATAATCCAAAGTTGTTAATTGGGAAAATAGAAAAAGAAGAGCAAATTAAATCCAAAGTAAGCTGGGCACCTGGGTGGCTCAGTCAGTTAAGTGTCCAACCTAGGCTTAGGTCATGATCTCGTGGTTTGTAGGTTCAAGCCCCGTGTGAGGCTCTGTGCTGACAGCTCAGAGCCTGGAGCCTGCTTTGGATTCTGTGTCTCCCTCTCTCTCTGCCCCTCCCTGACTTGAGCTCTTTTTCTCAAAAGTAAATAAATATTAAAAAAATAAAATAATCCAAAGTGGGGCGCCTAGGTAGCTCAGTTGTTAAGTGTCTGACTTCGGCTCAGGTCATGATCTCATGGTTGCGGGTTCAAGCCCTGCCCTGGGCTCTGTGCTGATAGCTCAGAGCCTGGAGCCTGCTTTGGATTCTGTGTCTCCCTTTCTCTCTGCCCCTCCCCCACTCGTGCTCTGTCTCTTCATCTCTCTCAAAAAATGAATAAACATTAAAAAAATTTTTTTTAAATCCAAAGCAAATAAAATAAATAATAAAAATTAGAGCAGAAATCAATGGAATTAAAAATAGGAAATCAGCAGAGAAAATCAACAACCCAAAAACAGAATCCTTGAAAAGATCAAGAAAATCAATAAGCCTCTAGCCAGGCTGACTAAGAAAAAAAAGAGAACATACAAATGACTAATATCAGAAACGAAAGAGGGGACATAACTGCCAGATCCCATGGACATTATTAAGATAAAGACTAATATTCCTTTATAGAAGCTAATGTTATAATGTAGTAGTCCTATCTCTTCAGTCTTTTTTCATTCTGGAAGGGTGCAGCATGGATTTGCATAGTCATTTCATAGACTAATTAATCCTCACTACCACCCTCTCAGTGCCAAGGAGGTTGGAAAAGGCAGAGACTGACCAGAAACAAACACCATCCTGCCAGACATATAAAATGACTAAGTGCCTGAGTGTGTAGAGAGAAGCTTGGAAGTGATGTCAGGCTTTTATCTTTTATTTTTAACATAAAAGTTTTAAAGCAGACTATAAAAATCGAAATATGTTAAGCCACTCATTCTTTGCTGAACTCTTCCTAGATAGAATGTTCATAAGAAAAAATTGTTTCCTTCCCAAAATGGTGTAAGCAAATCTCTCTTAGGTTAGATTTAAGAATATATCCCTTAGGTCATATGTTTTCAGATCTGATTGGTCTCCAAGTAAATCTGTAAAGGAGCCTGTTCTTAGATTAAATTTTAAACAGGCAGACAGAGAATACAACTATCCCTATTGTGTCAGATGTGAGTTCTAAAGAAGTTAAACAAAAACTTCTGACTCTGCCTCAAAAGAGAAAAAAAAAAAAAAGAATATTATGAACAATTCTATGCCCACTAATTTGATAACAGAGATGAAATGGACCAATTTCATAAAAAGAAACAGACAATATGAGTAGACGTAAATGTATTAAAGAAATTAAATCAATAATTAATAACCTTTCAAAACAGAAAGAACCAGGCCTAAATAGTGAACTCTACCAAACATTTAAGGAAGAAATTATACCAATTTTCTACAATCTCTTCTAGAAAACAGAGGTACAGGAGTACTTCCTTGTTCATTCTATGAGGATATCAGTACCCTAAGACCAAAATCAAAAACATTCCAAGAAAAGAAAACTAAAGGCCTCTCTCATGAACATAAGATATAAATATACTTAATATTAGCAGATATAATCCAATAATTTATGAAAAAGCTACATAACACAATCAAGGGGGATTTATCCCAGGTAATCAAAGGTAGTTTAACAGTCAAAAATCAATTAATTATAAGATTATATTAAAAACTTACGTCCATACAGAAACTTAAAGCAGCTTATAACACAGGCTAAAGAAGAAAAAAATCACATGATCATATTAATAGATGAAGAAAAGGATTTGACAAAATCCAACACCAAGTTATCATAAAAAATTCTCAGCAAACTAGGAATACTGGAGGAACTTCCTCAATTTGGTAAAGAACATCTACAAAGAACCTATAGCTGACATCATACTTAACAGTAAGAAACTAGATGCTATCCTGCTAAGGTCAAAAACAAGGCAAGGGGTGTCTGGGTGGCTCAGTTGGTTAAGCCTCTGACTCTTGATCTCAGCTCAGGTGTTGATTTCATGGCCATGAATGCAAGCTTTGTACTGGGGTATGTGCTGGGCATGACTTAAAAACTAACAAACAGCAACAGTTGGGTGGCTTAGTCAGTAAGGCATCTTACTCTTGATTTCGGCGCAGGTCATGATCCCAGGATCATGGGATCGAGCCCCATGTCAGTCTCTGAGCTGAGCATGGAACCTGCTTGGGATTCTCTCTCTTTCCCTTTGCCCACTGCTCACTCTTTTTCTCCAAAATTAAGAAAAAAAAAAAAGTTAAAAAAACAAACAAAACCACAAAAAACAAGGAAAGACTGTCCCCTCTCACCACTTATACTCAAAATCATCCCAGAAGTCATAGCTAATAAAACAAAAAGTTAAAAGAAAGAAAATAAGAGGTGTACAGATTTGCGAAGGAGGAATTAAAACTCTCTTTTTTTTTTTTTTTTCACAAATGACATGATTCTTTATGTAGAAACTTTCAAAGAATCAACAACAACAAAACTCCTGGAACAAATAAGAGATTATTGAAAGATGTCAGGATACAAGATTAATATATAAAAGTCAGATGCTTTCCTACATACCAGAAATAAACTGGAATTAAAAAATTAGAAACACAGTTATCATTTACATTAATATCAAAAATATAAAATACTTAGGGATAAATCTAACAAAATACATACAAGATCTATGTGAGTAACACTACAAAATTCTGACATAATAAAAAAATATAAATAAGTAGAGAAATATTCCATATTCATGGATAAAGAAGACTCAATATTGTTAAGATGTCAGTTCTTCCCAACCTGATTTATGAATTCAATGCAATCCCAATCAAAATCTCAGTAATTTTTAAATTTTGTGGCTCCTGACAAGTTGATTCTAAAGTCTATATGGAAAGGCAAAAAACCCAGAATAACAAACACAATATTGACAGAGAACAAAGTTGAAGAATTGACAATACCCCATTTCAAGACTTAACATAGTAATACAGAGTGGTACTGGTGAAATAGTAAACAAATAAATCAATGGAACAGAATTAAGAGCCAGAAACAGTCCCACACAAATACAGTCAACTGATCTTTAACAAAACAGCAAAGGCAACTCAATGGAGATAGGGCAGTATTTTCAACAAATGGGGTGCTGGAACTGGACATCCACATGTAAAAAAAAAAAAAAAATGAATCCAGATGTAGACCTGGAAAAAAAATCTTCTCAAAACACATATATGATAAAGAATTATTATCCAAAATGTGCCCCCTCCCCAAACTCTTAAAACTCAACAATAAGGAAAAAGCAACCCACTTAAAAATTGGGCAACAGTCTAGAACAGCCATCTCCCTATAGAAGACATACTTACTGATGGCAAAAAGGCATTTGAAAATATGTTCACCATTATATGTCATTAAGGGAGGAATTGCAAACTAAAGCAACAATGAGATACTACTACACTTCTATTAGAATGGCCCAAATCCAAACACCGATAATATCAAATGCTGATGAAGATATGGAGCAACAGGTACTCTCATTCATTGCTGGTGAGACTGCAAAATGGTACAAACACTTTGGAAGACAGTTTGGCAGGTTCTTAAAAACCTAAAGATGTTCTTACTATGCAATCCAGCAATCACTCTCTTTAGTGTTCACCCAGCAGAATTAAAAACTTATGTCCACACAAAACCTACATATGGATGCATACAGGAGCTTTATGCATAACTGCCAAAACTTGGAAGCAAACAAGATGTTCTTTAATAGGTGAATGGATGAACAAAGTGTGGTTCTATCCATATTATGGGATGTTATTCAGTGATAAAAAGAAATTAGCTGTTAATTCATGACAAGAAATGAAAGAATCTTATAAGCATAGGGCTAAGTGAAAGAGGCCAATCTGAAAAAACATGCTAAATGATTCTAATTATAGGACACACTGGAAGAGGAAAACTATGGACAGAGTCAAAAGACCACTGGTTGCCAAGGGTTCAGAGGAAGGAAGGAAGGGAGTAATAAATAGGTGAAAAGCAGGGCACTTTTAGGGTGGTGAACCTATTCTTTTATGATATTGCAATGGTAGATACATGTGATTATACATTTTCAAAACCCATAGAATGTACAACACAAGGGGTAAACTCCAATGTAAACTACAGACTTCAGTTAATAATGTATCAATATTGGCTCATCCTTTGTGATAAATGTACCACAGTCATGAAAGACGTTAACTGTAGGGTGGGGGAAAAGGGAGTCTAGGGAAGCCTTCCATAGCTTCTGCTCAATTTTTCTGTAAATCTAAAACTACTTTAGAAATATCAGGTCTATTAAAAAAAAAAAAAGAAATTGTAGGCTTCGGAGGCAAAAACAACAACAAAAAGTCATGTCAGTTTATACACTTACCAGTAGGATATGATATAAGAGTGGCTGTTATGCTATACCCTTCCTACTACCACTTTATCATTTTATATACAAAACTGGTAGTTTGTTTTTGCTTTAAGATTAAATTTTTTATTGTTTCTTTTTGAGAGAGAGAGAGAGAGAGCGAGTGAGAGCATGTGAGTGGGCACAGGGGAGGGGCAGACAGAGAGGAGACACAGAATCCGAAGCAGGCTCAGGGCTCCAAGCTGTCAGCACAGAGCCCAACACGGGGTTCATGAGATCATGACCTGAGCCGAAGGCAGATGCTTAACCAACTGAGCCACCCTGGCATCCCTGTTTTTGCTGTAATATGTAGTTGTTATTTATGTGTGAATTTGAACATTTTTGTCATGTTTATTGGATATGTGCATTTCTTATTTATGAATTTTCTACCCACAAAATTTGTCTATTCAGTACACTTTTCTTTTTAGAGTATATGCTATCTTCCTCCGGGTATGTAAAAACTCTCTAAATGATAGCTACTGGTCTTTTATCTACTTAAAATATTTTTTAGTTCCTGATTTCCGTTTAATTTTGTTTATGGTGGTTTTGTGATTTTTATTAGTCATAGACAATATTAGTTTTATTTAGTCAAAATTGCCAATCTTTTAATGTTTGTACATCTTGCGATACATTAATTTTTAATACATTACTTTTAATTCATATGGAAATATTTTGATATGTAATGTGAACAAAATACTTTGTACAATTAGAAAGTAGCTGGGAAGTGAAAAATTCTAAAACATTCTTTTTATCTGACTCGTCTCGCTGGTAAAGAAATAACTAAACATAGATCCTCCTGAAGTTACGAGAGCCCATTAAAGAACTGTGCTCTCCCCCACCCAATCTTTTGACCCTTAGGATACACATTAAGACTACTTCTAGAGGATATACATTTTTAGGTTAAAACTTCCACAAGCTTTTGGTTTCAAAGGAAGAATATAAATTTATACTTTTCAGTTCAACTTAAGGTTTATCTTGTGATTAGATTAGTTTCCTAGTACATTTGACTCTGAAATCATCTTATATTAGATTTGTTGCCAAAATGACTCCTAAATTATATCTCTAATGTACCCCCATCTTCTTCAAATATGGTTCTCTCTAATGGCCTTGAGTCCATTACAGACAAATGTATGAGCTATGATGTAAGATAAGTAATGTCTAAGGAGACTATGTGCTTCTCAACTGCTCCTATCTCCGTTCTCCAAAGATAGAAGATAAATGGAAGTGCTAAATATAAGAACTTGATCTCATTGAGTGTGAATTAGACTATTCTATTTTGAGAATGTCTGACCAAGTCTATCTCTTACAATTATTTCTATTAGAAGACTAGAATAAAAGTGGGATATAAATATCCTACATAGAATATAAAAGCATTATTTATACTGTATTTCGAGAGTGGGTGAGTAGGAAACAAGACAAACATAAAGTGTTACTAAAAATACTGCCCACATCGTGGGTACTTTGGTGGCAGAGATCAGGCACAGCTAGTATACATTACATACAGTGCATGTGCATAGATTCTGACACATCAATAAAAAAAACTATACTGTCCTGAAAATATTTTCTTTTTCAATGCAAAATAGCCTTTATCTGAAGCATTAAAATTTTTCCACGTCAAGATACCAATTACAAGTATGTGTATTTGTATGTATGTATATGTGTGTGTGTGTGTATACATTTATGAAATACAGTATTAGTTCATACAGAGAATCTAATTATGTCATTAATTATTTAAATGTGTGTGTGTGGTTTTTTTAAAAATAAACAGCATTCAGCAGTGTAGCGTAGAGAAGCAGTACAGAATAATGGCTAAGAACATTGGTCTAGACTCAAGCTGTCTTGGTTAAGTGTTGGCAAAACTGTGTTTTTGGTATGTGAACCCTGTGTAAGTCATTTAGCTTTTCCCAGCCTTGGTTTCTTCATCTGTAAAGTATGTATAATAACAGCACTCACCTTATGTGGGCAGTTGTGAGGACTAAGTCAGATAATCTAGGAAAGTACTTTGAATAGTGCCTGGTGTTCAATAAATATCAGCTATCATTAGAATAACTGAACAGGAATACTAAAATGAAACAAGATAAATGAAAAGGTGATATAGAACAATGCAGTCATATTCCACTTCTAAACATGATACATTTAGGTCTACTTTAATTACAGCCCAACTGAAATGACACTAAAAAAATTAATAAAATAAAAAGGAAAAACCAGATAACATATGAGTAATAATAATGAAATTTTAGGAGATGGAAAGCAAATGTATAATTTGTAACTGATTACACAGAACAAAGAAAGCTAAAACTTAAAGTAGCCTCACAGAAGTAGCCAACAAGAAGCAAGCTGCTCTGCATGGGAGTATTCCAGAAAGGCTCAGGAACTGGAGGCTCATGTATTTCTAAAGGCCAGGGAAGAGAAAGGGCAGCAAAATGGGAGGATTGGCTAAAAGTCTATGGGAGAAGCTGTTAGAATCCCAGATGCTCTCCCCCCGCAATCAGGTAATTACTCATTCTTTTGCCCTAAAGGAATTTAGAGGCTTGATTTCTGCATGAGGTAGAGCCAGAGGACGTTTGGCTCCAAAAGGATAGATACGTGGCATAGCAGGAGTAAGGCTGCAAGTTGAAAATATGAGCATGAATAGATAGATTGAGAGATACGAGAATGTATAGATAGATAGATACTGCAGATTCCCCACCCCACTCACCTTTCAGAATTTTGGCAGGTGATTGGCACCTAACAAGGCAGTAGTAAGAGAATCCCTCTTTTGGAGAACTGACAGGACCAAGAGAAAAGATGTACAGATAATTTTTGGGTCCCTCAATAAAAAAGCAATACCTAACCACCTACCAGTTGACAAATCCTGTCAACCTTACAAAGAGCTTTTAATCAGCTTTTTAGGGCCTCTATCTTAAATATGAATGAAGAGCCAACGACCACTAAACATTGAAGGAAAGTCTTTAACATTAATGACAGACATCAAAACAAACCAAAAAAAAAAAAAATGAATTTGAAAAAACATCAATAATTCAGATGACAGGAGCAGTTACTGAAAAACCGAAATGAATATCTTTAAACAGAAATGAGAGGGGTGCCTGGGTGGTTCAGTTGGCTGAGTGTCTAACTCTTGGTTTCAGCTCAAGTCATGAGCTCACAGTTTGTGGGTTCGAGCCCTGTGCTAGAGTGCAGAGCCTGCCTGTGACTCTCTGTCCCTTTCTTTCTGCCCCTCCCGCACTCGCTCTCTCTGTCTCTCAAAATAAATCAATAAACTTAAAAAAAATGGGAAAAAGATTACATCACAAAAGAACACAAAACTATGTGAAGAGAAAACGGCTCCTGGAAATTAAAAAAAAAAAAAATGATATCAGAAAAACAATTCGAGTTGAGGAAATTTCCTGAAAGGTGGGAATAAAAGATGAGGTGAGCATGGAAGTCAGAATTAAAGATGACTTGAGTGGTCCAAGCGGTCTAATAGGTGACTAACAGGAATTCTAAAAAGAGAGAACTGAGAAAATGAGGGGGAGAATGATCAAATAAATGACACTAGAAAATTTCTGAGAATAAAAGAACTCGAGAGTCTGCTAAGTACGCAGCACAATGAAAAGAAAAAGACCCTCAGCAGGGAACGTCTTGAAATCAGTATGCAGGATAAAGAAAAGACCCTACAAACTAAGAAAACGAACAAAAACTAGTCACAAACAAAGGCCCTGGAGCAAAAATGGACAACAGCAATAAAATTTTAAGTATCAATCATATGTAAGTGAAAAAAACCCAGTATTTTCAGAAATGCAAACTTTTAAAATACACCCTTCCATAGTTAGCTGCTGCATCATAGGCTCCACCAAAAGAAAGAAAGAAACCAAGAAAGGGAATTAAAATTAAAAAACAGAAAAAAAGGTGAAGGGAATTCCCTGGGTTTTGAGAGAAGGAAAATCCAAGAAGCCAACTGCGTGGCAAGCCTAGAAGGCAACCACTCCCGATCAGAACAGGAATGTTGGAGGGCTCTAAAGGCATGATGCCTAACACATGAATATATGAACAAGTAAAGAAACTAATAAAATAATCTTACTACTTTGCTCATACTAAAAGGAATTTTACAGTTGTTTTTCAGAGAATGTTTGAGGGATTATTGGTTATAGATACTTAGAAAACTAACCGAAGTAAAACAAGACGGTTATTAAGTCTAAGGGCATAAAGGAAATATAATCACAGTTCACTGAACGGTTCAGCTAGAGAACAATATTTACATTGTCATAATAATCTAAACACTCAATGTGACTTAACCAAAACGTACGATATGATATGATTATATAGGGAGGATTATGCAGGGAAAAGGAAGATGTTTATGTGCGCATGTATGTGTGGTTTAAAGAGATAATTTTTTATATTCTACAGCATAAGTTTATAAATAATATCTAAAATTGTATGAGAAAAGACTAACAGTAGAGGAGTTCTTTTTCCAGTAATGGTAGAACAACCCTTCTGTTTAGAAATTCACTAGAAAAGTATACACACAAAATTTTTAAGTCTACCTGACAACATGAGAGAGCTACCAACACAGTTAAGAATTATGGGGCCAAAGTCCAGAACAAAATGCCATTTTCTCTAGAAGCATTTGCGAATTCTAAAAGAACCAGTTGAGAGGTTGGGAAAATGAGATGAGCTTTTGGCAGAATCAAGAAGCTAGAGGGATAAAAAACTAGAACTCTATCAAAGAGGTAGAAGATAAACTGGTAAACATCAGGCTTCAGGATAAGAGCCTTAATCTGAATCATCTCAATCCTTGAATGAATTAAGGTGATATGGGATTGTTAGTGCCCTTACTTTAGCTACCAGCCAGAAGCTGACGTAAATCCTCTATGAAGGAAAAAAAAAATGTCATCTAGAAACCAAAATGATCTAATTTTTCACAATGTCCAGAACTTTATTTAGAAAGGAAGCAAACAAAAAATGGGCTAAAGACCTTAACAGACACCTCAACCAAAGAAGATACATAGATGTCAAATAAGCATATAAAAAGATGTTCCAGGACCTATGGCATCAGGGAAACCCAAATTAAAATGAGATACTATTAGGGATGCCTGGGTGGCTCAGTCGGTTGAGCATCCGACTTTGGCTCAGGTCATGATCTCACAGTTCATGAGTTTAAGCCCTGTGTCAGGCTCTGTGTCAACAGTTCGGAGCCCGGAACTTGCTTCAGATTCTGTGTCTCCCTCTGTCTCTGCCCCTCTCCTCTTTGTGCTCTGTGTCTGTCTCTCTCGAAAATAAATAAACATTAAAAAACTTAAAAAATAAATAAATAAAATGAGATACTATTATACTCTTATTAGAATGTCCAAAATCCAAAACATAGACAACAGCAAACACTGCCAAGGATATGGAACAACAGGAACTCTCATTCATTGCTGGTGGGAGTGCAAAATGGTACAACCACTGTGGAATATAGTTTAGCAGTTTCTTACAAAACTAAACATATTACTAGCATATGATCTAGTAATCATACTCCTGGATACTTACTCAAAGGAGCTGAAAACTTAGGTCCACACAAAAGCTTCCACATGAATGTTTATAGAAGCTTTGTTCACAACTACAAAAACTTGGAAGTAACGAAGATGCCATTCAGTAGGCAAATGAATAAACAAACTGTGGTACATCTAGACAGTGGAATATTACTCAGCATTAAGAAGAAATAAGCTACCAAGCCATGAAAAGACATGGAGGAAACTTCAATGCGTTTTACTAAATGAAAGAAGCCTATCTTTTTAAAAAATTTTTTTGATGTTTATTTATTTTTGATAGAGAGAGAGAGAAAGAGAGACAGAGACAGAGGGTAAGCAGGGGAGGGGCATAGAGAGAGGGAGACACAGAATCTGAAGCAGGCTCCAGGCTCTGAGCTGTCAGCACAGAGCCCGATGTGCGGCTCGAACTCATGGACTGTGAGATCATGACCCGAGCTGAAGCCAGACGCTCAACCGACTGAGCCACCCGGGTGCCCCAAGAAGCCAATCTTAAAAAGCTTCATACTGTATGATTCCATCTATATGACCTTCTGGAAAAGGCAAAACTATGGAGACAATAAAAAGTTCACTGGTTGCCAGGAGGGAAGCGAATGGGAGGGATGAATAAGAAGGAGCACAGAAGGTTTTGAAGGCAGTAAGAATACTCTGTGTAATAATAATGGGTATTATGTCGTTGTACATCTGTCCAAACTTATAGAATATACAACACCAGAATGAACCCCAATGTAAACTATGTACTTTGAGTAATGATAATGTGTCACTGTAGATCCTTGGTAGCAAATGTACCACTCCAGTGAGTGATGTTGATAATGCGGGAGGCTGTGCATATATGGGGAAATCTCTATACCTTTCTCTCAATTTTGTTGTGAATCTAAAATTACTCTAAAAAAGTTAAACTATTGGGAAAAAAAGCAGGACTGGACAACAACATGACTGAAAACCAAGAGAAACAATGGTCACAGGCCCAGAGGGGATTCAGATAATGGAGTTATCATATACCATTAAAAAAAAATGTTTTTAATAGTACAAGTACCAGAAGGAAACAAGAGAATGGGGTAGAAAAAATAATTGAGAAGGTAAGGAGTAAAAACTTCCTAAATCAATGAAACATATCAATCCATACGTTTACTAAGATCAGTGAACCTCAAGAAAGACAAATACAAAGAAGAACACACCTAGCACATCACAGTCAAATTGCTATAAACCGATACAAAGAGAAAACCTTAAAAGTGGTCAGAGACAAAATTAACTCCAAAAGGGCAACAAGAAGACTTAAAACTGACTTATCAGTAGAAACAATGGAAACCTGAATACAATGTTCTACAATGAATTCAATTCATTCACTCATTAGACAAATATTTATTATCTACTATATGCTAGACACTGTTCTAGGTACTTTGGGATGCATCAGTGAATACAACAAAGAATGTTACTTCTATTGTGTAAAATTATATAACAAACATTTTTCTTTTTGGTGGGGGGGAGGGGGAGAGGGAGAGGGAGGGAGGGATGGAGAGAGAGAGAGAGAGAATGAATGGATGAATAAATGAATAAATAAATATAAGCAGGCTCCATGCCCAGCATGGAGCTGGGTGCAGGGCTCAATCACACAACCCTGGGACCCATGCATGACCTGAGATAAAAATTGAGAGTTGAATGTTCAACTGACTGAGCCACCTAGGTACCTCTATAACAAACATTTTTAAGAGGAGAAATAATAAACATTTTTAAGAGGAGAAATTGCATACGGCATGTTTGACAGTCTATTTAGGAAATACAGTTCATTTTTTGCTGTTAGAAGTGTTACTTAAAATTTTGACTTAATAGATATGACTGGTACTTTTTCAGTGATGGATGAGATTCTTTATAATCAAGTAGTCTGTTTATTGCACAACTAGACAAAATCTCTCAGGCTGGCTTTTGGGTAATGAAAAGTCATGCAATCTCAGAGCTGATGTTTCTAGATGACCCTAGAGGTCGTCTAGTCCACACTCATCTTTAGACATGAAAAGAGCAAGGCACAACATATTGGGCTTTTCAAGGTCACACAAGTAGGGAGACCCACCAATGACTCCTGGTCAAATGTTCTTTGTTGTTGTTTATTTGTTGTTTGGTTTGTGGGGTTATTTTGGGAGGGGGATTTTACTTTGTATCAATGTTAACATGTACATAATTTTAAAGCTTATTTTAGGGGTGCCTGGGTGGCTCAGTCAGTTAAGTGCCTGACTCTTAGTTTCAGCGCAGGTCATGATCTTAAGATTCGTGAGTTCAAGCCCTTTATCGTGCTCTGTGCTGACAGCATGGAGCTTGCTTGGGATTCTCTTCCTCTCTCTCTCTGTACCTCCCTGACATTCCCTCCCTGTCTCTCTCTCAAAATGTATAAATAAACTTTAAAGGTAATTTTATAACACTTAAAACAAAAAACAGTAGTCCCTTGCTCCTCCTCTGACCACCTCCAAGTCCCAGTCTCCAGAGAGAAGCATGTTTACCTTCTAATATGAAGATTATCATTCTGTTATTTGATAGAATGCTCTCTTATTTGTTGTGTAACAGCTTGCTTTTCAGTGCACACATCTGAAGTGTCTGAGAGGGGTCCTTTTCCACTTTTAGCCATTTCGCAGTGCATGCCTTTCATTTAAGGCAACAACCTTGCATTAAGGCAACAGGTCATCCTGTTGCTATTCATTAGACAGGACTGTTAACTAATGAAACTGATTTTCATGTGCGATTTATGGAATAAGTTTCACTTCTCTAGAGTTGGAGCTGAATACTGGTTACAGGGGATTAGTGGTTCCATAAATGTATATTTTCAGAACAAAGTCTGAATTTTACACCGTACAAGTTTTTTCCTTAGCTTTAAAGAAAAAAAAAAAAGGTTAAAACCAAAACTTTTCTAAGGTCTTGAACATTTTATTTTTCTTTAATTAAAAAAAATGTTTTTATTTGTTTTTTGAGAGACAGAGACAGAGCACGAGCAGGGGAGGGGCAGAGAGAGAGGGAGACACAGAATCTGAAGCAGGCTCCAGGCCCTGAGCTGTCAGCACAGAGCCCGATGCGGGGCTCAAACTCACAGACTGTGAGATCATGCCCTGAGCCGAATGAAGTTGGATGCCCAATCAACTGAGCCACCCAGGAGCCCCTAAAGTCTTGAACATTTTAAATGAAGGGAATAAAAATATCTTACAGTTACTAAAATTTTATGATTATAAGTACATTTACATATAGTTCCTGAAGAGACTATATAAGCAAATCATTTTCATCTTGGTGGGATATCAATATACCGTTAATTTGGCTTTGGCATTTGAAGCGGTGCTTATTTTAGCTATCTCGGCACTTGCTTTGTAATGTGGAAATGCTTGTGATGGAAAGCACTGAACATAAGACTACTAAATATTTTGACAATTATTATTGGTGGGTTGGAAGATGGCAGCAAAGCAGGAGGACCCTATGCTTGCCTCATCCCATGAATACAACTAGTTAACTATCAAATCATCCTAAATAACCTGGAAATTGACTTGAAGACAGGCAGAACAAACTCTACGATAAAGGTAGAGAAGAAACCACATTGAAGAAGGTAGGAAATGTGGAGATGTGGTTTAGGAGAGAAATGGATTGTGGCTGCTGCAGTGGGGAGGGAGCCATTCTCTTGGAGAAGGGCAAGAGACAGACTAACACAAAGGGGAGCACACAGGGAAAGTGAATCCCCATAGCAATTGGCTTGGAAAGCAAGAAGGGCTGAATTTTGTGGCTTCTGGCAATCATCAGGGCTTAAAGCCTGATGATTAGGCTTGAAGGTCAGTGGGCTTGGCTGAGATAGAGCCCAGAGGGCACTGAGCTGCTCTTGGAGAGATGGCAGGCAAACAACCCATGGACACCCAACATGGAAACAGTGATCTAAAGAGCACCAGGGGCACACAGTAGGAAAAGACAGCATTCACAGAGAGACCCCTCCAGGAACAAAGGAACTGGCTGGCACCATTTTCCTTCCCCATCCCTCAGCATACAGGGCTACCAGTGGGGACCAGTGCAGCACTGACACTTGCTATCTCACTTGCTTACATCAAGCCTCCCCCGTCCACACTCTGGTGTCACCACCCTGCCTGTCATGCTTGTCTCAGTCCCAGTGTGGTGGGCCCCCTCCCCTAGAAGAACAACCCAAATCCCTGCTCACGCATCTTCCAACTTGAGATATTTGCCAAGACTTGGTTCCAGCACTGGTGGTGACAGGTCTCATTTCACAAACAGACCAGAGCACACCTAGCTAAAACATGCTACATTCAGGCCAGGGACCAAACACTGCCCACAACAGGCAAAGAGAGCCTGGGCAGACAACTGGCCCAAAGGATAAAGTGGCCAGGACTAAACATTGGGGCACACACAGCACACATTAGAGACATTCCCACGAGCACCAGGCCCTGGGGAAATGGGGACACCACATGACAGGGCACTAGAGAACCTCTTATTAAGGCCATTACCCTCAAGAACAAGAGATATAGTTGACTTTCCTAACACACAAGAACTGGCACAGAGACTTAGACAAAAACGAGAAGACGGAGAAATTTATTCCAAATGGAAGAACAAGACAAGGCGATATCCAGAGATCTAAGTGAAACAGATATAAGTAACATACCTTATACTGATATACTGATATACTCTATCAGTATTTAAAGCAATGATCATAAGAATACTCACTGTACTTGAGAAAAGAATGGAAGACATGAGTGAGACACTTAATGCAGACATAAGGAATAGTGTACCAGAGATAAAGGGTGTAATAAACAAAATGAGAAACATGCTTGATGGAATGAAGAGTAGGATGGAAGAAGCAGAGAAAAGAATAAGTGACCTAGAAGACAGAGAGAAAAGAATTATGTAAAACAAGAACAGACTTAAGGAACTCAGTGACTCCATCATACATAGTAATATTGATAGTACAGAAGTCCTACAAGAAGAAGAAAGAGGAAAGGGGGAAGAAAATTTATTTGAAGAAATAATAGCTGAAAACTTACCTAATCTGGGGAAGGAAACAGATATCCAGATCCAGGAGGCACAGGGAACTCCCATCAAAATTAACAAAAGCAGATCCACACCAAGACATACTGTAATTAAACTGGCAAAACACAGTTATAAAGAAAAAAAATTTAAAGCAACAAGAAAAGAAGACAGTAACTTACAAGGGAAAACCCATAAGGCTAGCAGGAGATTCTTTCAACAGAAACTTTTCAAACCAGAAAGGAGTGGCATGATATATTCAAAGTGCTGAATGGGAAAAATCTGCAGCCAAGAATACTGTCAAGCAAGGCTATAATTCAGAATAAAAGTAGAGATAAAGAGTTTCCCAGACAAACAAACTACAGAAGTCCAGGACCACTAAACCAGCCCTACAAGAAATATTAAAGGGGACTCTCTGAGTGGAAAGGAGAGACCAAAGTAACAGTATAAAGGTAGGAAACATAAAAGAAGCAAAAATGAGTGTTTCTTTTTTTTGTTGTTTAATGTTTAATTTTTTGGAGAGAGACAGAGTGAGTGAGTGGGGGAGGAGGAAAGGAGGGGGACAGTCTGAGAGCATAGAGCTGATTGCAGGGTTCAAACTCACAAACTGTGGGATTGTGATCTGAGCTGAAGTCAGACACTTATTAACCTACTGAGCCACCCAGGCACCCCCAAAATGAATATTTCTGTGAAAAAAATTCATGTAATGCACAAAATAAAAGGATGTAAAATATAACAATATATACTTAAAATGTGTGGAGGAGTAAGAATGGGTTCAAACTTACATGACCATCAACTTAATATAGATTGCAATATGCAGAAGATGTTATATACAAACCTAACAGAATCATACATCTAAAACCACTAATAAATACACAAAGAATAAAGAGAAAAAAATCCAAATGTGTCATTAAAGAAAACTGGCAAAACATGAAAGAGAAAAAGACAAAGGATCAAAGCAAATCTTCAGAAACAACCACAAAAAAAAAAAAAAAAACAACAAAATGACAATGAATACATATCCATCAATAATTATTTTCAATGTAAATTGGGTAAACATTCCAATAAAAAACATAGGGTGACAGGGGTGCCTGGGTGGTTTAGTAGGTTGAGCATCCAACTTTGGCTCAGGTCATGATTTCACGGTTCGTGGGTTCAAGCCTCGTGTCGGGCTATGTGCTGACAGCTCAGAGCCTGGAGCCTGCTTCGGATTCTGTGTCTCCCTCTCTCTCTGCCCCTCCCCTGCTCATGCTCTGTCTGTCTCTGTCTCTCAACAATAAATAAATGTAAAAAAAAAAAAAAAAAATTAAAGAAAAACATAGGGTGACAGAATGGATTAAAAAAATAAAACAAGACCCATCTATATGCTGCCTACAAGAGACACATATTAGATCTAAAGAAACCTACAGATTGAAAGGGTATGGAGAAATACCTATCATGCAGATGGATGTCAAAAGAAAGCTGGAGTAGCAATACATATTATCAGACAAAACAGACTTTAGAACAAAGACTGTAACAAGAGACAAAGGACACTATACAATAATAAAAGGGACAATCTAACAAGAAGATATAACAATTGTAAATATTTATGTACCCTCCATAGAAACACCTTAATACATAAAACAGTTAATAACAAACATAAAAGAACTAATAGATAATAATGCAACAAGAGAAGATGACTTTAACACCCCATGTACATCAACAGACAAGTCATCTAAACAGAAGATCATCAACAACAACAACAAAAAACACAAACAAAAAAAATCCTTATAAAATCAACAAGAAAACAATGGCTTTGAATGACGCACTTGCACAGATGGATTTAACAGACATATTCAGTACATTACATCCTAAAACAGCAGAATACACATTCTGTTTTCAAATACACGTGGAACATTCTCCAGAAGAGAATGTTAGACCTTAAAATAAGCCTCAACAAATTGAGGAAGATTGAAGTCATACTGTGCATCTTTTCTGACCACAATGTTATGAAACTAGAAGTCAGCCACAAGAAAAATCTGTAAAGATGACAAATACAAGGAGGTTAAAGAACATGCTACTAAGGAATGAATGGGTCAACCAGGAAATAAAAGATGAAATTAAAAAGTACATGGAAACAAATGAAAATGAAAACACATTGGTCAAAACCTTTGGGATGCAGCAAAAGTGGTCATAAGAAGGAAGTTTATAACAATATAAGTCTACCTCAAGAAGCAAGAAAAATTTCAAATAAACAACCTAACCACACACCTCAAGGAGCTAGAAAAAGAACAAAAAAAACCTAAAGCCAGCAGAAGGAAGGAAGGAAATAATAAAGATTAGAACAGAAATAAATGATACAGAAATAATTTTAAAAAAATAGAACAGATCAAGCCAGACTTAGGGGCACCTGGGTGGCTCAATTAAGTGATCAACTCTTGGTTTTTGGCTCAAGTGATCTCAGGATTTGTGGGATCAAGCCCAGCACTGGGCTGTATGCTGACAGTGTGGAGCCTGCTTGGGATTCTCCCTCTCTCTGCCTGCCCCCCATCAAATAAATAAATAAACTTAAAAAAAAAAAAAAACGCCAAAAACCTTTAGCCATACTTATCAAGAAAAAAGGAGAAAGGCCTCAAATAAAATCACAAATGAGACAGGGGAAATAACAGTCAACGCCACAGAAATACAATTATAAGAGAATATTATGAAAACTATATGCC
This sequence comes from Leopardus geoffroyi, assembly GCF_018350155.1. NCBI lineage: Eukaryota > Metazoa > Chordata > Mammalia > Carnivora > Felidae > Leopardus > Leopardus geoffroyi. The sequence goes on along the minus strand of NC_059327.1, from coordinate 143,523,462 downwards.
AACAAGTTTGACAACCTAAAGAAATAGATAAATTCCTAGAAGCATATAATCTACCAAAACTATAACAGGAAGAAATAGAAAATTTGAACAAACTAACAACAAACAAAGAAGCTGATTCAGTAATCAAAAAACTCCTGACAAACAAACATCCAGGATCAGATGGCTTCACAGGAGAATTTTACCAAACATTTAAGGAAGAGTTAATACCTATTCTCAAACTATTTCAAAAAATAGAAAAGAAAGGAAAACCCCAACTCATTCTATGAGGCCATTAATTCTCTCATACCAAAACCAGATAAAGACATCACTAAAATAGAGAACTACAGGCTAATATTCCTGGTAAACATAGATGCAAAAATCCTCAACTACCACACCAAGTCCAATATAACATTAAAAAAAAATTATTCACCAAAATCAAGTGGGATTTATTCTTGGGTTGCAAGAATGGTTTGACATTCACAAATCAATAAATGTGATACATCATATCAATAAGAGATAACATATTCTCCATATGATCATTTTGAAAAATGTAGAAAAAGCATTTGACAAAATACAACATCCATTCAAGATAAAAACCTTCAAAAAGTAGGTTTAGAGGGAAGATACCTCACCATAATAAAGGTCATATATGAAAGACCCCCAGCTACCATCACCCTCAATGGCAAAAAACTGAGAGCTTTTCGTCTAAGGTCAGGAACAAGACAGGAATGTCCACTCTTACCACTTTTATTCAATACTGTACTGGAAATCCTAGCTGCAGCAATTAGACAACAAAAAGAAATAAAAGGCATCCAAACTGGTAAGAAAGAAGTACAATTTCCTTTTTTTTTTTTAAGTTTATATTATTTATTTTTGAGAGAGAGAGAGAGAGAGAGAGAGCGAGCGAGAGAGAACACACAAGCAGAGGAGGGGCAGAGAGAGAGAGGGAGAGAGAAAATCCCAAGAAGGCTGCACGCTGCCAGCACAGAACCCAACGTGGGGTTCAAACTCACATATCATGAGATTATGACCTGAGCCAAAATCAAGAGTCAGATGCTCAGTTGACTGAGCCACCCGGGCACTCCTAAGTACAACTTTCACTATTTGCAGATGACATGATACTATATATAGAAAACCCCAAAGACTCCACCAAAAGACTGTGAGAACTTTCAGTAAACTCACAGGATACAAAGCAATACAGCATTTATAAACACCAATAATGAAGCAGCAGAAAGAGAAATTAAGAAAACAATCTCAAAAATAATAAGATGCCTAGGAATAAGCCTAACCAAAGAGGTGATAGATCTGTACTCTGAAAACTATAAAAAAACAAAACAAAACAAAACAAAACAAAACAAAACAAAACAAACCAACCTGACAACAGAAATTTACAACAACACAAAGAAAAGGGAAAACATCCCATGCTCACTGATTGGAGGAACAAATATTGTTAAAATTTCTGTACTACTCAAAGCAATATACACATTTAATGCAATTCCTATCAAAATACCAATAGCATTTTTCACAGAACTAGAACAATTCTAAACTTCGTATGGAACCACAAAAGACCCTGAATAGCCAAAGCAATCTCGAAAAAGCAAAGCAAAGCTGGAAGCATCATAATTCTGGAGTTTAAGTTATATTACAAAGCTGTTGCAATTAAAACAGTAGGAAACTGTCACAAAAAATAGCACAGAGAGCAATGGAAGAGAACAAAAAACCCAGAAATAAACCCTCAACCATATGGTCAATTAAATCTTTGACAAAGTAGGAAAGAATATACAATTGGAAAAAGACAGTCTGTTCAAACAATGATATTGAGAAAACTGGAAAGCAACATGCAAAGTTTTTTTTTACTTTCTTACACCATACACAAAAATAAACTCAAAATGAATTAAAGACCTAAAACCGTAAGTCCTGAAACCATAAAAACCCTCGAAGAGAACATAGGCAATAACTGCTTTGTCATCGGCTGAAGCAACTTTTTTCTAGATATGTCTCCTGAGGCAAAGAAAACAAAAGCAAAAATAAACTATTGAGACTTCATTGAAATAAAAACTTCTGTACAGTGAAGGAAACAATCAACAAAACTAAAAGGCAACCTGCAGAATGGGAGAAGATATTTGCAAATGACATATCTGATAGAGGATTAGTATTCAAAATCTATAAAGAATTTATCAAACTCAACACCCCCCAAATGAATAATCTAATGAAAAAATGGGCAGAAGAAGACATTAACAGACATTTCTCCAAAGATATACAGATGACCAGTCTGTTTGGTGGGAATGCAAACTGGTGCAGCCACTCTGGAATACAGTACGGAGGTTCCTCAAAAAGTTAAAAACAGAACTACTGTATAATCCAGTAATCGTACTACTCGGTATTTACCCAAAGAATACAAAAACACTAATACAAGGGGAGACAGAAACCCCTATGTTTAGAACAGCATTATTTACAATAGCCAAGATATAGAAGCAGCCCAAATGTCCATCAAATGATGAACTGATAAAAAAAAAAAAAAGATGTGGTATATTATACAATGGAATATTACTTCAGCCATAAAAAAGAATGAAATCTTGCCATTTGCAATGATATAGATAGAGTTAAAAAGTATAATGCTAAGTGAAATAAGTCCATCAGAGAAAGACAGATATCATATGATTTCACTCATATGTGGCATTGAAGAAACAAGATAAACAAATGAAAGGAAAAAAAAAGAAAGAAAGAAGCAAATCAGGAAACAGACTGTTAACAATGGAGAACAAACTGATGATTACCAGAGGGAAGGGGGTGAGGGATGGGTTTTATAGGTGAGGGGGCGTAAGGAGTGCACTTGTCATGATGAGCACCGAGTGATGTATGGAATTGTTGAATCGCTACAGTGTGCACCTGAAACTAATATAACACTGTATGTTAACTAACTGGAATTAAAATGAAAACTTAAAAAAACTCAATTATTGTTAACATTAATCCTACTGAATAATTCATGTTTTCCCCAGGGGAAACACCAAATAGTGAAGTAAATGTTTTCATTCATCTGGTATGTATAAATCTAAAATCCAGTAACTGAAAATGTCATAACTATAGATATATTTTTAAATGAAATTTTCTCCATTTAAAATTACTTACATATTAGGTCATTTGCATCATGGATTATGAGACTAGGTGCTTACATGAGACAGGAAGCTGGCTGTGGACTGGGATGACGGTACATTAGAATGGGAACGGGTGGCTGAGGATGGCTGTAGAAGGCGTGGCTTCACAGAAGTATTTGAGGTGTATCCAGGGCCCTGAAGTTCCTAGAAAACAATATAGATGTGAGCAAAATAATCGTCCACCTACACCTACAATTGTGAAATCAAAACGTATTTCACAAACATAATTTCAATTTTACATGTTGAACATCTATAAAGCAAGATGATTCTGAGTCACTCTTTGAGGACTAAGCATATGCTAAGAAGATGCCTTCACACTGCTGATTTTGAAAGAGGCATTTGAGATGTGAAAACACCTCGGATGGTACGCTACTTAGCTGGTTTCTAACTTTTGCCAAAGACTCTACGCTAGTTGGGGCATACTATTGAGAAAGGTCCTCTACAACTATCGCGTGCTCCAGCCCGCAAAAGTATCCATTACGGACACTTTAACATATGTCTGCAACTTTAAGACATACTTGGAAAGCAGACATAAATTTCAGTGGAAAATGCACTGTTTTTAAAGGACACATGTTTTGGTGATGCAGATTAAATCATTTTTGCTATTCTCCAAACAAGCTGAGCACACTCACACTTTGGACCTCTGCACTTGCTTGACCCCCTTCTGTGTGGAAAATTCTTCCTTCAGGTATCCCCATGGCATGCCTGAAGAAGGTGTTTGCCTCTCTTATAAACTTAACAGAGAGTATGGTGTTTCAATTTGTTACTATAGAAAGAGGACAGGTATAGATGTAATGATGTTTATGCAGATTTTAGAACTGCTAGTATCAGATAATGTTGAAGTACACTTGACTGTGTCCAAGGTACATGAAGTAAGTATAAAAGTATATCAAAGAATGGCATTAATTTCACTTGAACTATTTCTGATGGAAAGAAGGCCTTACTTTTACATCCAAAGTGTGTTGAAGTTTTAGGCGCACAGATTCTTGTTCCTGACGCTGTATGATATCTTGACATTCTGCAAACTGTAAAGATGCCTACAACCAAACAACCACATGTGGTTTGTCTTCCATTCTCTACACAATTTTGTTTTGTTAACCTATAAATACAGAGTTGCCATCTCTTCAAGGGAACCCCCCCACACTAACTTGCATTTGTCTACTTATCAGTTTTATTCATTACACTTAGAACTGGAGGCCATGCCTTTATCCTCTGTATCCCTGTCATCTATGCAGCATTTAGTAAGAATGAACTAAGGATGGAATAAGCAAATCACTTTAGTAATGTAAAAAAATGACCAGAACTGAAATTCATTAAATCAGCATATCATGTTTTAAGATCAAAGCTGGCATAGGTGGGTTCACAGGTCATTTTACCTAACCATAAAGGCTCTGGATTTCTTAATCAGGACTAGTTTGGGTATATTTTTGCCTTCCAGAGTTCTCACAAGTAAGATTTATGCCTTTATGATCCATTGCAATAACAAATACAATGTCACTAACCCTTCTCATTCTTTGTGTGTGTGTGTGTGTGTGTTTTTTTTTTTTTTTTTTGAGACAGAGAGAGAGAGAGAGGGAGAGAGAGAGAGAGAAGCAGAGCTAATGTTTTTTTTTTTTTTTACCCGAAGTGGGGCTCGTGCTCACCCGAATGGGGCTTGAGCTCACCCATTGCAGGACTTGAACTCACAAACCATGAGATCATACCCTGAGCTGATGCTTAACCAACTGGGCCACCTAGGTGTCCCTTGAGTTGTGTTTTCTACCAGCATTTTCTGGACTCCAATGAATGCCAGACATTAGCATTATGTTAGCACTTTACTGATATTATTAACAGACTATATTCTACCTAGTGTTCAAGTCATTTTGTGGCAGTAAGTTAGATTGAAGACATATTTATTCAGTCCAGTGAGGACCCCAGGTGTATCTTGCATCTTGTATCTTACTGCTCCTGTGACCGAGTTAGCCTCAAAAAGAATTTTGTAAAAAGTACACAGTATAACTGTGCTTTAAAGCTTAGAAGAGCCTTCTCTACTCTATAGGCTATGTTTTTTCCTTGCGCTAGGTGACTGGGATCTAGTAGAGATTTGGTTCCTATCAGCATGGAGCTTTTATTCAGAACATGTCTCCTCAGTTAATAGCTATTTAGTTGATGATTACTTTACACACTTAGTAACTACCTTATCAAGAGCAACTTCCATATTAGCAACTTTTTCTTTCAAACGGCGCTCCTGCGATCTCAGGACTTCCAATTCTCCAGCCATCTTGTTTTTTTCTGTTGCAACAGTACTCAATTCCTGGCTTAATTTATTCTTCTCTTCTTTTAGAAAATGCTTCTCCTATAATTATATAGGAAAAAAATATCAGAAATAATGTGCTGATGTAGATGCTCAGATGTGAGGGAAATATAAAACTAATATAAAGATCTGAACTATAGTTCAATTCATGTCACTTAATTGTTCTGAGTTGGAGCTGGGAGCTATTAGAATCATGTCACCATGTACTCTCTTATTTTTATAAGAGAGCAGGGGAGTGGCAGAAAGAGAGGGAGACACAGAATCCAAAGTAGGCTCCAGGCTCTGAGCTGTCAGCACAGAGCCTGATGTGGGGTTCGAACTCGTGAACTGCGAGATCATGACCTGAACCGAAGTCAGACGCTTAACTGACTGAGTCACTCAGGCACCCCAAGGGTAGCTTATTTTTAAAAAGCTCATTTTGGCAGGGAAGGGGACAAAATATAAGAAAAATTTAAATATAGTGAACAAACAGAGGGTTGCTGGAGGGGTGGTGGGAGGGGGGATGGGCTAAATGGGTAAGGGGCATTAAGGAATCTGCTCCTGAAATCATTGTTGCATTACATGTTAACTAACTTGGATGAAAATTAAAAAATAAATAATTAAAAAAAACAAACAAAGAAATGCAGAATCCCTTGCTCCTCCACTCCTGGACTTACTGAATCAAAACATGCATTAAAAATATTTTTAATTAAAAAAAATAATAAAAAAGATAAAAAGGTTCATTTTGGGTCTGAGAAGAGCAAATGCCTGACCCACACTCACTTTCTACATATGCTACATACCTCTTCACCCCCACTACAGCCGGTGCTCACAAACCCTACTTTTACAAATGTTGATTTGTTCCAAAGTGATTGAACTATCAGGGAACATTTGAGCACAACATAAGTTTCACACTTACTATGCACAGTTGCACTTATAAGAAATATTAAGTCAACACAAAACTGCACCCGGCTAAACAGAGCTGTGTGGGAATACACAAAAAGCATACATGCACGCTCCTCAAACACCAATCTGCTACTACCTCAGTTTATCTTGTGTTCTGAGTCACATCCGTGCACATCTGGTGTCACAAAAAACCTCCCTTCTACCCCCTCATAGTAACTCACAAGCTGCAGCCCTTTGATGCACACTTCTACAAGCAGACTTCAGGTCTTTTTCAAGATAAAGGACCATATTTATTGTAGTATTTATGTATTTCTTAGCCATTTAACACACGCAAAACTGCACCACCACTTTTCATTAGGTCCCTCCTTTTCGTGTGTTATTGATGAAATTTGTTAGTGAGGTACTCCTAATCCCATTGTTCTCACAACCCCCGTGGCCTTTTCTGCACAATTTTGTAGACACACATGTCACATTATAGCAGAACTGACCATGCTTTGTTAATAGTCGTTCCCTGTCTCTACCAGGAATGTCCTTTTGTCCATTTTCTGCATTTAAAATACTAGCTCCTTCAAGGTCCTACTCAGAGGCACCTGGGTGGCCCAGTCGGTTAAGTGTCTGACTTTAGCTGAGGTCATAATCTATCTCATGGTTCATGAGTTCAAGCCGGACTCTGTGCTGACAGCTCGGAGCCTGGAGCCTGCTTCTGATTCTGTCTCCCTCTCTCTCTGCCCTTTCCTTGCTTACATTCTGTCTCATCTCTCAAAAATAAATAAACATTAAAAACAATTTAAAAAAAATCCTACTCAAATGTTCCTTCAGGAACTTTCCCCTCACTCTCTCAGTCAGAAATAAACTCTTTTCTCCATTTTACATGGTAACTCTGCTACGTCTTATCCTGCCTGCAGTATATTAAAGAGTGAACACACTGGCTTCCCTCATTCTGAGCACAGGGACTCACCTTATTTGCAGTTGTCATTGCCTCTTCCAAAAACTGTATCTTGCTTTGAAGGGCATCTATCTGACCTCTTTTAGCCGTGATTTGCTTTTGCATCCCCATTGCCACTTTCATAGCTGGGGGGAAAAAGAAAATAAACTGCCTTAGTTTTTAGTGTCTAAATTTGGGGAGGCTACTATAAATTGATGGTTAAACATTATGAGAAGGTGACAAGATTCTCCAAGGCACTTGGACAGTTTCAAGAGACTGATCATGGGAAAAAACAAACAAAACAAAACAAACCTTCAGACTTCACAATATTGGGATATAACAATTTTCAGCAATTACAGAGAGATTTTGAATTGAGAATGATATTTTGTGATTTCCTTGCTACTCGTATTAATTTCACTGACCATCATAATTTGCTGTATCTCTAATGGTTATATAATACTGATCAAATTCATACTTACACATATCGAATATATATATATATATATATATATAACAATAGTTGTATACTGAACAATGTAGAATTTTCTAGAAATTCATATTTAAAGTACCACAAATGGGGTGCCTGGGTGGCTCAGTAGGTTAAGTGTCTGACTTCTGATCTCAGCTCAGGTCTTGATCTCACGGTCGTGAGCTCAAGCCCTGCACTGGACTCCACATTGGGTGTAGAGTCTACTTAAAAAAAAACAAAAAACCAAAAAAACCCCACAAAAGACATCTATTATTTATTTTTTCATATGATATCCTATAAAAATGTCATAAGTGATTGTGTAAGACTTCTATTATTAAGTGATCTTTTTAAAGATTCCAATGATACCACAAACCATTCAATTTTCATTCTCATGGCTATTGCATGTGCTTGGAACTCACTACTATTTCAATAGTAAAATTGGCAGCATTAGCACATATGGAATTATTTTAGTAAAACTGGTGATGGGGTGAGAATGTTCAGAGCAGGTAGTAGGCACTGAATACTTCAGATATGGAAGACCATTGAAAAGACATATGAAGCTCAGCCTTGCTTGGAAATTCAAAGCCAGAGACCCAGTGTTGTTTCCTACAGGAAAGAGGTTTGAAAATGCCACTGGCTTTGAGTTGAGTCAGGTCCAGATACAGCTTAGAGGTTAAAAGGAAAAGAGAAAATGTATCATTCTTCTTTTTTTTTTTTTTTAATTTTTAAAAATATTTATTTATTTTTGAGGCAGGGGGAGAGGGAGAGGGAGAAAAAGAATGAGAAAGGGAGAGTGAGAGTGAGAGTGAGAGGGAGAGGGAGAGGGAGAGGGAGAAGAAGAGGAAGAGAGAATCTGAAGCAGGCTCCAGGCTGTCAGCACAGAGCCTGACCTGGGGCTTGAACCCACAAACAGTGAGATCATGACCTGAGCTGAAATCAAGAGTCGGTCACATAAACGATTGAGCCACCCAGGTACCCAAAAAATGTACCATTCTTTAAAAACACCATCAAAGAGGATAAAAGGTCTCACTTCTTGCTAAGGAGTAGTTGCTATAGCGAAACTGTTGAAACAGGGCTCATCAGGCATGGCACATCGATCTATTAACAGAGCAGCAGTCTGACATCATTTGCTCACCACTCACCTAATTCAAGCACTCTGAAGAACTCTGGTCTGATTAAGCGGATCAAGGTTGGCCTTCAAGCTTGTTTTCTTAAATCTCATTTATTTTAAGATAATTTTAATCAATAAAAATTAGCATTTGAATGCAAAAACAGGATTACCGAGTGAACTGAATCATTGTAATATGACTGGGGCTGTTGTGGAGATGCCAGCAGGGCACTGAAGAGAGGGCTCTCTCTGGTGGTGGGGGAAGGGAACGGACCCCAAAATGGGCCTCCTGAGCGACTTCTCCAAACCCCACCATTTGCTTGCTGGTTAACACCAAGCAAGAAAGAACTGAACCTCCAAGGACTACACAAAATACAGAACACTTCGAGAACATTCATTCGGTCTCTGGACAGGGATCATGATCATCTTCTCTGTATCGTTCTAGCTTTAATGTATGTGCTGCTGAAGCAGGCACAGAAATAAATCTTTGACACTAAAAAATGTTGAGAAATAAAAAATATAGGACTTATTTATTCTTACAGTCAGCTAATACAGCCATACCAACACTAATAATAATGATATAAAACAGCAGATAACCTTCTCTCTCAGAATTAATACAGGCAGCAAGGGACAAAGGGGACAGGTCCAAGGGGTGAAAGGGACCACTCATGCCAGCCGTTCAATTCCCAGGGTTCATCCCATTTATATTGCAGAAAAGGAATCAGGAACTGACAATTAACCACAAATTTATAGTTTATGTTGGTAATGAACATGTGAAAAATAAGGGGTTGAATGAAAATTATTGGTGACGTGTATTTTTATCAATGCTTCCTTAAAAGTAACTGGCATTTATAGACATTGAGATCTATTAGAGATTACTAAAACAGCCACAGGAAAAGAAAGATTCAGATACTTCAGGGCTTAAATTAAGCACACAGCATTTTCCCCCAAAACCCCTGAGTAGAACGACTAACACCCATCGTTGGTGCCTGTCACTGTGCACCGGGACCCAGGAAAGGTGCCAGGCAATGCATCCAGGTTTGTGTTATAATAAATCTAGACCAATGGAATTAAAAACAGAAGAATAAAATCTAATAGAGCATACCATGACCATCGGATCCTTCCATCGACTTTAACGTATTTCTTGTTTGTTCGAGTTCAGACTGTGCAGATTTTAATTGCATTTTCAGTTTATTTGTAGTAGCTTCCATCTCTTCAGTTTTGTTTCGAAAATTCCTTTTTAAGACTTCATAGTCCTCTGTACAGTGTGATAATTATAGAAGGTTACTTTTTTCTACCCCACTGTATGAAGTATGTTTTATTTGTGATTGATGATCACAGAATTTTAGAGCCAGAAGAGACTTCATCTAGCTCCATCACCATTTGTTATAGAAATTAGATGTACATACACATTTCCCGAGTGGATCCTCCTTCTCTACCCGCTTACTATTCATGGCTTTTTCCAGCCAGTGTAATTGGCTCATGTCAATTGCATCTTAAACTTTCTTGGATGGTCGTACCCACCACTAAGGATCTCACCACCATTTGTAGGCAGGTGAATCTCCATGATGTGATCAGTAACCTGAGGTTGCTTTGTGTTCTAGCTTTTTTCTTTCAATGTTTATTTATTTTGAGAGAGACAGAGAGAGAGAGTGAGAGCGAGAGAGAGAGCGAGCATGTGGGTATGCAAATCGGAGCACGAGCAGGGGAGGGGCAGAGAGAGAGAGAGGGAGAGAGAGAGAGAATCTCAAGCAGGCTCCACATTGTTGGTGCAGATGCCGAGCTTCGTCTCAGAACTGTGAGACCACGGCCTGAGCCAAAATCAAGAGTTGGATGTTTAACTGACTGAGCCATCCAGGCACCCCTCTGACTTTTTATCTCTAGTAACTATTAAAAGACCTGGCACACATTCATCATTTATACACAAGAACACACACACAAACACACCTTTTTATATATTTATATATGCTAGATTTATATACAGAGGGAACAGGCAGAGCCAAGACCTCTTTGCTGAAATCTGTCTCCCCACACATTTCCATGTGGATGTCCTAGCACCACCCACACCAACCAGCTCATGCTGGCTATGTATCATCCTCTGACCCTTAAGCCTGCCCCTCTAACAGCTTCACTCTCTCAGCTGTTGGTACCATCGTTTTCCCAGTAACACAGACCTACAACCTGAAGGCCACACATAACCCCTCTAGTCACTAAGTACTGCTGTTCAACTGCCAAAATACTCTAATCCTTCCTCTCATTCTCACCGCCACTGCCTTGGTTCAAGTTCTCATAGCTCCTGGGGCCATTGCAAGATCCTCTTGGGCTGGCTGGCCCCTGGCCTTTCTCTACCTGCTGACACTGTCCTTCCAAAATATGTTAGATGACAATAATCTCCTGCTTAATGTCTTCTGCTGGTTCCACACTGTCTGGCTCTGCCTATCTACTCTGCCTCATATCTTAGCCTTCGTGCCTCAAATACTCAACTACTTCTGAGGTCATATTGTTATTTCATGCCTCATGCTTTAGCCCATAATGTTCTCTCCACCTGGGTTGCCCTTCTACTTCTTCTTTACCTGCCAAATCCCAGTGCTTCCTTCAGACTCAGCAGAGGAGGTTTGAGTCCTACAGGAGACTTTCTATACTCTTCCCTTCTGTACCCAGCACACTGATCCTCATCTGCTGTACTAACCCGTTCTATAGAGGTCTGGCTCCCAACTAGCCGGGGTCCCCCCTGTTGTGTTTCTAAGGCCTATCTCAAGATCTGGCCTAGTACATGCTCAGGAATCATGGACTCTGTGTGTGTGTGTGTGTGTGTGTGTGTGTGTGTGTGTGTGTGTGTGTGAAGTAAATGATACCTGTATCACAGTAATTGTGAACTAGGAGTGTTTTGGTTTTACATTTAAGATCTTAGATTTCTCCTTTCCAGAAATATATGCCAAGTCTGTTACATATGTTGCTTCATTATGAAACTTCGGATCAAGCTATTTGACTCAAAGGACTCAAGGTTTCCACTTCCTTCCCCCTTTTCTTGAAAACACAGTGAAGAATTTCCTGGACTCTGAGAGGTGACTAATGTTAACAGTTAATGAGTGCAAGATACAGGAGCTCTGCTAGGAGAGGCGTCAAGACTTCTGGGCAGCATAATTATCCCTGTTGGTGACGTGGGAGGCGCGGCCACCCTCCTGCAGCAGTCTTGGCATCCATGCTGGACCTCAAGGGCAGCGCTCTGAGCGGTCAGTAGACTGTGAACCGAAGGAACGTACCTGAAAGACTGTGCAACTCGTTCCTGCTGGTCTTCACCTCATTTAATAACTGGTCCCTCTCCTGCCTGATGTCCTTCACTGCACGGAGCCGCTCAGAGCCTGCATTCACCAGCTTCACCTTTTCCAGCTCCAGGTCACTCACTCGGGCCTCAAGTTCCCGTATCTTTGCATCTTTTTTATCTTTTAAAATCTAAACATTGGGACAAATACAAAGGACAGAGTAAGAAAAAAAAATTATGTAGATGTACTTATAATTGACATTGTATTAGTATCTTATCTATGTTTAATATCTTTTCCCTCTTTCCTACAATATTAAATTTCTATTTTATTATAAAACCTCAACAGTAAATGGGAAAACAAAAGGAATATTTTACCTTCCTTTTAACCTTAGGTGTCAATCTCCAGTATCATTTGCTGTAACTCCTTCATTATTCTTATCCCTATTTTTTTTAAGTTTATTTATTTTGAGACAGCGAGAGAGAGTGTGCACGCGTGCACTTGGGGTGGGGGCAGAGACAGAGGTAGAGAGAGAATCCCAAGCAGGCTCCTCTCTGTCAGCACAGAGTCCCGCTTGGGGCTCAATCTCATGAACTGAACTGTGTGAGATCGTTACCTAAGCTGAGATCGAGTCAGGTGTTTGAGCCACTCAGATGTTCCTTTTTTTTTTTTCCCCCATTAAAAAAAAAAAAAAAACAAACAAACGTACTGAGCACCTACTTTGTGGCAGGAACTATTTTACATGTTGGGAACAGAGCAGCAGGGCAGGGACTGGGGTGAGGCCTCACTTGCCTCCCTGAGTTCTGTGTCCTAGGAGCCTCACTAGCCTTGCCCTGTCCCAGTCTTGAAACACAGGAAGTAAAACAAACAATGTCCTTGTCCCCACGGGGCTTACATTCCAGTCAGAGGAGGCAGAGGATAACAAATATTTAATAGTGTAATAATAAGTGACTTAAAAAAAGAAAGAAGAAGGTGAGGGGGTAGAGAATGAATGCAGGGGAGGAGCTCTGCACGTAAGAGATAAGTTGGCAGGTAGAAAAGCGCCCAACTGCTATTCTTATTAAAGCCTGCAACAAGGCTGGCCCCTGGCTGGTATCTGGGGACTTGGATTTAGGAGAGTGTCCCCCACTCAAACTGTAAGAGTAGCTCACTGCGCCTAAACCATTTCTGCAGACAAAATTATTTATGCTGAGTACCCGCTTTCCTTCTGAAGGACTGGAATACTTGCCAGGCAACGGGTGTCTGTGTGACCAGTCCCCAGTATAAAAACCCTGGGGACTGAGTCTGCAATGAGCTTCCTTAGCAGTATTTGACGTGTGTGCTGTCACAGCTCATTGCTGGAGGAGTCAAGTACATCCTGCATGGACTCTGCCAGAGAGGAGTTTGGAAGCCTGGGCCTACTTTCCTCCCATGTACCTTTTCCCTTTGCTGATTTTACCTTCTATTCTTTCACTGTAATAAACTGTACCCATGGGCACAACTCTATGCTGAGTCCCGGGAGTCCTCCTAGCCAATGTTTGAACCTGGGGGTAGTCTTGGGGACCCTGACCCTCTCTGATGAGCAGAAACCTCAAAGAGGGAGGTGAAGGAGCAACCCATGTTACAGGCTTGGGGACAGCTCTAGGCACAGGGAATGTGTTCAGGAAACAGCACAGCCATCAGAATGGCTGGGCAGATTCCACCCCAAACATGTTTCTTTGGCATAAAGATTATTTCAAGCTGATTATTTTGAGAAACAGCAGACACGGGAGAAGGTCTGAAGACAGAGAAATTGCCCTTTAAGGGATATTTCTATTTACAAAGGAAGTCTCCATTTGTAAGGATGTCTCCCTCTGTGAACCACAAAAGAAAGGATGACTCTAAATTATAAGAGAATCTTATCAATGGGGAAGGCAGAGTTTAAATCTGCAAAACAAACCTCATCCCTGTTCTCCATAGTTCTCCTGATCACCTTCCCAAAACTTGCCTCTCTCACCTCCTTGTTTGTTTTAGCTAAAGATGGTATTTAAGTATTTAAGCCTGAATTTTTTTTTTTTTTAAGTAGGCTTCACACCCAATGCGGAGCCTAACATAGTCTCGAGACTATGAGCTGAAGACCCGAGCTGAAGGGTGCCTGGGTGCCTCAGTTGGTCCACCTTCAGCTCAGGTCATGGTCTCATGCTTCGTGGGTTCGAGCCTTATGTCAGAATCTGAGCTGACAGCCTGGAGCCTGGGGCCCAGAGCCTACTTCAGACTCTGTGTCTCCCTCTCTCTCTCTCTCTCTCTCTCTCTCTGCCCCTCCCTCACTTGTGTGCTCTCTCTCTCTCTCTCTCTCAAAAATAAACATTAAAAAAAAAAAAAAAGCCTAGATCAAGAGTTGGATGCTTCACTGACTGAGCCACCCAAGTGCCCCTAAGACTGAATTCCAAGCCACCTCTCAGTTACTCATTTCCCTGGGCTTCTCCCTTGTATATATGAGATATATGTATTAATAAACTTCTGTTTGTTCTTTTCTTGTTGATCTGTCTTGGTTTCAGGGGTTCAACTGAGAATTTAGAAAGACAGAAGGAGAAGGATTTCTCCTGCTCTACACTGGAGTGGACTGAGCATGGGGGAAAAAAGGAGTTGGAGATGAAGTCAGGGAGGGAGCCGTGGGTAAGACTGACCTTAGAGGCAGTGTAAGGATGTGAGAGTTCATTCTGAGTGAGATAAGAAGCTGTTGGACAGTTTTGAGCATGGGAGTGATGTAACGCTTTAAGATAGGATTCTGGTTCCTGTGTGAAGCATAAACAGTAGTGGGGGGTGGAGGTAGTAGGGGAAGCAGGGAGACCAATGAGTAGGCAGTTGCGAGAGCAAGTGAGTGAGGTGGTGGCTGGATCTGGTCCTTGGGTGAAACAGGTAATAGCAATATGGAAAGTCTGATTTTGCATTTCCAGCTGTCAGAAGTTCCCAGCTTGGTATGCCTCTGCAAACTCTGACCAAACCACTCCTATTTCTTACAGAAGGCTTTTTCTCTGGACTTCTTCCCCATCCTTCTGTAGGGGCACCGCCTACTCTGAGTCAGGCACTGAAGTTTGAAATCTCAAAGTCTGCTATGTCTGTCCCTTTCTCCTAACCCCTTATACTCAACTGTTCTCCAAATCCTTCCCTAGGCAATGCGGATTATCCTCGCCTCTCATGTGGATTCCTACAACTGCCTCTTAACTGGTCTCTGTATTGGTAAGCCTTCCTAGGATGAAACCCCCTTACCAGGACCTAGGTCTGCAATACCCACATGTGACCACTGAGCACCTGAAATGTAGCTAATCTAAGGGGAGATGTGCTACAAGTGGAAAACGCACTGAATTTCAAGGACTTCATATTAAAAGACAATGTAAAATACCTCAATAATTTGTTACATTGATTGCAATATAAAAATATCACCATATTTGACATATATTGGTTAAATAAAAGTCCTTTCATCTGTTTCTTTTCAAGTGTCTACTAAAAAATTTAAAAATTCTATATGTGGCTCATGTAATTTCTAGTGGACAGAGCAGGCTTAGATCCTTCCAAGTTAACACCGTTCAAAAAAAAAAAAAACTTACTTTTTGGTCACCAGATTGTTCCCCCAAAGTAAGACCTGTCGTCCAGAAATATAATATTAGCTAATGCAGTTTGTACAGTAGCAGTTTCAACGTAGAGGCCAATGCTGTGTTTGCAATGTAAACAGGTAACAGGCTTCCAGCTGCTTCAGAAAGGACTGGTGGAGAGCACAGGCCTCTCTCACTGCACAATCCCTGGGACAGCCTGAGGCATCACATGTATTGGGCATATGCTACCCTGTTCCACCTCATGGAATCAGCTGATGGACTTTCAGTCCTTTCTTAGCCTTTTCAGAAAGGATCCGGCTTTGATAGCCCACAGCTCATCCTGGTTCTGTGCTGTCAGTGTGTGCAGGACCCAGCCTGAAGAGGTAAGAGAAACCATGTGTTCTGGGGCTCGGATTCCCCTCCCGTCTGCTGCTTGGGCTGTGGAGGGAAATGGTTGTGGCAGTAAAGCTCAGGTTTCTACCTACATCCTCTGTGCCTGTGTGAAGCTCTTCTCACTGGAGGAATTTCCCTGAAGCTGCTCCTGCTCCACGTTTGGGAACTGAAAACTAGTTTCCACCCTCTCCGATCTATCTTTGAATTCTCTGTCCAAACTTTGCCCCGTTAATCTACCCCAACATGGCCTTTGTCGTGTCACCTCCTCCTCTCTATCCAAAACCCTTAATGGCTCTCACACCATCTCTAGGCTGAAGCACACACTGAACTTCCCCTTCCTAGAAATACCTCATTCCTCCTCTTTGCCTATTTCAAGTCCCCACTTCTCTATGAAGTCTCCATGAGCCACCGCGGTCACAGAGATCCACGCTGCTCTGGGGCCACTCTGATATTAGAAGGTGATGTGTGCTCTCTGGAAATGTATCTAAAAACACCGAGTCTCCGGCCTCATCCTAAACCTACTGTATCAGAAACCCTGGGGTGGGGCTCAGCAGTCTGTGTTTTAACAAGCCCTCCAGGTGACTCTGGTTCTGACTGAGAAGCACTGCCCTATATAATATTTACTCATAGACTGCCTAGGGCCAAATCCCAAGGTAGTGTTGCTCTCAGGTAAGTTATTGAGTCTCTCTGTCTCAGCTTCCACATCTTTAAGATGGGATAACAACATGCCCACCTCATTAGGTTTTTGTGAAGATTAAATTTAATTTTTAGGGTATAAGACTCAACAATTATAGGTTACAAGTCTCTTTTTTCCTTAACAAAAGGTACAACAATCTTCTTTTCTCCTCTAGTAGGTCTGTAAACCTATCTAAAGTTTTCATTGTAAACACTGGCCATTGAGAAGCCTTTATAAATCTCTTTCATGGTGAATTTGACCATCATAAAATATCCTCATGATATAATCAAGTAAAAACTTAAACACTAGGAAATCAAAACAATTTTATAATCAAGAAAACTTAAGCACAGTTCTTTGTGCAATGAACCTGTATATTTCCGTAAGATTAAGTAACTATCATTGGCCCTACTTTTAGAATGAGGAAACTGAGTCATCTAAGGTTTATGTGATTTGTCTCCTTTTACTCAGCAAGTCAGAGATACAGGTGATGTAAAGCTTGGGATATCAAATTTTACAATAATTCATCCAATCATATATTTGAGTACCTGCTGGGTGCAATGCATAAAAATACAGGGCAGGGGGTACAAAAATGAAAAAGATGTGTATCCTACTTTGAAGACTCTGCTGTCTTATGAGGATGAGGAGACACTGCTGTTTAAACCCACTCAGTGCAACAGAGAATGTGACCAGGTTATGACAGATAGAGATAAAAAGCAATAAGGTTCTGAAGGAGAATGGGATGGGGGAAGGGAACATTTACTAAACATCTTCTGTAGACCTGGAATTAGGCTAAGTCCTTGATACATATTTTCTCATTTAAGCCTCTAGTAACCAAGTAAAGTTATTGGGGGTCTTTTGTTTGTTCTTTTCTTTGTCTTTCTTTCTTTTTTTTAATGTTTATTTTTGCGAGAGAGAGTGCACGTGTGTGGAGGAGGGGCAGAGAGGGGGACAGAGGATCCAAAGCAGGATCTGCTCTGACAGCAGAGAGCCCAATTTGGGGCTCAAACTCACAAACCATGTGATCATGACCTGAGTTGAAGTCAGATGCTCAACTGACTGAGCCACTCAGGTACCCCTTTCTTTTTTTTTAATTTTCTTTTTTTAATTTTAATTTCAGTTAGTTAACATACAGTATTGTTTTAGTTTCAGGCGTACAATATAGTGATTCAACACTTGCCTATGACACCTAGTGCTCATCATGACAAGTGCTCTCCTTAATCCCACCACCTATTTAACCCGTCACCCACTGACCTCCCCTCTGGTAACCATCAGTTTGTTCTCCTTACATAAGAGTCTGTTCTTGCTTTGTAGGTCTCTTTTTTTTTCCCCTTTCTCATTTTGTTTCTTAAATTCTACATATAGGTGAAAGCATATAATATTTGTCTTTCTCTGACTTATTTTGTTTAGCATAATATTGTCTAGCTCCATCCATGTCATTGCAAATGGCAAGATTTCGTTCTTTTTTATGGCTGAGTAATATTCCATTGTATGTATATATCACATTTTCTTTATCCATTCATCAATATGCTTTATATATTTATGATGCTGCCATAAATACAGGGATGGATGTATCCCTTTGAATGAGTGTTTTTGTATTCTTTGGGTAAATACTCAGTAGTAAGATTTCTGGATAATAGGGTAGTTCTACTTTTAACTTTTTGAAGAATTTCTATACTGTTTTCCACAGTGGCTGCACCAGTTTGCCTTCCCACCAACAGTGCACGAGGGTTCCTTTTTCTCCACATCCTTGCCAACACCTGTTGAAGAAATCCCAGTTTTTTAAAGTGGGTTAAAAATGCACATGCACAACTTCTGCCACCAAGCACTGTTGGTGGGAATGCAAACTGGTGCAGCCACTGTGGAAAACAGTACAGAAGTTTCTCAAAAAGTTAAAAAAAAAAAATAGAACCACCCTACATAGAGCAATTGCCCTACTGTGTATTTACCCAAAGAATACAAAAATACTAGCGGCACCTGAGTGGTTCAGTTAGTTAAGTGTCCAACTCTTGGTTTCAACCCAGGTCATGATCTCAAGGTTTGTGAGTTTGAGCCCCACATTGGGCTCTGAGCTGACAGCGCAGAGCCTGCTTGGGATTCTCTCTCTCTCTGCCCCTTCCCCACTTGCATGCTCTATCTCAAAATAAACAAAAAAAAAAATTTAGAATACAAAAATACTAATTCAAAGGGATACATGCGCCCCGAAGTTTACAGAAGCATGATCTACAATAGCCACGTTATGGAAACAGCCCAAGTGTCTATCGATTGATGAATGGATAAAGAAATGTGAAATATACATACAATGGAATATTACTCAGACATAAAAAGAATGAAATCTTGCCATTTTGCAATGACATGGATAAAGCTAGAAAGTATTACACACTAAGCGAAATAAATCAGCCAGAGAAAGACAGATATTGACTTCCCTCATATGTGGAATCTGACAAAAGAAAGGGGGGAAAAAAGAGAGAGAGAGAAAGACAAAGCAAGAACAGACTCTTAAGTATGGGGACAAACTGGTGGTTACCAGAGGGGAGGCGGATGAGGGGGATGGTTAAACGGGTGATGGGGATTAAGGAGGGCACTTGGTGTGATGAGCGTCGGGTGATGTATGGAAGTGCTGAATCACTGTATTGCACAACTGAAACTCATATTACAAAATATGTTAGCTGTTCTTTTTTTTTACAGATATGGAGGCCAAGATTTAGTGAACAATGCAGTGTTTTATAGTCATTGAGTGGTGAGAGATGGGATTCAAAGATGGGTCTATCTGAAGAGGGAGAAAATACTTCAAACTGTGGGATCAGAAATGGCTTCATGAGGAACCTGGATTTTCTGATTTTTTTTTCTCTTTCATATCAGTAGTCCTGAACCAGTTTGGGGCCACCCACTCCTTCTGGAATCTAATAAAAGTATGGATCCTTTCTCACAAAAACACACAGATGCACTCAGACACAATTAGTTTCAAACAAGCTCAGAGGGTTCACAGGCCCTCTTCACAGAGCCCCTGTTCAGTGACTTGAGTCAAGCTTCCTCAATGAGGGGAAAGCTATTTCAGAAGCTAAGCCACAAAAAAATCTCTACAGACCTTGAATTCCTGTAGCTCCAGTCTCCTATCATTGATCTCCTTTTCGAGCTGAGCCTTTTCCACTTGCATGGCACCAGCCGTTCGTCCATGCTGGCCAACCAGCTGTGTCATGTTTTCGATCTGCTGTCGCAAAATCTCGATCACCTTGTCCTTCTCTGCCATCTGGAGCCTGAGGGCCTCACACTCCGTCTGCACGTTTCTGAGGTGATCTCCCTCCGTCTTCAGGTGCTGCAGCTCCTGCAATTTCAAGTCCACCCGGGAGCGCAGCTTTGTGATCTCCGAATTGGTAGCCTCGATGGCTCTCTCTTTTTCCTGGAGGGAAGCTGTCAGGTCCGAAACGGTCCTCTCTGAGCTCTCCAGGGTCATTTTCTTGGCGGTCAACTCTTCGACCACTTTTCGGAGCATCTCTTTGGTGGATTCAAGCTGAGCAGTCAGGGAGGACACTTTTTCTAGACTTTCATTCTTTCCCTGAATTGCCGCCATCTGATTGTTAAAGAAAATTTCATGGATTTGGGGATAGGTAGAGGCACCCTCAAGACATATAACAAGCTAGCTCACAAACATGAAATCATGACTCAGATAATATCTACTTAGACTAACTCAAATCGTTTTGCTGCCAGAACTCTGTACAGGCCACAGACCAAATACAGTTAATTAGACCAAGGTGGAGAGAACTTCATTAAGTAACAGTGCTCCTCCAGAACGGCTTTCTAGTGTGGGAGCTTGGGAAGTTTCCTCTGAGGATGTTTTCTGCAACAATTTAACTTAGGATAACACTGGCGATAGGGGGAAGCATGGTAGGATGATAACTGCCCTTCCTCACGATTTCCCTCCAATGTGCCCCTTAATTCTACCCCTGAGGGAAAAGTGAGTAATGGCTTGTATGCAACATGCACTTACCTTCTCAGGTCTTGTTTGGAAAAGAGTTAAGAATCTAACTCCCAGTGTCTCCTGTCACCTTTCTTCTTGCCCAGCTTGGGCCAAAGAGTAGGAAAATGGCTTTGCCTGGATTTTAAGCCAAGACTGGTCTCTTTGGTTTGCTTTCACATTTGGGGGAACTTAGTCTTTTGTGGGATGCTTTTTATGTCTCTGTGGCAATAAGTGGCCCTGGAACCATGTCCCTTCGGTACCAAAGGTATGGTGCTGTTAATAAAGCATTCAACATTTTGTTACTGCTGCACTGAAATGCAGTGCAACCATCTTGTGCGTCTATCAGTCTTGATACATCTTGCGCACCAATCAGTTTGGGGGAAAACCAAAACCAGAAAACATGTTGGAAACCTTCAACCCTGCTGTTCCTTAGATGTCCCTATGGTTTGATGCTTTTCTGAAATAAGCAACTATTAGGTTGCCAATGTATACGTGAAAATAAAAAGGCAACTGGATGGGAATTTCATTAGTCAACAATGAACGAAAAGGAGATAAAGCTTAACATTTTAATTTAATCAGTGGTCAAAAATATAGAAATAAGCAACAGGTTTTTATGACTTGCTCAACGAATCCATAGCTTTATTTCAGAGCTGTTCCTAGGCCCATACTTTTTTTTTTTTTTTTTTTTTAAGTCTCTACCAACACACATTTTTCCCTGAGAAGAGCCTGGGGAAGCCATCCCGGGCCGTGCCTGACCTGCCGCTCCATCTGGCCCTGACACTCGCTCTTCATGGCCTTGAGGAGGGCTTCCAGGCGCTGCAACTCCATGTTCCTATCATCCAGCTCCCGCCGCAGATGGTCAATGGTGATGCTGTTGCCCGTGTCCCGGTCCCACAGCCGCTTATTCTGCTCCTTCTCCAGACTCAGCTCCTTCTCTCTTTTATGCAGATCAGCCTACAAGAAGTGAGGTGTGTCCCCCGATTTGTATTAAATAATTCAAGAAAAACTCTTATTTTCCTTATATCATCTTTGGAATTTTTATATGATTTGAGAAGCCTCTGGTTTTGGAATCTTGTTATTTTTTTTTAATGGCTTAAGGACAACTATTTCCTAGAAGAACACGGTGGCAGTTCGCTTACTTGTAATTTCTAGCATCACAAGTAAATCTCAATGGACTAGTCCCCAAATAATATAAAACTAAAAGGAGAACACAGTACATTTTTAAAGTCATCCTGTTTTTAAGGTTTGGGTTTTCTAGCAAAGGCATTATGCCTCACACCAAGTGTGCTCCTGTAATAAAGAAATGTTCAAACGCTTGAAAGAATAGCAACAGTCTTTGGTTAACTGCTTCAGAAATGGCAGAACAGCGTTTGGTACTGAGAGGGGAGTAGCAGTTGGCTGTGAACAGAATTCTGTTCCTCTTCCACAGCTAAAAAAAACCACATAGTGTTTACTGAGAGCGAAAACTCGATATAATGGGAGAAACAAAGACAAAGGAAAAAGTAAGACACAGACACAAAAAACTGGAAGTGGTTTGTCATTAAAGAGACACAGCTAAGCAGGGCACCTGGTGGCTCGGTTAAGCATCCGACTTCAGCTCAGGTCATGATCTCCTGCTTCATGAGCTCAAGCCCCATTTTGGGCTCTGTGCTGTCAGAGCCCCTCTCTCTCTGATCCTCTGACCCCCTCTCTCTGTTCCTCCCCCCACCCCACCCTGCTCACATTCTCTCTCTAAAATAAATAATTTAAAAAGAGAGACCCAGCTAAGCAAAAACAGAAATCACTGAGGAGATCAAAATTCTTCAAGAAGGCATTTGAGTCGGACCTTATGACCAGCTTGGAAATGCAGAGATCAGGAAGAAGGGACTGGAAAGGTGGATGTGTGATTTGATCGGAGTACCGGCGGCATGTAGAGACAAAGGATCGGAAAGGTAAGCTGTGGCCAGATTATGAACAGTTTTGAAAGGTATAGATAGGGTCTGACTTTTATGGGGAAAATAATTTTGGAGTCATAGTGACATAATCAGAGTGATATTTTAGAAGATGAGTATGGCAGCACTTTACAGGCCAGACCGAAGAGGGGGAAAACTGGAGGTAGGAACCCTAGTAAGGAGACGTTGCCCTGCTCCAGGTTGAACGAGGGGCTTGGACCAAGGGGTAGTGGTGGTAAGAATGAAAAGGAGGGGAGGGTTTTCAAGGTCTTTCAAACAATCTGCAAGATTTTCAAATTAGATCTGAGGACTTGGGGACACACGCAACAGGAGGGAAAGATGTGAAGGACTAAACCAAGGTTTGGAGCTGATCACACACAGCTGCCGGCTCTACCTTTAACGTTTGCTCCTCAAACCCCGTGTCAGCCTATGAAGGACGGCTCCACCAGCAGAGGGCACTATACCCTACAGAGGGGTCTGGGAGTGAGAAGTGTATTCTACTGTACTGCCAATATCACATATAGGAATACCAAACATCTCCTTTCCTAAATTTCTTACCCTACAGTACCTCTGACAAAGGGCACAGGTTGCTTCACTACTATTGGGACCCTATTTCCTTTCTTTAAAATAATTTTTTTTAACCTCAACTTCCATTCAAATTTTCTGTACACACGTGTCTGTGTTTTGAATGTTATTTGGCTTGAAAACAAACACTCCATACTACCTCGGTTTAGTAGAACACATTTAACTAATTGAAAGATGGGTCAACTGAAGACTAGCTTCACCTAATTTATAAGTTTTAACAGTTCTGCTTAAGGAAAACAAAATAGGTAAAGTTTAGAACATTTATATTCAAAACTTGAATAATGTCAAGATATTGTTGTGTATGTATGCGCAAATGTTTTGTAAAATTTGTAATTTTATAAATAAAACCAGTTTTATGAAACATTTTGGTGAGAAACTTCCTAGAATTAATCTCATTCATATTTAGAGCATAGTCTTACCAACAGCTTTTGAAGCTGATCGTCCAAATTTCCTGATTCCTGACTGAACTGATCACGTTCTGTCCGTGCCTCAGTTAGCTCAGAGTTGGCAAGGACTAACTGCTTTTCGAGCTCTTCTATCTAGAAGGAAAGCAGAAATCAATCTGACTATGTTAGTGGGGAATATAAAATATTAGTTAGTGGGGAAAGCGGTATTATTTTGGGGGCAAAAATAAAAGCTTACTATGATATGTTTTGCAAAGTTTTTTAAACTTAAGATCTATGTAGAATTGTAAGAGGGAAATTAGCCAAAATGAAATATCTGATGCTGTTAGATATGGGCACTGTTTGTAATCTCTCTTTTTCACACCATTCAAGGTTTGTCTCCTTTGAGTATGTGTTCTGTCATTTGGTACTTAAGGAGATTTGGTGTGGCATAAATAACATTGTATACAGCCCACACAAATGACATGCATTATACGCAGAAGAGTTATTTTGTTTTAGAGTATCAGAGTTTCAATAATAAAAGGCATCAAATATGCAAGGTAGGCTGAGGTTAAGATCTCAGACAATGGAGACTCCAGGTTTGGATTTTAGCTGAGCCACACAAATTCATAATTTAGGTATTGAGATATTAAAATAATGGGACCATGTTGCTACTTAGTGTTATCACTAAAATACTACTTCCACAACCAGTAAAAAGAAATCCCTGGTATCTGCATAAATGCTACATATTCCTTCTTACTTCTAAGGCATCTATTCAATAGGCTTCCAGATTTATTATGTCAAGAATAAAACTTATTGGTTTGGATAATGAACTGTGATGAAAATTTCTTCGAGAATATATGAGCAAGAGTAATTTTTTCTTGATGAGTCTCTATTTTTACCTGGACCAGGTTCATTTAAGATCTTCATTTATTAATTCAACACATACTTAGTGCTTATATGAACACACATATATGCAACTACCTCTTTGATAAATGCTAAGTATGAATACACAGAATTTATATACCTTTCTGTATATACAGAATTATATACCTTTAAAAAAGTAGATTATATAGGCTCATCAAACAGTTTCACATTTGCCTACAGAGTAGAATCAGAGCCTGCAAGGATTGGAATATACATTTTAATATTTGCCTCGGATATATTTTAAAACTGGCTTTACGTTGGACTGTATGTTAGATATAAACAAGTATTTCACGAGAATGAAATATACATAAAACATTAGGCTACAGAAGAAATGTGTTAGTAGGTTCTACTAATCCTCTAAAGGAAATTCTTGCACTCTGGCACTCCTTTGGGGGCATATATGGAAAAAAGCCATACAACAACTCCACCTCTGTGGCGTGAGTAGCTTCCTAAGGAAAATGGATGAACAGTGTCAGTTGATATGATCCCTTGAGCTCTATTATTATTGGGAAAGACTAAGTCAGCACACACCTAGTAATGGCATTAGGAAGACTTACGAAAAAGCCCGCAAACTTTTATGTGGGTGGACAAATATAATCAGAGGGGCAACATGATCAGGCTAAGAGCCAAACAGCTTAGGTTCTGGTAGAGGTGCTGTCACATAATCTCTCTGAGTCTCAATTTTTTT
Organism: Leopardus geoffroyi; assembly: GCF_018350155.1. Classification (NCBI taxonomy): domain Eukaryota; kingdom Metazoa; phylum Chordata; class Mammalia; order Carnivora; family Felidae; genus Leopardus; species Leopardus geoffroyi. The sequence continues at coordinate 143,498,299 of NC_059327.1, read as the reverse complement.
CATCTATAATTTGAAAAAAGTAATCTAGAAGATCTTTCAAACGCTTTTTTTTTTTTTGCTTTTTTTTTTTTTTTTTGCACGAGAAGAACAGTATTAATAGAGCTGAAATTCTATAATTTCCACCTGTCTTTGGAAACAAAGTATGGTCAAAGAAACCGTATTTTGAGCTATACATTTAATAAGAACAGTTTCAACTTGAAGAGTTGCTCATATGACTAAAACAAACATTTTCGAGTCAGAGCTTGGCATAAAACTATTTTCTCTTTGAGCAAAGTATTTGTAGATGTGCTTTAAAAGCTTAAATTAAGACTTGCTATTTTGTCTGTTGTCATTAAAAAAAAAAAGTTCTGGATGACCATTTGATAACATCAAACTAGATGGTGAAAATCTATGAGGCCAAATTTTTAAAAAGGAAAGGAAGAAAGGAACAAAGAAAAAGAAAAGAGCCAAGTCTTCTCTTTCCTCTAAGTTTACTGAGCATCAGAAGTTCCTCCAGACCCCTGCAGGAACATTGGTTTTGTACTTGTCAGTACTGACTCAGCTGCTATAGCTCTGCTTTTACCTTTCACTTTTTAGAATAAAAATATTTATATTAGTTAATCGATCACAAAGATAAATGGAGAGTGAAAGGGAAAACCACTGACGTAGCAGCTGAGCTGATACAAACAGCTGTACAAAACACCTCAAAGCCTTTTGAAATGTCCAGAATAAATATTTACTGACATCTGAGATATATCAAAGGTTTTTTCTTTTTCTTTTCTTTTTCCATAGCAGCACTGGTTTTCCCTTTCACCATCTATGAATCTACTTTTTGTTTTAGATCACTGGACAAATACTTGGATCTCACTCTAATCTTTACAGTAATTTTAGAGATGTTACCAATCACACCAAATTGTATCTTTTGTGTTCTGTGCTCAAAGACGGCACAGACGTTGGATAATGAGGGACGCTACAGGTCAGCACGGAGGTGCATGGGCAGAACTATGCAAAGATGTTTGCACAGAATCTTCCTGCACCGTACAGAGCTCCCGCCAGTGCTACTAAATCTTTACTTTTTGAGTACGAAATTCAGCCCCAAATGCTTTCAGAGTAGGAAAAAATAAACTTAGAGTCAAGATCATGAGATATTTTTGTTGTCAAAAAGCGAAAGTTAAGAGTAAAGCCAAATCTACAGAGCCAATAGTGACAGCTTCTACTGGTCCAAATTCGTAAAGGGGGATTCTGGAGGCTCTCCTAAAATGGAAAGAGAAGAATAGAAAAAAAGCATTACAGTAGAACACTTATGCAAGCTATAAAAACTACATCTACAATTTTCTTTGAAATACAGTGTCTATTTTCATCAATATGAAAATACTTCTGTTATTCTGAAGAGACACACGGCCCTAATGAGTCTTCTCTCAATTTATGCTTTTTAGTTAGAAAAGTTTGGTTCAGACCTATCACATCATCATTTTTTTTTAAATAAAGATTTTTTTTTCTGAAGGAATCTGACCTCAGGAGAAAACACTAATACTGTCTCTCATAAAATATGTTGATGCGTAGTATCAGCACACTCATGTTTCTTTTCACACAAATCTCACTTTTAATCATAGTTTTTACGTATTATTCTCTTTGGCTTTTTTACCTTATTGTTATTTGGGTAGTGTATACTAAAATGTTCACACGAGCAGTAGAAAATAGATTTTAAAGTTCTCAAAGGCTTTAGCAATGTAGAGTCAAGGTACATGACAATGAAAAAAAATTAAACAGAAGAATTTGTGGTTTTTAGATTTTGTATTCAATTCATTACAACAAAAGCATTTCGTAACAACAGAATTTTTCAGGACCCCCAAAATGAAATCCTTCTGTTAATTAGCTTGATCTCTCCTGCTCAGTTGCACCATGTACTGATGACATTTCAGGCCAAAGTATATTCAACTCTATAGTAAGATGACAGATAATCATCTGTCAGTGTTCCCTGACTAACGGGAGTTACTATTAAGAGAGCCCAGTTAACCACCATCTAGGTACCAACTCCACAGGTTCAACATGTTATGAATCTCAGTGATCTGGATTAAAATTAGCTAAGCTAATACGTACACCCTTCTTTCTATTCGATGTTGACTGCTTAAGGCTAACAACATTATTAGCACTCCACTGTTTACATTAGGGCAAAATAAGATAACTGTTCTAACCTTCTACTATATGTATCATTGTATATCTATATGGCCTCAAAGCATTCGTATGAAAAAGTCTACAGTCATTCATCAGGATGCTTATGCTTCTACAATGCCAAAGAGATAAATATTTATAAAAATTCATAAACTATTTTGTATTCCTTATATGTAACTAAATTTCTCACCATGCTGAAATTTAGAGTTGATAAGTATGGTGCTGTATACAGACTGTATGTGAATTAGCAAACAATGGATGATAGGTTAGGGAGGGGTAATTTTTCCAAGCAACATTTTTCCATTACAATGGAAAGCTACGTATAGCACTTTCAAATTATGTAAGGAGACACAAGTAAGTTGAGTTTTGCTTAGTACTTCACAGCTTTTCAAAGAGTTTGTCAATAAACAATGAATATTCAATCTGTTCAAAATGGGTTGAGTAGTGCTGAGTATCAGTCAGTGGATTGAGCTATAACACAACAGCTCTCCCATCTCGTCTCTCACTGCTGGGACTTTCTGGGCTCACTTCTGTCAGTGTGCCTGCCTCCACCAGACCAAGTACTAGAGCCTCTTTCTGCCCCATGCTGTTCTGAAAGCAGGCCCATCCTGCAAGGCAACATCAAGACCTTTCACGCAGGCTTGGTTTGCCCAGAAAGGGGTGGACATTCCTGCTATCAATCTTCAGGGGAAAAGCTCACTTTGAGAAAAGAAACTAGAACACAAAAAGCAGGGCTCAGAGAAGCAGAAAAAAACAAACATTTCTCTCTAGGCTTCTGTTTGTTGGTTTAGCCTCTAAGCAGTCCAAGATTCCTGAAGGCTACTCTTAAGTGGCAGTGGTTGAAATGACCTTGACACAAGGATTTTGGCTAAGAGTTAAGCATGCAGTCTAGTAAGGCAGTGTTATTCAAACTGCAAAGGGGCCAGTGAATCATGGTATCAACTTAGTGAGTAAAAATATCAGCATGTGAAGAGAACAGAGAAGAGCCAGCATCACATGTAACCGGGGTAAATACTGTTCAGTGAAAGTTGCTTCAGTTAGTATGTGTGTAGTAGATAGATCATAAGGTAAGCTATTTCTTACTGTGGGTAGTGATCAACAATTGTTTAAAAGACAAGGCTATAAGAGCATCTAAATCTCACAACTGAGATTATATAGTATCATGTTACTCTGTATTGTTTCAGAATTTAGCGAAGTCATGTCTAAATTTTCCATTCTTATTTTGACTGTGCCACAGGGAATGAAGGTCACGCTATTACATTCTGTGCTTGCACTCCACTCGAGAACCAAGGAGGAACAGCCCCCTCCTGTGGCCAGCACAGGGGTGACAGCGGTAATTAAATGAGGGGCTGTCCATAGGAGGGCAAATGTCTGGAAAAATTAGTGCTGCGCCGCTCTGGAAAACAGTGTGGAGGTTCCTCAGAAAATTAAAAATAGACCTACCCTATGACCCAGCAGTAGCACTGCTAGGAATTTACCCAAGGGATACAGGAGTGCTGATGCATAGGGGCACTTGTACCCCAATGTTTATAGCAGCACTCTCAACAATAGCCAAATTATAGAAAGAGCCTAAATGTCCATCAACTGATGAATGGATATAAAAATTGTGGTTTATATACACAATGGAGTACTACATGGCAATGAGAAAGAATGAAATATGGCCCTTTGTAGCAACGTGGATGGAACTGGAGTGTGTGATGCTAAGTGAAATAAGCCATACAGAGAAAGACAGATACCATATGGTTGCACTCTTATGTGGATCCTGAGAAACTTAACAGAAACCCATGGGGGAGGGGAAGGAAAAAAAAAAAAAAGAGGTTAGAGTGGGAGAGAGCCAAAGCATAAGAGATTCTTAAAAACTGAGAAGAAACTGAGGGTTGATGGGGGGTGGGAGGGAGGGGAGGGTGGGTGATGGGTATTGAGGAGGGCACCTTTTGGGATGAGCACTGGGTGTTGTATGGAAACCAATTTGACAATAAATTTCATATATTTAAAAAAAAAGAATTAGTGCTGCAATATTCAACTGCTTCTTCCCATGTGAAGTGTTTATCTGGTACTGTTACCCCGTAGAATTGGGCTATATTTTAGGGGAAATCTGGCAGCTTCCTTATATTCTATTTCTTCCCCATCAGCTAAGGTGTGAGAAATCGGCTAAAAGCAACGGTTAGAACTGGAGGCTCTCTTACGAGGTAGGATGACTTTTTGGCGAAACTGGGACAATTTGGAGATGAAAGGTGGTATTCACAAAACAGGACACTGGGATAGCAGGTGCAGACTGGACTGTTGCCGGCAAACAGGCATGTATAGTTGGTCGCCTTTCTCACATGGAATAAAGAACATGAGCTCCTCTGGATGGTAGCTCTTTGCTTATTTTTTAGGGTCTCTGAGACTGCTTTACAAACGCCTGAGATTAACACAAGCATAAGCTCTGAATAAATGGTTGGTAATGATAGTGAATAGCTTGTCTTTAGCTACGGAAGTGAGAGAACAAAAAACCCCCAGAAAATCAAATATTCATTAATATCTGCTTTTAAAAGGAATTGTGTGATGAAAGATGATTTATCTTCCTAATTATTTTTTATTTAGACTAATCTTATTAATTTGGTTTGCTAGCCACACGATGATTAATAACTAGGAGTTGAAGTAAAACGTAGGAGGTAGGCCCCTAAAGTAGTAGGGGGGGACCACTTGGTACCAGAATACTTGTTAAAACTAAGCCTTGTAAAAATAATTTAAGTGGTCTTATTTTTAACTTATGTTTCTAGAAACTTACTTGTAAGTGTGCAAAACTTTCTTTTTCCAGAAATGAATTAATTTGAGCAAACAAGTTAAATTAAACTTGTTTACAATTTAACATATAGATATTTGGCATCCTCCTACTCCATCTTAAAAACTGCTTTTAATTTGGTATTACTTTGATTCCTCATTTTCAAATAAACTATTTAAAAATGTGTAATTAAATCTGTGTATAACAGTCTGTGGTAACAGAGCAGCAAAATCTGATCTCACCTTGTCTTCATACAGCCTTTTGGCTTCCCTTAATTCAGAACGTAGCTGAGAAACAGTAGATTCCAGATCACTGAGTTGACGCATATACATTGAATTTTGGTTTCTTGCTTGTTCTCTAAGAAGGGTTTAAAAGGAGAATAAAAGCAAAGAGCAAACTGAGACTAAGTGTGATATCTAAGAATACTCTAGCATTTAGATACTTCCACTAGTGCCTTTATATGGCATTGCTAGGCCAAAAGTCTGTTTTTGTTTCTTTGTTTTTGTTTTTAATGTTCACTCATCCATTTTTGAAAAACAGAGAGTACAAGCGGGGTAGGGACAGAGACGGAGACACAGAATCCGAAGAAGGCTCCAGGCTCTGAGCTGTCAGCACAGAGCCCGATGCAGGGCGAACTGTAAGATCATGACCGAGCTGAAGTTGGATGCTCAACCAACTGAGCCACCCAGGCTCCCCCAAAGTCTTTTATTTTCCAAAATTGCTTCCTAAAAGCTTCAGCTCAACAATGTTGTTAAGTGTTGAAGCTAGATGGTGTATATACGAGTTCATGCGTACTATTTTCTCTCTACTTTTATATGTGATTAAAAATGTCCCTAGAAAAACTTTTAATACATAACCTCAAATTATAAAGTTATTTATATGTATACATATAAATATATACGTAAGTATATATACACACATAGTGTGAGTGTGTTTGATTGGTCCTATCAGTTGAGATATGAACAATATTTAAAACATCCAATTCCAAGAGTCCTAAATACTTGCGATAATATTCCTTTTTTTTAGACAATTTTTTTTAATATTTATTTTTGAGAGAGAGAGAGAGAGAGAGAAAGACAAAGCATGAGTGTGGAGGGGAAGAGAGAGAGACAGACAGACACAGAATCCAAAGCAGGCTCCAGGCTCTGAGCTGTCAGCACAGAGCCTGACGCGGGGCTCGAACCCACGAACCACGAGATCATGACCTGAGCCGAAATTGGATGCTCAACAATTGAGCCACCCAGGCGCCCCGCAAATAACACTGCTTAGATGGTCATACGACATTATCATTTAAGTAACCTTCTCAATTCATTTAAATGTTAGAAAAGTTTTACTTTCTTGTGGAATCTGTAAGCAAAGTTTAAAAGATTTTAGGACACAACATAAATGAAATAGTATGTCTAAAATGAAGATAAATGGCTACCAATTTCAAACCACCAGGACACACATACTGAATGATTTCCAGTTGACTCTGGATGCTATTGGCTTGGCTTCGAGCACTGCTAGCTTTCTCGGTAAGTCCTGTTATTTCAATTTCATGTTCACTTATTAACTGCTCAATCCTGTAAGAAGAATGTGGTGTTTGTTATTTGATACATAACATTTTCTTTGACTATTACTTATTCTAAAAACTAATGATTTTCTTTGGGATGAGCACTGGGTGTTGTATGGAAACCAATTTGACAATAAATTTCGTATATTGAAAAAAAAAACTAATGATTTTCAACACTCTCAAATTCAGTATTTTGTTTTGACTTTGAATATGCTACTCATTTTAGGTTTTGGAAGTCAGATTTTTAAAAAATTTTACAATGGTAATAAATTCCAAGTACTTAATATTATATGACACACCTAGGGAAGTGTCCTCTATGCCAAAATATTACAAATACAAAAACAGGTTTTTAAATATCCACACTAAACCATAAAGACTTTACATCATAAAGCTATGCATTAGGCTCAGGTCAGGTTTGCCAACAAATGCATGACAAAGGCTCTCTTTTTTTTTTTTATTTATTTTTTATTTATTTTTTTTTCAACGTTTATTTATTTTTGGGACAGAGAGAGACACAGCATGAACGGGGTGGGGCAGAGAGAGAGGGAGACACAGAATCGGAAACAGGCCCCAGGCTCTGAGCCATCAGCCCAGAGCCCGACGCGGGGCTCGAACTCACGGACCGCGAGATCGTGACCTGGCTGAAGTCGGACGCTTAACTGACTGCGCCACCCAGGCGCCCCAAAGGCTCTCTTTTTGACCAAACTTAAGTCAGGCTCCTCCGAGGCCTCTTCTAGGTCTTGACTTTGGCACCCTTCACCCCGCCCTTGGCCTGCTCAGGCTTAGTAAAAATCCCCCTGTCCTTGATGTGTCCTCTTAGTGATTTTCCATCCACTGCCCCTCTCACCTGCTCCTTGGCTGTAAATCCCCGCTTTCTTGGTTGAGGTGAGAGAGCTAAGGCTCAACTCTCTCCCCTAATGCAAAACTCCTACTACAATAGCTTTGAATAAAGTCTTCCTTAACCCTCTTAATAAGTATCAGAATAATTTTTCTTTTGACATGAATTTACCACAAACCTATGAAGAAAACTGCTTTGTTTCAGAACATTTTAGATTTTGGAATTTCTGATGAGGGACTGTAAACCTCTGGTTTCTTCACTATGACTATACTTCAGTCAGAAACCCACCTATCTTGATGTTGTTGAAGAAGCAGTTCTATTTTGTTCTGTGATTCAGACTTCAGTGCTTCAAGCTGCTCCTCTACCTAGTTATAAAAAAGAGACAATGATTTAGGGACTGGTAAATCTACATTTTGGAAAAGTTGGAGAGCTTCCAACTAAAGGAACTCTTTGGAAAGAAGCAAATAAAAGTCATACTGAAACTGAATACATTCTATCACTGTATTTCATTAGAGCGTTTACTTTGGTTATACTCTCACGAAGCCACACAGGCAAATCGAGCTAGTTCCCTTAATTTATTGAGAGATCATTGTAAATAACTTATTTTAGAGAACAAAAAAGAGAACTTGCCTTACTTTTAAGAACTCAGAAAATTATACACCTAATACTATTCTCTTAATGGATTTTAATATAAAATTGAATAGTGTTCTCACCACTTACTGGAAATATCCTCCCTTTAAGATAAGATATCTCTGTGTCTAATTCTCTTAGGATTTTGCTAATAGCTGAGCCCATGTTGCGGAAGTGGAGAGTAGACACGCTGTCATGTTCATATATCTTCTTGCCTGAGGCTTCTTCAAAGTCAACTAGGACTGATCTGATATCTTGAAGCACTCCCTCATGACTCAGCATCATCTTTCTCAGCTGCTCTATCTGTGTGTTGCTATCTCTCAGCATGTCCTCCTTAAGGCATTTGGCAGCTTCAAGTTCATGAACTGTATTTTGAAGCTGATTTCTTAAATCTTCCTGGGACTGACTCTCCCTTCGTCTAGGAAGTAAGTGAAAGAGAAGAAACAATATTGACAAAACTCATGTTCACACAAGTAGTTTTATGCTACAAAGAGTCAAACTTTAAAATAATTTTAGGTAGCGAATCCCAACCTGATGTCAGCCATGGCATCTCTCTCCATTTGCATCTCTTGAAGTTTTGTTTGCAAATCAATGACGGATTGCCTTAAGTAAAACTTTTGTTTCTCATGCAATTCATTGCTCTGAAAAAAAAAAAAAAAAAAAAAAGCCACGCAAATCAGTCTTCACCAGAGGAACATATTTCCTTACAGCTAATAATCTCCAAAAAATCCATATATTATTAATTTACTTTTATGCGTACTTCCTTCTCCTTTCATCATAGTTCAGGGTCTAATTAATCATACCTCACCTAGGTTACTGAACTATCTTAACTATACTCAAAACTTGGCCTCTTTCAGAATCACTTCTTTACTTAACCAAAACACGATTTCTAAAACAAATCAGACCTCCAGCTCAAGATAGAGATAGAACGAAATTTTGTTCTTGAAAACAGGGAATTGGTTAAAATTCTGTAAACAGAAAAGTTGATCTAAAAAATTAAAAAGAAAGTCAATCCCCACCCCCAGCCCACTTAAAAACCTGACAGCAGACAACCAGTACCCAAAATGCAAAGTGTTCTACTACAAAGAAATTCATTCAGATCTCTAAAATCAGGCACTGAGGCATCTTCCAGCATAATAACTGATGACAGCTAATCATCCCAAAGCCAAGCCATTGATTTCCGCCAGTGATAGAGAGCTTGCCATCAGCTTTTTTACTGCTCATCTTTGAGTATGAACAAAAGCAAACAAACCAACCAACAAATACCACTGAACTCCTGAAGAAAGATTATAAAATAAAAAAACAGAGACCAAGATTAAACAAAGAAACACACACACACACACACACACACACACACACACACACAAAAGGACCCAAAGAATCAAAGTTATGAAGCAATGGAAGAACACTTTTTAAAACTTACATTTGCAGAGAAATTTGAGGGACATTACAGCTATAAAGAACGAAATACTATGCCAAAGAAGTGATCGGGGCAGAAGAAAGAGTTCTTGGAAATTAAAAATATACTTACACACTAAAAAAGCTGCAATAGGAATGCTGGAAGTCAAGAAATGTCCCCCCAAAGTAGGAAAAGTAGGTAAAACTTTTGAAAGAAAAGGTAAGAGACTTAGAGGGTCAACCTAGGAGACACTAATTGACTAAAAGGAGCTGCAAAAGAGGGAACTGAGAAAACAGAGGGAAAGAAACTATCAAAGAAAAAAACAACTGAATTCTTCAAAGCTGAAAAGTACATATCTGCAGACCAAAATGATCCACTGAATCCCCAGCACAGTGACTGAAAAAACTAAAACCCACAGCTGTGCACATCATGGTAGAATTTCAGAGGCAGAAGAGCCTAAAGCCTCCAAAGACAAACCTCAATGAACCAAAAACATATCATCTACAAAGGAGCAAGTATCCGACATCTACTTCTCAGTAGCAATACAAAATTCAAGGACACAATATTTTCAAAGGATTGAGAGAAAATGACTGCTAACTTACCAAACTAAAGTCATCCTCAGAATGCAAAAATCCATAAAATGTTATGTCCCATATACCCTTTCTCAAATTTCTGAAGATGTGCTTTGACTAAATGAAGAAGTAGATCAAGAAAAAGGAAGCCAGAAAATGGTGAGCCCTGGAAATCATGGATCCATTCAGGAAAGCAGTGATAAGAAGAAAACAGTTCGTTATATGCAGACCTGAGGAGAAACTCACATAGACTGGAAAACAGGTCAGAAGACTCCTGAAGAGCCCTGGGTCAAAGGGGAATTTGAGAGAAAACCTACATGATGGTTCTTTAAGAAAAAAAAAAAAAAATGACGATATGATAAAGGAAAACTGCACAAAGAAAAAGACAGGCAATTAAGAACCACCAGAGGGGTGCCTGGGTGGCTCAGTTGGTTGGGCGACTGACTTCGGCTCGGGTCATAATCTTGCAGCTTGTGAGTTCGAGCCCTGTTGTCGGGCTCTGTGCTGACAGCTCAGAGCCTGGAGCCTACTTCAGATCCTGTGTCTCCCCCTCTCTCTACCCCTCCCCTTGCACAGGCTCTGTGTCTCTCTGTCTCTCAAGAATAAATAAACGTTAAAAAAATTTTTTTGTTAAAGAACCACCAGAAAAAACAGTACACAGGAAAGGAAATGTAATAGGATCCTAGTGGATTCTGCAGTCGGCAATGTTTATATAGTCAATATAGGGTTAAGGTCCTTTAGCTTTTCCTCTTATAGTCCAGGTGAATAACTACAGTATAGTCTGAACTTTGGATGGCAACAGCGGAAATGGAAACAGGTTTGAGAAATATGTATGAGATACGCCGGACGGACATGGTGATAAAGCGATGCCAGGGAAGAGGTATCAAGAATAAGTGAGGTTTTTGCCTCATGCTACTATGTAAGGGTGGCACCGCATATAGTTAGAAGGAACACTGGGACAAGAGTAGGTTTGGGGGCGAGATCACGTATACAGCTAGAAACGTTGAGTTCATAGAGCCTCAGAAACATCTCTTGTAGAAATGTCAAGTAGGTATGTGGATACACTAACTGGTGCCAGAGCTAAGATAAGAGGTCTGTACTAGAAATGTAAGTTGAACAATCATTGGCATATAAATGGCAATAGATGCCATGGCAATCACTATGACTATTTTGGATGGTATTTTTGCTGGAACAAGAAACAAAATGAGTAAGCTCAAGGAAAATCAGGAGAGTGTGTTTCTTCTCAGACCTAGCAGAAAAGAGTGCTTCAAGAGGAAGAGGATAATCACCTGTGTCAAATGTTGCTGAAAAGTAAGAAAAGGAATGGAAAGCATGGTTGCTTACCCTACTATAGCACAGATCTCACTGTTGCTATCATTTTCTATTTAAATATCTCAGCCACAGAATATAAATGTGTACATAGAAAGGATGATGTCTTTTCCATCTTTATACACCCAGCACATCTGTTACACAGGAGGTTCACGCTAAATATAGCCCTGTTGTTCATTTAGTGATTTAACACACATTTACTGGGAGCCAATCAAGTGTCAAGATACTCTGCCAGAGGATGGATATGGAAAATAAATTAAGACACTGTTTACTTCATTGGTATCTCTGTGCTTCTTCCATCCATCTAACCAACCAACCCACCCACCCACCTGCTCTTTTTATTAGTGTATTTATCATAAGTATCATCACTATTTGTTTATATACCAGCTCCTCTTCAAGTCTATGAACCCCTTATGAGTCCTACCTTAATCATCTTTGTACCCCTGTACGTAATACAATAGTATATAATTTTCAGCACTTAATACAGTTGTAGCTTTTCCCTTAAATGTGCTTATGTAGTCTGATGAGATGGAACAACGTGTTAATGAACACAGTAACGTGTACTAAATACTACAACAGACATGTGCACATAGGGCAACAGCTGGACAGGGAATATACCTAATGCTGTCTAGGGGGAAGGATTCAAAGAAGGAAATGCTTGCACTGAGTTCTTGGTGGATAATAAGAATTTGCCAGGCAGACAGAGTAAAGAAGAGGTAACGGCCTGGACCAAAGTATGAAGCTCTAGAATAGCATGCTACATCCAAGGAAGAGCAAGTAGCTTCATACTGCTGGAACGGAGGGTACATTTGGGGAACAGGCAGGAGATGAGGCTCAAATGCACAAGAGAGGGGTTATATCATCAAAAGGCTTAGGATATAATGGTAAGTTTGACTTTTAGACTATAGACTACCGGAAACCAGTATACAGTTGTAAATGTGGCTAAAGCTGACCTCATTCCACATAAGGTCGACTTACAATTTTTAGCAAATAACTTCTATATACTATTTAGCTGTTTCGTATATACCTACATGTAAAGGTCTATCCGTACAACTGCTTTGTAAAGAAAAACCAGGTATCATGATAAGAGGACAGCAGGCCTGAACCAATTATTATAATTACAGATAAATGCCATTAATTATAACATTTTGAGCTATTCAAGTTTCATTAAAATTAGCCATGAAACCAAGGAATATGTATGGAAACTTTATGTGCCCAATTTTTAACACTGAAATAGAAAGCATAGGTCAAATTAATAACTTTAATAAATCTATTGCTAAGTGTTTCTTCTAGGAAGTTTAGGTTCTGTTCCAAGGCAACGTGCCTCACCGTCATCCCCGAATGGCACGAAGTTCTAGAAGAAAAGAATGTAACTCACTTCATTTAGTCTTCTCTGCAGATCTTTGACTTGATGTGAATATTCTTCCAAAACACGTTCAATGTGTTCCTTTCCAGGGTAAGGGATAACTTTTCTAGGAGAATCAAGCTCCACTTCATATTTGGGGAAAAAAGGAATCTGTGTCAATGTCCCAGCTGAAGATGTGTTTTCAATTATTGTACCACGAATAGACGACATAAAAAATGGACTTGAAGAACCTAGATATTAAAGAATTCATCAATCAACTTAGTAATAAAACAATTTTATGGCAAACATCATCCCAGGTGATCTCCTTAGTGAACACTCAAGGGGCTCAAGGTCTCATGGCAGAAAATAGACAAGCAAAAGATTGGTAACAGCTCTGAGAGGACACAAGGTAAAAAGGAAGAGATCAGGGAGGAGGAGGGAGTTTTACTTTATAGCAATCAAGTGATAACCTGAGCTTGAACGAGCCTTGCGGTATATCAAGGAGAAGAGGAAAGGCATTGTGGCAGTGGGAACACCACAGTTACTGGTGAGGAGGCTTGAGACAGCACTGCGTATTCTGGGTGACAGGAAAGTAGCAGCCAGATATGAGAACTAAAACATAGTCCAGATCATGAAGGGCCTCGTGGTCACGACAAGGAGTTTGAATTTCATCTCAAAAGCTTTGGGAAGTTATTAACGGATTTGAAAGTGAGAGAACAGTTAACTACCTCCGTAGTTTGAAAAGGCTCTCCGGCTTCAGCGTGGAGAATGCACTGCATGGAGATAAGCTGAAGGTAGAGAATCAAGTCCGAGAAGGCCTTCAACAATGCCGGCAAGAAATGGCAAGGGTCTACCCTGAAGTGGAGACTGTGGTGACAGACACCAGGGTGTGGATTTGAGAAATACATGCGGTAAGTAAAAGACAGAGAGGTGTCAAAGATCTCTCTTGGGGTTTGAGCTTCAACATCAAGTAACGCTGATTTGTGCAGTTCAAGAGTATGATGCGCTTTAGAGATAAGGATTTGGGAGTCATCGGCATCTGAATTCTAGTGAATCCTTGGAGTCAATGGGATCATCCAGGGGCAGTGTACAGAGTGAAAACAGAAGAGGATCCAGGAGAAAATACCAATATTTAAAGAGAAGATGAAGGAAGTAAAATCTGGGAAGGTTCACAGAAGACCCACAAAGATATTAGAGAATTATATTCAAGAAACACCACGGGGGGCGCCTGGGTGGCGCAGTCGGTTAAGCGTCCGACTTCAGCCAGGTCACGATCTCGCGGTCCGTGAGTTCGAGCCCTGCGTCAGGCTCTGGGCTGATGGCTCAGAGCCTGGAGCCTGTTTCCGATTCTGTGTCTCCCTCTCTCTCTGCCCCTCCCCCGTTCATGCTCTGTCTCTCTCTGTCCCAAAAATAAATAAACGTTGAAAAAAAAAATTAAAAAAAAAAAAAAAGAAAAAAAGAAACACCACGGATTTTGACTGAGTGACAGAGAGAGTGTGAGATGAAAAGAGGCCTCCCCATAAGCAGGCCGAGAAACCCCCCAGCTGAACACATATACTACCTTTCACGTAAAAGGAAGGAGGTCTCAAAGTCAGACCCAAGAGTACAGAGGATGGTGCCAAGACCCACGGAGAAGTATTCTCAGGCCTGAGTCCTCATGAGGGGATGGTCAACCTGTGCTCAGCTAGATTTCAGAATTGAGATGGACTGTGTGCCTGTTTACCCCATTTGGGATGGTTGTGTTGAGAGAGGTTATCCTATGCCTGCCTGCCACTGTATGTTGGCTGTCACAGGTCTTCAGACGAAAAAGAACTAAGGAGTTGTACTTAAGGACTTACAACTGAGGAGCTTTATCCACACCTGAATCTAATTTCAGTGAAGGGATTCTGGTCTCAGGGTGCCTAGGTGGCTCAGTGGGTTAAGGTCCCGCTCTTGATTTCTGCTCAGGTCATGGTCTCATGTTTGTGAGAAGGAGTCCTGTATTGGGCTCTGCACTGAGAATGGAGCCTGCTTAAGATTCTCTCTCCTTCTCCTTCTGGCCCTCCCCACCCACCCACCCCCGCCCCCCCAGATTAAAAAATAAAAATAAAAAGAGATTCTGGCCTCTGAGTGGATGCTATAATGGGATGAGACTGTTAGGGGCCTTCTTGGGAGAGAGTGAATGAACTATGCATGTGAGAGAAATGTAAATAATTTGTGACCATAGGGCAAACTGTGGTGCTTTGAAAATATGTCCATAAATTCTTTGATACTCCTCCCTTGAATAGGTAGAGGTTAATTACCCTCCTCTTTGTAAGAAAGGAAAAATAAGAATGTATGTGTTGAGCACATGCACATATCTGTGTGTGGGGGGGGGGGGGTAGCAATTGCTTACTTTTGCAAAAGGACCACTGGAAGAATAAAACAAACTCAAGAAAATGGTTATAGGGGTATAGAGATAGGTGGAAATGGAGTGGAAGGAATAGGGATGGCAGCTAGACTTGACTGAATATACATTTTCATACAGTTTTTACTTTTGAGCCATACACATTATCCATATTCAAAAAATAAGCCAAAAGTGAATACTAATAGAAACGAATAAACCTAAGTGTACGGTAAGTTGATAACATAACTTCACAGAGAAAGTAGTTCCTTCAAATAACTTTAGGACTCTGTTAGCGCTCTGACCGTGTGGCCTTAGCGAGCTTCACTTGGCAGGTAAGTTGTGAATGGCGGCAGCGCTGTTGTAATTCTGGAACTATTTGGTATGTACTGTGGAAGAGAGAAAATGACTGAGTATACTGAAGGTTTTGGACACTGGAGTTTTCATGCAGGGGAGTTGCAGATTTGGAATGAGGGAAGATGAGGAACTCCGTGGTACTGGATTTGATTTTGCGTTTGTAGCCATGTGAACTTATGATTAAAAAAATCTATTTTGAAACTTTATCCACTGAATGCTCCCAGACAAAGTGATACTTCAGTAGCAATATGCACACCAGATTTTGGATTCTATATACTCCTCCCTACTAAAAGGACCCAGGGCTCCTTAGAGAAATGGCTCATTCGTGGGGAACAGGCCAAGTACATCTGAGAGTCTGGAACATTTGGATGGGCCAGAAAGCAATGAAGGGGGTCATGTTTTAAAAAGACACAGGGATGTGTAATTCTGCATTATTTTACTTAGAGACTCTGAATTGGAATAACATATAATTGTTTATTTAAAAAATTTAAAAAAATAAAAAGACACAGGACCTCGCTTAAAAGGACTGGCTAAATGTGACTGACACAACTGAGCATCAGAAACAACAGTGGCAAAAAAAAAAAAAAAAAAAAAAAAAAAAAAGAAAAAAGGGGCGCCTGGGTGGCGCAGTCGGTTAAGCGTCCGACTTCAGCCAGGTCACGATCTCGCGGTCCGTGAGTTCGAGCCCCGCGTCGGGCTCTGGGCTGATGGCTCAGAGCCTGGAGCCTGTTTCCGATTCTGTGTCTCCCTCTCTCTCTGCCCCTCCCCCGTTCATGCTCTGTCTCTCTCTGTCCCAAAAATAAATAAACGTTGGAAAAAAAAAAAAAAAGAAAGAAAGAAACAACAGTGGCACTGATGCATTCTAGCACTTTGAACTAAAGAACACTCTGTGGATCTATAGTGTTAATAATTAAAGGAAAGCTCTTCTTTCCTGAAGGATGTCAGCTAGTAACTATGGTAAAATTAGAAAATCAACAATGTAATAATTGATTCAGGCAAGGATCTTCAATTGATCCTAAAACCATTCGATACAAAGCTATTTAGTACCAGGATATTCACAAACTCTTGCCAAGTGAGTTTAATCTGAATCTAAACATGAGAAACAACCAGAAAGATCTAGAATGTTGGATATTCTACAATACAACTAGACTCTTAAAGCCAATGCCAGCAGAAACAACAAAGGAGCAAAAATGAAGAGAACCACCACCAAATACAACCCATGATCTCTGATTACATTAAAAAAAAATAATAATGAAAGCTTTTTATAGGGACAACTGGGTGAATTTTGATTTTTAATTTTTTTTCACGTTTAATTATTTTTGAGATAGAGAGACAGAGCGTGAGCAGGGGAGGGGCAGAGAGAGAGAGGGAGACACAGAACCTGAAGCAGGCTCCAGGTTCAAGCTGTCAGCACAGAGCCTGACACGGGGCTCAAACTCACAAACCCTGAGATCATGACTTGAGCCGAAGTCTGACATTTAATTGACTGAGCCACCCAAGTGCCCCTGGGTGAATTTTAATATGAATGCATACCAGATGACACTGCACTGATAGTAAATTTCTCAGAAATGATAATGTGGCAATGTAGGAAATCATCCTTATTCTAAGGAGATGCATGTCAGATTTTGAGGCAAGAATCATGATGTCTTCAACTTCAGGTAAATGAAATACAAATTGTAGGTATAGACATAAAGCAAATACAATAAAATGTTGACAACTGCTGCATCCAGTCTAAGAATATATAAAGTATTCAATGTACTATTTTTCAATTTTTCAACAACTTAAAAAATTTCAAAACAAAATGTTGGGGTGGGGGAAGAAGTCACTGAACTTAGCAAAAAAGGGAAAATTTAGTCACGTTGGCCAGAGTGGTTTCATTGGATTATTGGGTTCAAAAGTCATAAGGCAGTAGTTTGCAGAATGAATGGATGGTGAAGATGTGAAGACACTGAATACAAATCTTCATTCAGAAGCCATGGCTAAGAAGGCAAGAAGAAATAAAGGAGGACAGATCAAGGAAAAGGTTTTATTTTTTGTTGTTCTGGTTTGTTGCATCTGTAGCGTTTTAGGTTGGGAGAGATGTAGCATGTTTACGTGGATGGGTGAGTGCAAATGGCGAAAAGGGACTGAAGCTAGCAGAGTGAGTGGGGAGTTTTTGGAGCCAAATCTCTGAGGCAGCTGACGTGGTGACAGGCACAGGAATTAGATCATGGGTAGCAAATTAAAAAGCTGCCTCCTCCATGAAGCTTTGAGAGAAGGCAGGCATGGATTATGAAAAACAGTGGGTCGTGGGGCAGGATATGAGAAAGTAAGAGAGTACCAAACTAAGGGCTCCTAATGTCTCTGGAAATTAGGAAGTGATGCTGAGAGTGAACAAGAAGGTGGTGGGGTGAGGGACCCAAGAATGGTACAATTCTGAAATAAGTAGTGTGGGAAGTTGGAGAGAGAACTGCCTGAGATAGTGAGAAAGTCTCCACTAGCAGCATCAAGGACAGAGTTGAGAGAGGGATGACTGTGACTGTGAGGTGGCAAACTGGTGGAAAATCCACCGTTTGTGTTTACTCTCGCAGAATATTCCAGCAGCCCAGTACAAAAACGGAAAAGGCAGTCAGCCTGATAAAGATGGGGAGTTTCCTGTAAGAGTGCAACAGAAGAATAAGAGAAAAAGGAAGTTGAAGATATAGGCAAGTGATGGGCTGAAATAATGAATAGTACCAAAAAAAAAAAAAAAAAGTGAGGATGGGAAGAGGTTGGTAATTTAGGAGAAAATGGCAGAATCTAGAGTAGTTATTTGCAATACTTGCTGGGAATTAGCATCACCAGGGGAGCTTAAAAAAAAAAAAATCTGTGGCATCTAAGCGTCATTCCAGACCCACTGAATCAGAATCTGTGGGTGTAGATCTAAGCCATGTAAATGTTTAAAATCTCAAAAAATGAGTCTGGCATGGAGCCATGGTTGAGAACCACTATTTTCATGAGGCAGAAAAATAGATGCTCTAGGAATAAGGGACCGAGAGGGCTGGAAGACAGGGGGTTGGGTTTCAGAAGTCTAACAGCTCTTGGTAATCAGATCCAAGTAAGACAAGTGGGTGGCTAAAGGTCAAGATGAGAAGAACTAAAAAGGTCAAGAAACTGGAAGTCTAAGATCTCAGATGGGTCACACATGAGGACAACAATACTATGGGATGATGATGGGCCCAAGGCAGAGGAGATGACCCCAGACCTGAGTGCCGGTGTCCCTGGGGAGTACAAGGCAGAGTATAAGTGTGGAGGTGAGTGCATGGAAGTGGGCAGGGGAGATGGGAACAGCGGTGTGGAGGTGACAGTGACATCTTAGGATGGCATGAGCATCCTAGAAAGCAGAGACTTTTGCAAATTAAGTGTGCTGAAATAAAGGTTTTGAAGCAGACCAGTAAGACAACAGATCTGTAATTGAGAATAAACTCTGGGTGCATTCTTCTGGATGAGAGACAGGCAGGGAAAGCGGCCAAGGATGCTACAGGCCATTGGCCTGACAGCCAGAAAACCCATTCTCTGTCCTTCCCCTATTCTGCTGTGTGGTGCAGAGAACTACTCTTCCCAGGCTCCCTTCCCCCCTGAAGTCTAGGGAGGTCACAATGGGTGGTGCTGGTGAAAGATCTGGGGCAGGAATGGGGGAGAAGCTGAGTACCACTCCCTCTCACCAGCCTCAGTGGCTTCCTGCAGGGAGTGGTAGCTGCTGCTCCCTCCAGGCAGCCCTCGTTCTGGCCCTTGCAACAGTTCCTCTTCTCATTGTCCTTTTAGACCAAGGCTGGTAGTGGCTTCCTGCAGCTGCTCATCTCCGGGTTGCCTCTTCCCCAGTGAGGCTTCTCAGCTCTTTCAAACACTAGAGTTACCAATTCCCTGCAATGTTCCACATATTCATGCCACCTCTTTGTTTTCCTGAAGGCCATCCTGTCACTGAAATCAGTTCAGGCAGAGGTGAGGGGGCCCTGAACTAGAACAGCAGTAATGGCAACGGAGAGGGAAAAATGGACTCATGAGCCACTGCTGGGACTAGAAAGAGCATACCCGAGTGGATGGAGGGAGGGAGGGGAAAGGAGTCAAAATGATACAGATATCTGGCTTAGAGCAGACGGGGGAAGAAAAGGCGTTAGGGAAACCTGGAAACGATTTTTAAACTAAAAATGTGAGGTACACAGATGTTAAAAAACAGATACGCTATTTTTAAAAGACTAAACTATTTCTTCCCTAAAAAGTAGAATTTCAACAATACAGTATGTTTGTTTGTTACAACCCTGCAGCCTGAATGAATACTATGAGGACTGCTTAATTCCAATTCTTTCCCCATTTTGTCTGATAAAGAATACTTACCTCCATTGGATGTGACGCCACTACTTGATAAAAGATCTTCATTATTTGGTTCACCAGCTTTTTGTTCCATATTAACTACTGCTACCTTTTCGTTGAGATCTTGAAATATGAGTGCTTCCCTGTTTGGTTTTTTTAGTTCTTATCTATAAAAAACAGGCATTTGATCTTTATTAATAAGGTATTATGAGAACAAAATTCATACAAGGGGAACTAACAAAGTCTGTTTAGTTTAGTTTGGAATAACTCTTCACCAGAAAAGTATTTATACAGATATATTTTATTACATAAAATTAGTAAGTGAATAGAATCTTGTTGTAAAAATTGTTCCTTTTAATGGCTAAGTAGCTTATTAAAGATAATCTGAAAATCAAACATGAATATTTTAATTATTATGATGATCAGCACTCTGATTCAGGGCAGAGTTTTTTCTTACGTCTCTCTCTTACATTGTCAAATAATGTTAGAAAACATCTCTTTAGTAAAAAGCCACAAATTAGTTAAAAAAAAATCACAAATCAGCAAATTGGAAATCATTAATAAAAGGTGAAAAACTTCTTTAATATCAAACAATGCTCATAATGTTAGAGTAGGCCAAGAGGACTTCGGGGTTTGGAGAACAATGGTGGTGGCCTGATTCCAAATCTCGCCCTCATCCTGCGAAAACAACTATAAAATCAACAAAGAGAACAAATAAAGAAAAGCACATGGGCTCTATGCCTTCAGCATCTCTAGAATACAGAGAATACTGCAACCTTCAAGTTAACAGGGGGAGATTTTTTTCCAAACTCGCTCCCACAGTCCATCTGCCAGCGCTGCGGGCCTGTAGGTGTGGAGAATGGGAGAGGAGAGGCTGAAAAATGGAAAAGGAGCAGAGGGCTGGAGGAAGCACAGACCTCCCCCACAACCCAGAAGTGAACAGGAAAAGTCAAGATGGTAGGCACAGGTTGCGACTAGGTAGTCCACAGCCCCGGCTACTCACAGTAATGGCTTGAAAGTGTACAGGGACCAGAAGTAGCAGCCTCAGAGAACCAGTGTTTCTGGGGAAGAAGAGGTGATCTCCCCAACAGATACAGCCACAGAGGGAAAGGAGGGAAAATTCAGGCACCAGCAGAAACAAACAAAAACAAGATATGCCTACCCTGCGTCTACCCTTCCCACTCCACCACCACCATGCTTAACAGAAACTGCCTGGAAGAGAGCACTCTCAAACTAAGAATCCTGCCCATAAAATGAATAGGGATAGATAAAAGCAGACCACACCCATACAAAACTATTATAAAATGTCAAAAAATATGAATAAGATCTTTTCTGCTGATGAGAAGTGCCCCCACTCCGACAAACAGTCGGAGTCAGTCGAAGAAAACTAACACACAACACACCTTCAAACTGCACTAAATATTCTCAGTCATTGGAGGAAATGAAAATCAGATCACAGGGATGCCTGGGTGGCTTAGTCAGTCAAGTGGCCACCTCTTGACTTCAGCTCAGGTCATGATTTCACGGTTCGGTTCATGAGTTTGTGCCCTGCATCAGGCTCTGTGCTCAGTGTGAAGCCTGTTTGGGATTCTCTCTCCTCCTCTCTTTCTGCCCCTCCCCTGCTCTCTCTCTCAAAAAAAAAAAAAAAAAAAAAGTTAAAAAAAAAGAAAGAAAAAGAAAAATCAGATCACAATTAGATTTACATTTCTGAATCAGAAATGTAAAACCTAGGAACAGAAATGGACAAGAAACACATAAAACAAGCAAGCAAACAAACAAGAAGGAATGAAACGAGGGTTAGCTGAAGTCAGGAAAGAAAAGTGAGAAAAGCACTATATTATATCATGAATGTAGCCCAAATTACAGACTACACAAGGGAGGATAGACTGCAATGCAAGCTTAACAAAGGCAATGAAGAAAACCAGGAAAACAAGATGAAAACTGAGATAAACAAGTAAAAAGGATGAGAGAGGAAGTGAATGGAAGACTGGCAAAGGAGGTTGAAGATAATTGGTGTCCCTGAAGAAAAAAAAAATGAAAACAATGAAACAGATCTATTATTTAAAACTATAATCCAAGAAAGTTTCCTAGAAACAAAGAAAGCTCTCTGAGTCTATACATTTTCACACTAGGGAATATCGACCAAGAATGATCAACTTTAAAACGTATCCTAATGAAACTATATTTTTAAAAAACCCCAAAACTGTATTCAGACCTTAAAGATGAAAAAGTCCTCAGGGCCTTCAGGCAAAAAAAAGAGAAGAAATAATTTACAAAGGCAATAGGCCTGCAATGGCATCAGGTTATTCAAAAATAAGATACAAAGCAAGGCAGTAGTACAGCAGGATTTTAAAGAAATGCAAGGAACGAAAGTACAAACCGAGGATGCTATATCCAGCCAAGATTTCCCAAAGAGTCAAAGCCACAGGAAAACAGTGTTGAATGTGCCAGAGCACTGTATACATGCAACATACACACAGATTCTGAGGAATCTGCTAGAGGAGGTGAGGCTTCATCCAACCGAAAGACAGCTGGCAAATGTGGCAACGTGTTAACAACTGGTGAAAATCTTTTGGGTTTTCTGTAAGCTTTACATTTTTCAGAATAAAATCTGGAAAAAAAGGGAAAGACGAACATTAAAAAAAAAAAAAAACACGACTGGGGATAGTGTGCAAGAGATGTGATGGGGAACATGAACTATTCGGCTCATAAGGTTGAGACCAAAACATAGGTGGAGTAATGGCACTGAGGATAATACATAAATATTACATGTGTGAAAAAGGAGGACAAATGTAGCTCAAAATGGGAACATGAGATAGAAAAGGGGGAAGTAGAAGACCACTGGTTGTCAAAAGATATCATTGAAGACTGACAGGAAGGAAAAAGTAAGAAGAAAAGGGCTCTATAGGTGTACTATTAAAAGTATTAATGCAAAGATAACCACCAGAATAAAAATACAAACCTTAAGTGACAAAAAAATTTTTTAAGAAAAAGAAAAAAAACATCGAATGAACAGAGTAAGTATCATACGTACAGTAATTATAACACCAGAAGATAATGTTAAGAATAATGTCACAGAACGTAGGCCAAACATAAAAGTCATGTCAATAAACGTGATGGGACTTAACTTGCCTATTCAAAGGAAAGGACTGTCAAATTAGTTCTTCAAAATTTCAACTCTATGCTCTATACAAGAGGACACTTAAATACACTGATTCAAAAAGACTGCTAATAAAGTGATGGACAAAGATTTGCCAGTGAATAAAAACAATAAGAAAGCATCAGTCAATATCCTGATACCAGTAGTCTGCAAGCTAGAGCATTAAATAATGACAAGGGCACTTAGCATTAGAAGTCACGATCCACAATAAAGATAGAATACTTCTGACTCTATGTACCACATAACACAGCACCCTCTTAGATAAAACATGCTTTATAGGAGGTACAATAAGAACCAGAAGCACAGTGATGATGTGATGTTAGTAGGCCACTCAGTATGAGACAGGTCACACTGATAAAAAAAATAAGGATAGAAAAGATTTAGATGAGGTTATTACTAAGGTAGACTTTTTTGATATATATCCAACACGACACTGATAACAGAGAATATACCTTCCTCTCAAGTGCACATGGAAGGAACATTGACAAAAACCAAGCACATTCTAGGGCACAAGTAACAGATCAGCAGGTTCCACAAAGTAGAAACGTTACAAACAACACCCTCTGCTCACAGGTTCATAAAACTAAAAATGAAAAGTGAAACCCCAAAGCAAAGAGGCCTTTCCTCCTGGAAATGAGAAGACCTCCTATTAAATAACTGTTCTGTGATAAAGAAAATATAAAGGAAAATGAAAGAATTTCCGAAAAATAATGACAATGAACACACTACCAGGAGAACTGGAGATATAGTAAAGCAGTGAAAAAAAGGAAAATTCCTGACTTTGGGCACCTGGTCTCAACAAAAAAGAGAGAATGACACTAAGTGAACTAAATTTCTAATACAAAAAGAAGAAAAGTAAGACAAAAGAAAGCACAGGGTGGGAAATAATAAAGATACAAACAGAAATTAATGAGGCAGAAAACAGAAAAACAATAAATCAAATTAATGTATCAGAATCCTGATTCTCTTTAAAAAAACAAACAGAAACAAAATATAGGCAAGGACTATCAGAGTGATGGAAAGAGGAAGGTCACATATAACATAGTGCTTATCATTTTTACAATAATTCATGATTGCAAGTACAGTATTAAACATTTTTTGAAACTGTGAACTAAAGAATTTTTATGGAACAGAATTCCTTTTTATTTCACTCACAGTTTCTCCCTTTTGATTACTGAGGCGCCATCTGTCAACACTACGGTCAGATAAATTCTACCATGTGTTTCATACTACCATGTTTAGCAAATAGGCAGTAGGGAGGGAGACATTCCATAAAGAATGATAACAAATGGAATCTTAGTCCAGATCGCTAGGCAATTCGAATGTTCTGAATAGGAGAGATTGGTACGTGGGGGAGGAATGATTGCTGTATAACTTATATACTAAAATGATGCACTTGGGGATTCTTCAGGATGA
This sequence comes from Leopardus geoffroyi, assembly GCF_018350155.1. Lineage (NCBI taxonomy): Eukaryota > Metazoa > Chordata > Mammalia > Carnivora > Felidae > Leopardus > Leopardus geoffroyi. The sequence continues at coordinate 143,474,092 of NC_059327.1, read as the reverse complement.
TGAAAGACACTAAGGAAATTCAAATTACTCAGTAATGTTATGATTATAAATTACAGATTGATCAAAGACAGAAAGGAATGAGTAGGACAGAGAGAATCATTAGCCCAGTGTTGGGAAGTCACACACCGCTCCACTCTTCTAGACGCAAAGGTTTTGGTATCAAGCAGGAAACAGAACCTACGAGTAAGGTAAGCAGAACTGAACCTAAAAGTTGGAGAACACATAAGAAAGGAGAAGGTTTGACTTTAGAAACTATTCTGATATAAAAACCAAGTTTCCTGATTCTGGGTAGGGTGATGAATGTCATAAACTCATTAATTCAGTCTCCCCTGAAGGGCAGCAGGCCTTCAAAGAGTGGCAGTCCTTCCGAGGGAAATTTTTTTCTTAAGAGAATAAACAGCTTAAAAAAGAAAAGAAGATTGGGGCGTCTGGGTGGCTCAGGCGGTTAAGCGTCCGACTTCAGCTCAGGTCATGATCTCACGGTTTGTGAGTTTGAGCCCCGAGTCAGGCTCTGTGCTGATAGCTTGGAGCCTGGAGCCTGCTTCAGATTCTGTGTCTCCCTCTCTCTCTGCCCCTCCCCCGCTTGTGCTCTCTCTCTCTGTCTCTCAAAAATGAATAAATGTGAAAAAAAAAAGAAAATTAATAGTTTAAAGAAGACAGCATAGGTTTATTAAACAAGGACTTTTAAACAAACATTTATCTGTAAAGATATTTAGTACACCCATTCGCCAATGCTGCTAGTTAAAGAAATCTGTCTTTAAAAAAGTATTTGTAAAAAAAAAAAAAAAAAAAAAAAAAAGGGTATTTGTAATTCACATTTTCATAATTTTAGATAGACCATATCCTCAATTCGGTGAAATCATTCAGTGTTTCTCTATTTTCACGACACCAAGAATTGAAACATTATTCCTATTTTCAGGCATAAAGCTTATTAAATTATTAAGGATTTCTGGGAAAATAAAGGGTTTTTTTTGCCACAATAAGACAGAAAGTTGTTAAAATGCTACATTTTGTTGATTTGGGGATCATAACACGACCTTACATGTTACAAACAATTCTGGCGGATTTAAAATTATGAATAGGTTCACACTGAAAGAAGCCTTAAATTTCTGACAAGTAACAGCTAGGTAAAGATTCCACTCTGGTTATTTGATTGGAATGCTGCAGAAAAGGCCTGAGACACCACAGACCACAAAAAGAAGACTTTTGAAGGACTCCTAGATTTATCAACCAATGACTCAAGCCACTGGGAGGCCGAACCATCCTACTTTCCACAGAAGCCTGAGACTGGGGATTTTATAAAGCTGGTCCATACTCTCGAAGAATGAGTGTGTGCAGGTATGTTTTCCTTGGGAAATTCTAAGGCACCCCACAACTGATCCAAATACAACACACCTAGGCTGGTGCCATCTCTGAAATGCAACGAGAACGGTTACCGTTGACCACAACTTCACTGCCTGATTTCCTGTTAACTGCTTATTGACTTCACATTGCTCTTAACGTCTGTTTTCTCAATCACGTTCTTTCTCTCTAGATGTTGTTCCCTACTAGGTTTCAAATCCTATCTCTGTGATCTACTGGCTTTGTGACTGTGAGAACAGTATTTAGCCTCTTTAAGACTATAAGAAGAAGATAGAGAGTATATACCTCAAAAGAAAACTCGTGTGCAGTGTTAACCATATAGTACTTGCCTCGATCTGTTTGCTATATACCACATGTATATAGTATCACTGCACAACAGGATAGTAAAACATGAACAAAAACACGGTCTTTGTAATTTAGGCAGTGTATACTCACTTTCTGATAATAAATGTGTATCTTTCCATTCATCTAGAAAGAAGATATAAGTTTCATACAGGTCCACTAACAGAAAGGAAAGTGGATTTATATTGCATTGAGTAAACACAGGGACTATCATAATCTAATACAGAATGAAGCTATTTAAGATATCCTTCTCCAGTACATAATACCGTCTTGTAAAAAGGCAATATGAAAGAAACATAGGATTTAGAATCAGGAACTTAATACTGCCACTGGTTACCCGTGAGGGCATGGGCAAATCTTTTCATATCCTTGAGCCTCAATTTCCACCATTACTAAATGAGAATACAGTTGTGTTTTGCAAACTATTCTTAAGCAGAGGAAGGCTTTCTGTAAATCTTCAGAGCCCCAACTATACACCCTCCTCTCTGCCCCAGAGACATCTTTATGGAATGCAATGGCTCCACTGAGCAGAGTTTGAAACCACAAAGAGAAAGCCTTTGCAGCTTTATTATCTTAGAGATTCCAGCCTAGGCATTCATCAAGCTCAAGGCCTCAGGCTCTAAAATAAGTTAGATACAGACACAGATACAATAAATTAGCATATTGGTCATGTATGTTCACAATTCTTAAATATAAATGAAAGTAAAACAAGAGATACCTTAATATCTGGATATTCTTATTTTCACTTATCCTATTAACACCTGAAAAGAGGAAAATATTTTAAAATCTGTGTATTAATATATAACCATTCTCCGTTATCTAAATTCATTATGTTTGAAAAGTTCAATTCACAAGTTCATTTTCATCAGCTAAGATCCTGACAACCACACACACACATATAACAACCACCACCACCACAAAAAACTTTAAATTCCTTTTCCTCTGGGCTTGTCTTGTATATAAAAGTATGTTTGAATTAATAGCTTGTGGCACTTATCTAGGCTAGCTAGGACTGTACAACAAAACATACGCAAGTATAAGCCCCCTGTTGGTCGGATGCTAATTTTGCTCTCATCGGCATTATCAAGATAACACAGCAAGTAAATCCCTTGCCCAGGCCTTTCCAGACTAGACCTTTCTAGGGTATAGTCCAAAGTGACTTAAATAGACCATGTCTTCTGACCATTTAAATTACTTTCCAGTGGCTGGAGATGCTCTGAACCAGGCACAGCTCTTGAGCTTGGAGAGCAGATTTGCTAGGTAGAGTTTCTACCTGGTCAATCAGAAATAGGTCTATACATTTTAAGCAGCGGAGTTGAAATGACAACCAACTAGGATTTTTGGCATAGCTCGGTGAAATCTTAGTGAGCAGTTGCCACACTGGAAAAATAAATGACAGTACTCCATGTGCAGAATTAGGACTAATGAACAGAAGTAAAGGGAGGTAGGTTCTACAGGGTGGAGATGAGCTTTCTAAAGCTGGAGCACCTTGAATGTATATGTGGAGAGCTTCCTTGTGAGGTGTTCAAGCTGAGAGGGGATGAGCATTTGTTGGGATGACAACTGCCACCGGGTGTCCTCTCTTGGGCAGAGAGTTGGACTAGAAGATCTCTAAAATCTTCTCCAACTTGGACATTCTATGATTTCCTATGGAAAACATTCAGCAGACAGATGACCAAAAATATGATGACTTCTCACAGATGATTTCAGTCAACAGCAGAGCCAGATCGGGACAATGATCGGGACAATTCCGCTGCTGCCAGGAGGTTTCGTGCGACTTTGTTTTAAAAGTTGGGGCTCTAGGTAAATTTTAACGAATATCTTTTCCTTAGCACCTCTGCATATATGTTTACAGTCACCTTAAATTCATCTTATCCCACATCTATGTCTTCATTATTCCCACCAAATCTGCTTCCTAGGGTGTTATCTCTGTAATACCTTTTAAGTCAGCAAAGATGACTTACTTATGCGTGGTAATTAAGTCACAAAGAAGGACTGCTTGAATATGAAATTTAGTTAATTTTACGCCTACTGTGTCTTTCATGCTTTAATCAGCTCTTGCCAGACCTACTACAGAATACTTCAAAGTGATCTTTCTAGTGTCAGTTTCTTACAATCTTTAAGAGTTTCCTTTAAAACCCTTTTGCTGTGACTTGCTCAAAGACTAAAGTCCAAGCTAAGACTAGCACTAAAGCCCTTTGGGATCTGGCATAACCAACCTCCCCTGACATATACTGTGCCTCAGCTGAGGTCTACCTGCCATGTCCTGAGTGTATCCTGCTCTTTAGCATTCTGCTTTTATTTACACTCTTCTTTTAGTTCTTCCTCTCCTTCTTAGCAAAAGCCTCCAGTGCAGTTTTAAGAGTTGTGGAAGAAGAGGTTCAATACTATATTGCTGGTTGATGCAGTCCCTACAAATCAATGTTCAATAATAAGAGAAAGAAAACTGCCCAGTGCCTCTGAAAAAAATAATTTGATATGAGGGACTATATTTGGAGGACATGCTCTCCTTACTCTTCCCACATCAAAAGTAATAAGCTTCAGTTAAATCATTCATGCATGCAAAGCACTCAGCACACAGCCTGATGTAGTAAGCATTCAACAAGCATTAGTTACCATTGCTGGCATTTTGATGGCTTAAAACGTACTGCTGCTATGAACAGTGCTTCTGTAAATCCTAGAGATAAAACGAAGATCAAGACGAATCAAACTGCCACCCCACAGATCTTAAACTTTAATGGGGAAAGAGACACCAAAGAAACACATCAAAAATAAAATTATGGAGAGCAGTTAAGTGCAATGAAGCAAATACCACAGGTGGCGGTATACAGAGAGATGGAATTGAGGCTACTTTCGTTAGGGTAAGTCAGGGAAGGCCTTTCTGAGGAGGTTACATTTGAGCTGAATATCAAAAAGGATCACTCCCAAAGAGAACGGGGTAAGTTCCTGAGAGGAAATACCACATGCAAAGGCCTTGAGATGAAAGGGGCTCAGTGTTCACCGACAGAGGCAGTGAGGCTGCGGTGTGGACAAGGGAGGGTGAGAGGCCTGCTTATGGACAGCCGACTGTGTATCATGCCCAAAGGAGAGCTTATTCCCAGTTCCTTTCCGAAATTATCTGAGAAGGTGTTGGTGAGGTTCGCAGGGGTAGAGCTCACAGGGCCTTGAAAAGGACTTTGGGGTTTTTTCTAATTGCAATGGAAAGCCACTGCGGATTTTTATCAGAGGCATAGGATCCTCCAGAAGTCGGGTGAAAAATATACTGAGTGGAAGCCCAGGCCAGTTAGAAGGCCATTTGAATAGCCCAACAGAAGGACTAAAACCTAACTCTAAACCTGGCTGAGGCTGGGAATGGGGACTGACTGCAAGTGGGTATGAAGGATCTTTTTTGGGTGATGGACATTTTCTAAAACTGAACTGTGATAGCTGCAACATTCTGTAAATTCACTAAAAAGCATTGGATTTGACACTTACAATGAGTGAATGTTATGGTATATAAATCATATCTCAGAAAAGCAGTTCAGAAAGAAAGCAGACCAGCTACCCTTTGTATGGACATTGTCCTTATGTTTTGTGGAGTAAGAGTGGGGGTGCAAATTAGCTGCCTGGGTCCCAGAATCAATCGATTAAACACTGAACACTGTTTTTTTCCTACACCCTGTGAACTCCAAAGTATGTTAATTTCAAGATGACTACAGGTTGCTTTTATCCCGATTCTAACATCCCCACACATGGAAGCACTTCTGCATTGCCTACTTTCCCCAGGCTCGGACTTCAATCTCCAGGTGTCTGCAACTATTATTGTTGTTGTTGTTGCTTTAGAAAAAGAGAGCACACGAGCCCAGGAGAGAGGCAGAGGGAGAGAGAGAATCCTAAACAGGCTCCACACTCAGAGCGGAGCCTGACGTGGGGCTCAGTCCCACAGGTGTGGGAACATGACCTGAGCCGAAATCAAGAGTCAGATGCTCAACCGACTGAGCCATGTGCAACTCTTACTTGATATACACACGATGAATAGCCAGTAAAGCATTAGCTGAAAACCAAGCTTAAGTCACCTTTATTCCCTTAACTAGAGCAAATACAGTGATGTATTAATAGGAATACAAATGAAAGTCCAAAAATTGCTCTAAGTGTTAGGCTAGTTCTTTCCAATGTACCTAAGTTATTTTCACTTCTGATCAAATTCCTTAGTCAAGGATTTTCCTTGGGATTTACAGCGTTCAAGAAAATACTTTGTAGTCTCCACTACTCCATCTGGAACTGCCCCAGCTGGAGGGCTTTAAAATATTCATTAATACAGGATTGATTCTATGTGATTTATAACAATGAACATATGTATTAGTTTCCTGTAGTTGCTGTAACAAATTACCACAATCCTGGTGGCTTAAAACAATAGCTATTTATTCTCTCACAGTTCTGGAGGCCAGAAGTCCAAAATCAGTCTCACAGGGCTGAAATCAAGGTTGTTGGCAGGGCCGAGCTCTCACCCGAGGCTCTGGGAAATAATCTATTCCTTGCCCCTTCTATTCCTTGAGCTTCTGTTGGCTGCTGGCATTACTTACTGACTTGGGGCCTCATCACTCCGCTCTCTGCCTCTGTGGTCATATTGCACTCTCCTCTTCTGTCTGTATCAAATCTCCTTCTGCCCCTCTCTTATGATGACACTTGTGTTTGCATTTAAAGCTCACCCAGCTAATCCAGGATAATTTTCCCATTCAAGATCTTTGACTTCATCATACATGTAAAGACCCTTTTTTTCCCCTTGGAACATTTACAGGTTCCAAGGATTAGGGCCTGATGTTTCAGGTGGCTCTTACTCAACCTGATACACCATATAATTTGGGGTCACCTAGTGTGCGAATACGTGGTTGACAGAGGCCCCAAAGTGCGTGATCCTAACACACTAGGTAACACCGACTCTTCTTTGTAAAACACGATAGTAAGGGCTTTGCACATACCAAATAAATTGTCCATTTCTGCCCTCAATTTATTTGGAGAGTATAATAATACCTCTATGGCATAAAGACCATTTACCCACAACACAGATAACTGTGTAAAATGAAAAACAGTAAGTGTGGTATGGAGCTGGGAGGCCCAGATCTCACCCACCACTCTCCCACCCCCACCCCAATTCTTTACCCACAGAAAAACAGTCCTGCTTAGCTAGTCTCTGGGCTGTGTGGTAGGTGCTAGACCTTTCCTGAATCAGCAGCTGACAGAGAAAGCAAGAGAGAAGCGGTTGCCAAGTCAGTAACACCCTGACAAACAGCAACAGACCTCACTTCTACTTTCTCCTGACCGTAAGGTACACCAAGATGCAGGGACAAATCCTGAAACAGCCTGAGTGCAGACCTGGAACAGAGTTCTGTGGACACGGATGGACTCATTTGAGAACTCACTGTTTCTGACTGATGCCAATGACCGGGTAGAGCCAGATTCCTAATGTCACTTACAGGGAGGGCTCCAGCTGAAAAGGCCCTTACACATTTATTACAATCTCATTTTGATGACAGGTTGGTGACTGTCCAAGGCTAGACACTCCTCTTTATTTCCATGTGTCCCCTGACTCATCCCCTGGTCCACGGGAAACAGGATAGGGACAGGACTTTGCGGTAGTGTTGGGACAAGATCCGCGGTTATTTCCCCCAAGTGGAATATTTTGCACAGGACTCTCTGGTGCCAGAGTTACAGCCACTGGACCCGGAGGTCTTGCGATCCCCGAAGAGCAGAAGTCCTTTCCGTTAAAAAACCAATTTATTGGGCATCTGCCACGTGCAAAACAAACACAAAGGTCTGGAAGGTTCCAGTAATGAAGATGCGCTGCTCCGGGTCCTCTGGAGCACGACCCACCCCCTCGCCCTCTCCCCCGGGCCGCGCCCCGCCCGTGTACCTGCAACCAACACCATCTTAAGACATTGGCCGCATCCCCGCGGGGCGCCGGCGGGCGCGGCGGCCGCACCTGCGTCGGCCGGGCGGCTGCGGTGGCGGCGGGGGCGGCTCCTCCTCGTCGGCGGCGGCGCGGGTGCTCTGCCGCCCCGCCTCCGCGCCCCGCCCCTCGCGGCGCTCGGGATCTGGCCTCCGCCGGTTCCACGCGCGCCGCGCCGGCGACCGTTGGGCCCTTCGGCGTGGCGTGGGGGCGCCTCCCACTCCCGACTCCGCCCCCAGACGCCGTCGCCGGGGCAACCGAGCGCCATTTCCGCCCCCCTCCCCTCAGCTCTGAGTAAGGGGCTGTTTGCCTCAAACCCTGGATTCGGGCCTCCACTTGGACTCTCTGTGACTCAAAGCTTCTCCCCTTTTCTGCAGCCCCTTAACCGGTCTCCCCGTCCTATTCTTGCTCTCCCCAGTACATGCACCCCAACACCCCAGACCGTTCTCGCAGTTGTCCCTCAAATAGTCTTCCCAAAGTCTTAACCAACCCACACAAATCCTACCTCTAACTTAATCCCAATCCTGGCTTGGCCTGTGAAGCCTTCACCCTGCCTCACCTCCATCCTGCTTCAGTTTCTGACACTTTCTCCAGTCCCACCCTTAATGTCCCATTTGACTACTTCAAGTTAACAGAATTCACATTTCGCAGCTCTGCCTTTGCTTATGCTGATCCTCTGGCTGGAAGGACTTGCAATGTTCACGTGTGTTCTCGGAGAGTTGTTTCCTTCCCTGTGTTTCAGTTGCTCTCTGATAGAGAATTTATCGGATGAGATGATCACACACGCAAACGTTTCAGTGCTGCCCGAATTAGTGCTCAAATGGAAGGAATTCAGAAAGGGCTACGTGTGACCGATACAACCAGTGACGTTAATATTATTAGCAGTCACATTACACACACCTACAGCAAAAAGCCTTTTATGTCTAAATTGATTGGAAATATTAACAAATCATACATTATTTAGTGTAATTATGGATTTTAATTAAGTAGTACCAAACGACACTAAAGATTGCTGGTGATCATATCTGTAATTTAAATTATTTCATTTATTGACCGGCCAAGATTTAAGATTGCCTACAGAATGAAGTGTTTTAATGGGGAGTGAAAGTATTAAGTAGAAAGGACAACAGTTTAAGTTTTGTAGCGACACAGAAAGCAATTTTTAATTATTTTGTTTTAATCTCCCCCCTCCCCCCTCATTTTAGAGAGACAGTGTGAGCAGGGCTCTGGAGAGGGGCAAAGGAAGAGAGAGAGAGAGACAGAGAGAGAGAGAGAGAGAGAGAGAACAAGCTTATCTATCCCATGCCCTGGGATCATGACCCAAGCAGAAATCGAGAGTGGAATGTACAACCGACTGAGCCACCCAGGCGCCCCTATTTTGTTTTAATCTTTTATTCAAAGTATGAGTGTTATTACAGCAAGAAAATGTTTTGTTACTATTAAGGGATTTCCATTGGTGTCTGATGTTTATATTTGTATGCTGGACCCTAAGAACTAGGAAAGTTCCTTTTTTCTTTTCTTTTTGAAGTTTTTAATGAACATAACATGTTCATTAAAACCATATAAAAAACTAGGGGCGCTTGGCTGGCTCAGTCCAAGGAGCATAAGACTTGATCTCAGGGTTGTGAGTTTGAGCCTCATGTTGGGTGTAGAGATTGCTAAGGAAAATAAATAAACTTAAAAAACAACCTACTTTAACCTGTATATATGCATGCAATTATGTGTGCTACATTTTCTCATACAATTCTCTGCATTTTGAAGTACCTTGCAGTTTTACTCCTCAATATTTTTTTATACTGAATCAAAAAGGGTTTCTTAGCTTTTAAAATAGAGAATTTAAAGATGAAGGGGGTCCAGATTTCCTTTAACATTCATTCAGCCATTTCACATATATTCATGAAGCACCTATCACAGGCCACATGAAGGTGCTGAAAATATAGCCATGAACCAAATAAAGTCCCCATCCTCTGGGAGTTTACATTTTTGTGGAGGAAGAAGAATAAGGCACAAAGGGACAAGTTCAAATATGTCTGACTAAGATAAGTGTTATGGAGACAGGGTGAGGAGATTAGGGAGTGTGGGGTGAGTCAACACAAAGCCTTTTTAAAACAAGCCTTTTTAAAAATTATAGAGAAAGGAAGAGTTTTATTTGAGCCCAAGTTAAGACAGCTGCCTGGGATACACATAGTTCCCTGGGGAAAGAACACTTTCTTTCCCAGGTTATGTGTGTGTGGTTGTTTTGTTTTGTTTTCCTTTTCTGTTTTGTTTTTCCACATAAAGAGTTGCAAATCATCATGATGAAGGACATTCCAGAAGGTTATAGGCTTTATCTTGTGTTTTTCATATGTGCAAGGCTGTATGACTTTAATCTTGTGGGAATCAGGAAGGCTTTTTTCTTTTTCCTATCTTCATGTTTGCAGTGCTCCTTTTTGGTTATGTTTTTAATGAAGCAGATGTACAATGTGTGCTTGGGGCAGAAATAGAGCCCATCCTTTGAGGTCTTGCTTATTTTCAAGTTGATAAATGTTACAGTATAGCTTCTCTGGGAGCCTAGGGGCAGGGTCCAGAAACATGAAAAGTTGAAAATTTTATTTTATTTTATTTTATTTTATTATTTTTTCTTTTTTTCTTTTTCTTTTTTTAATTTTTATTTTTTTCAATATATGAAATTTATTGTCAGATTGGTTTCCATACAACACCCAGTGCTCATCCCAAAAGGTGCCCTCCTCAATACCCATCACCCACCCACCCCTCCCTCCCACCCCCCATCAACCCTCAGTTTGTTCTCAGTTTTTAAGAGTCTCTTATGCTTTGGCTCTCTCCCACTCTAACCTCTTTTTTTATTTTTCCTTCCCCTCCCCCATGGGTTTCTGTTAAGTTTCTCAGAATCCACCTAAGAGTGAAACCATATGGTATCTGTCTTTCTCTGTATGGCTTATTTCACTTAGCATCACACTCTCCAGTTCCATCCATGTTGCTACAAAGGGCCGTATTTCATTTTTCTCATTGCCATGTAGTACTCCATTGTGTATATAAACCACAATTTCTTTATCCATTCCTCAGATGATGGACATTTAGGCTCTTTCCATAATTTGGCTATTGTTGAGAGTGCTGCTATAAACATTGGGGTACAAGTGCCCCTATGCATCAGCACTCCTGTATCCCTTGGGTAAATTCCTAGCAGTGCTATTGCTGGGTCATAGGGTAGATCTATTTTTAATTTTCTGAGGAACCTCCACACTGTTTTCCAGAGTGGCTGCACCAATTTGCATTCCCACCAACAGTGCAAGAGGGTTCCCGTTTCTCCACATCCTCTCCAGCATCTATAGTATCCTGATTTGTTCATTTTGGCCACTCTGACTGGCGTGAGGTGATACCTGAGTGTGGTTTTGATTTGTATTTCCCTGATGAGGAGCGACGTTGAGCATCTTTTCATGTGCCTGTTGGCCATCCGGATGTCTTCTTTAGAGAAGTGTCTATTCATGTTTTCTGCCCATTTCTTCACTGGGTTATTTGTTTTTTGGGTGTGGAGTTTGGTGAGTTCTTTATAGATTTTGGATACTAGCCCTTTGTCCGATATGTCATTTGCAAATATCTTTTCCCATTCCTTTGGTTGCCTTTTAGTTTTGTTGGTTGTTTCCTTTGCTGTGCAGAAGCTTTTTATCTTCATAAGGTCCCAGTAGTTCATTTTTGCTTTTAATTCCATTGCCTTTGGGGATGTGTCAAGTAAGAGATTGCTACGGCTGAGGTCTCAGAGGTCTTTTCCTGCTTTCTCCTCTAGGGTTTTGATGGTTTCCTGTCTCACATTCAGGTCCTTTATCCATTTTGAGTTTATTTTTGTGCATGGTGTGAGAAAGTGGTCTAGTTTCAATCTTCTGCATGTTGCTGTCCAGTTCTCCCAGCACCATTTGTTAAAGAGACTGTCTTTTTTCCATTGGATGTTCTTTCCTGCTTTGTCAAAGATTAGTTGGCCATACATTTGTGGGTCTAGTTCTGGGGTTTCTATTCTATTCCATTGGTCTATGTGTCTGTTTTTGTGCCAATACCATGCTGTCTTGATGATGACACCTTTGTAGTAGAGGCTAAAGTCTGGGATTGTGATGCCTCCTGCTTTGGTCTTCTTCAAAATTACTTTGGCTATTCGGGGCCTTTTGTGGTTCCATACAAATTTTAGGATTGCTTGTTCAGGTTTGGAGAAGAATGCTGGTGCAATTTTGATTGGGATTTCATTGAATGTGTAGATAGCTTTGGGTAGTATTGACATTTTGACAATATTTATTCTTCTAATCCATGAGCACGGAATGTTTTTCCATTTCTTTATATCTTCTTCAATTTCCTTCATAAGCTTTCTATAGTTTTCAGCATACAGATCTTTTACATCTTTGGTTAGATTTATCCCTAGGTATTTTATGCTTCTTGGTGCAATTGTGAATGGGATCAGTTTCTTTATTTGTCTTTCTGTTGCTTCATTATTAGTGTATAAGAATGCAACTGATTTCTGTACATTGATTTTGTATCCTGCAACTTTGCTGAATTCATGTATCAGTTCTAGCAGCCTTTTGGTGGAGTCTATCAGATTTTCCATGTATAATATCATGTCATCTGCAAAAAGTGAAAGATTGACTTCATCTTTGCCAATTTTGATGCCTTTGATTTCCTTTTGTTGTCTGATTGCTGATGCTAAAACTTCCAACACTATGTTAAACAACAGCGGTGAGAGTGGACATCCCTGTCGTGTTCCTGATCTCAGGGAAAAAGCTCTCAGTTTTTCCCCGTTGAGGATGATGTTAGCTGTGGGCTTTTCATAAATGGCTTTTATGATGTTCAAGTATGTTCCTTCTATCCCGACTTTCTCAAGGGTTTTTATTAAGAAAGGGTGCTGAATTTTGTCAAATGCCTTTTCTGCATCACTTGACAGGATCATATGGTTCTTATCTTTTCTTTTATTAATGTGATGTATCACGTTGATTGATTTGCAAATGTTGAACCAGCCCTGCATCCCAGGAATGAATCCCACTTGATCGTGGTGAATAATTCTTTTTATATGCTGTTGAATTCGATTTGCTAGTATCTTATTGAGAATTTTTGCATCCATATTCATCAGGGATATTGGCCTGTAGTTCTCTTTTTTTACTGGGTCTCTGTCTGGCTTAGAAATATAAGTAATACTGGCTTCGTAGAATGAGTCTGGAAGTTTTCCTTCCCTTTCTATTTTTCGGAATAGCTTGAGAAGGATAGGTATTATCTCTGCTTTAAACGTCTGGTAGAACTCCCCTGGGAAGCCATCTGGTCCTAGACTCTTATTTGTGGGGAGATTTTTGATAACTGATTCAATTTCTTCGCTGGTTATGGGTCTGTTCAAGCTTTCTATTTCCTCCTGATTGAGTTTTGGAAGTGTGTGGGTGTTTAGGAATTTGTCCATTTCTTCCAGGTTGTCCAGTTTGTTGGCATATAATTTTTCATAGTATTCTCTGAGGGATTGGTTGTAATAATTCCATTTTCATTCATGATTTTATCTATTTGGGTCATCTCCCTTTTCTTTTTGAGAAGCCTGGCTAGAGGTTTATCAATTTTGTTTATTTTTTCAAGAAACCAACTCTTGGTTTCGTTGATCTGCTCTACAGTTTTTTTAGATTCTGTATTGTTTATTTCTGCTCTGATCTTTATTATTTCTCTTCTTCTGCTGGGTTTAGGTTGTCTTTGCTGTTCTGCTTCTATTTCCTTTAGGTGTGTTGTTAGATTTTGTATTTGGGATTTTTCTTGTTTCTTGAGATAGGCCTGGATTGCAATGTATTTTCCTCTCAGGACTGCCTTTGCTGCATCCCAAAGCGTTTGGATTGTTGTATTTGCATTTTCATTTGTTTCCATATATTTTTAATTTCGTCTCTAATTGCCTGGTTGACCCATTCATTCTTTACTGGAGTGTTCTTTAACCTCCATGCTTTTGGAGGTTTTCCAGACTTTTTCCTGTGGTTGATTTCAAGCTTCATAGCATTGTGGTCTGAAAGCATGCATGGTATGATCTCAACTCTTGTAAACTTATGAAGGGCTGTTTTGTGACCCAGTATGTGATCTATCTTGGAGAATGCTCCATGTGCACTCGAGAAGAAAGTATATTCTGTTGCTTTGGGATGAGAGTTCTAAATATATCTGTCAAGTCCATCTGATCCAATGTATCATTCACGGCCCTTGTTTCTTTATTGACTGTGTGTCTAGATGATCTATCCATTGCTGTAAGTGTAGTGTTAAAGTCCCCTGCAATGATCACATTCTTGTCAATAAGGTTGCTTATGTTTATGAGTAATTGTTTTATATATTTGGGGGCTCTGGTATTAGGCGCATAGACATTTATAATTGCTAGCTCTTCCTGATGGATAGACCCTGTAATTATTATATAATGCCCTTCTTCATCTCTTGTTACAGCCTTTAATTTAAAGTCTAGTTTGTCTGATATAAGTATGGCTACTCCAGCTTTCTTTTGACTTCCAGTAGCATGATAAATAGTTCTCCATCCCCTCACTCTCAATCTGAAGGTGTCCTCAGGTCTAAAATGAGTCTCTTGTAGACAGCAAATAGATGGGTCTTGTTTTTTTTATCCATTCTGATACTCTATGTCTTTTGGTTGGCATATTTAGTCCTTTTACATTCAGTGTTATTATAGAAAGATATGGGTTTAGAGTCATTGTGATTCTGTATGTTTTATGCTTGTAGCGATGTCTCTGGTACTTTGTCTCACAGGATCCCCCTTAGGATCTCTTGTAGGGCTGGTTTAGTGGTGATGAATTCCTTCAGTTTTTGTTTGTTTGGGAAGACCTTTATCTCTCCTTCTATTCTAAATGACAGACTTGCTGGATAAAGGATTCTTGGCTGCATATTTTTTCTGTTCAGCACATTGAAGATCTCCTGCCATTCCTTTCTGGCCTGCCAAGTTTCAGTAGAGAGATCAGTCACGAGTCTTATAGGTCTCCTTTTATATGTTAGAGCACGTTTATCCCTAGCTGCTTTCAGAATTTTCTCTTTATCCTTGTATTTTGCCAGTTTCACTATGATATGTCGTGCAGAAGATCGATTCAAGTTACGCCTGAAGGGAGTTCTCTGTGTCTCTTGGATTTCAATGCCTTTTTCCTTCCCCAGTTCAGGGAAGTTCTCAGCTATTATTTCTTCAAGTACACCTTCAGCACCTTTCCCTCTCTCTTCCTCCTCTGGAATACCAATTATGTGTAGATTATTTCTCTTTAGTGCATCACTTAGTTCTCTAATTTTCCCCTCATACTCCTGGATTTTTTAATCTCTCTTTTTCTCAGCTTCCTCTTTTTCCATAATTTTATCTTCTAGTTCACCAATTTTCTCCTCTACCTCTTCAATCTGAGCCGTGGTCGTTTCCATTTTATTTTGCAGCTCGTTTATAGGATTTTTTAGCTCCTCCTGACTATTCCTTAGTCCCTTGATCTCTGTAGCAACAGATTCTCTGCTGTCCTGTATACTGTTTTCAAGCCCAGCGATTAATTTTATGACTATTATTCTAAATTCACTTTCTGTTATATTGTTTAAATCGTTTTTGATCAGTTCATTAGCTGTTGTTATTTCCTGGAGATTCTTTTGAGGGGAATTCTTCCATTTGGTCATTTTGGGTAGTCCCTGGAGTGGTGCGGACCTGCAGGGCACTTCCCCTGTGCTGTCTTGAATAACTGGAGTTGGTAGGCGGGGCCGCAGTCAGACCTGAGGTCTGCCCCCAGGCCACTGCTGGGGCCACAGTCAGACTGGTGTGTACCTTCTCTTCCCCTCTCCTAGGGGCAGGATTCACTGTGGGGTGGTGTGGCCCGTCTGGGCTACTTGCACACTGCCAGGCTTGTGGTGCTGGGGATCTGGCGTATTAGCTGGGGTGGATAGGCAAGGTGCATGGGGGCGGGAGGGGCAGGCTCAGCTTACTTCTCCTTCGGTGATCCGCTTCGGGAGGGGCCCTGTGGCAGCGGGAGGGAGTCAGACCCGCTGCCGGAGGGATGGATCCACAGAAGCACAGCATTGGGTGTTTGCTCGGTGCAAGCAAGTTCCCCGGCAGGAACTGGTTCCCTTTGGGATTTTGGCTGGGGGATGGGCGAGGGAGATGGCGCTGGCTAGCGCCTTTGTTCCCCGCCAAACTGAGCTCTGTCGTCCCGGGGCTCAGCAACTCTCCCTCCCTTTGTCTTCCAGCCTTCCCGCTCTCCAAGCAGAGCTGTTAACTTATAACCTTCCAGGTGTTAAGTCCCACTTGCTGTCGGAACACACTCTATCCAGCCCCTCTGCTTTTGCAAGCCAGACTCGGCGCTCTGCTTGCCCGGCGGGCTGCCCCTCCCCCCCGGCTCCCTCCTGCCAGTCCGTGGAGCGTGCACCGCCTCTCCGCCCTTCCTACCCTCTTCCGTGGGCCTCTTGTCTGCACTTGGCTCTGGAGACTCCGTTCTGCTAGTCTCCTGGCGGTTTTCTGGGTTATTTAGGCAGGTGTGGGTGGAATCTAAGTGACCAGCAGGACGTGGTGAGCCCAGCGTCCTCCTACGCCACCATCTTCCCTAGAATCCCCCGAAAATTTTATTTTATCAAGTGCCATTTCATACTGTGCACGGAGAAGGCCTCATTGATAAAGTGACATAGAGCAGAGACCTATAGGACCGCAGGGAGGAGCCATATGTATACTGTACGGAGTGTCCCAGGCACATGCTCAGTGTATTTGAGAATCAACCAGTGAGGCCTGAGTAGAGTGGGCCGTAAGGAGAAGGTTGAGGTTCCAGTCACATAGGGCCTAAGTCTCCAAGAGCTCTTTAGTAAGAGTCTATACATGGACCCAGAGTTATTTGTCTCCCTTCATTGATTTCCTACTCTGGACCAGACCCTGTGCTGGGCACTGGGATGGGAGTGAGAGACATATAGAAGCTTCAGTTTTTGCCTTCAAGGAGCCAGTATCCTTCTTATTATTGTCAATCCAAATGGCTGCTGACCTTTATGAGGTGCAGTTGAGAAGGGTGGGTTATTCAAGAATGATTCAGGAATAAGGAGCTCAGATCTGTCTGAGCTTTGATACTAACTATATAACCTTGGGCAAGCCATTTAACAGTTTAGAGCATTAGTATTTCATCTGCCAAATGATAGATGAAAAAATTATTGCAAGAGATTTTTCTAACTAAAAATTTTTTTATATATTTTTATTTTTTTTATTAATTTTATTATTTTTTAAATTTACATCCAAATTAACATATAGTGCAACAATGATTTCAGGAGTAGATTCCTTAATGCCCCTTACCCATTTAGCACATTCCCCCTCCCCCAACCCCTCCAGTAACCCTCTGTTTGTTTTTGTTCTCCATATTTAAGAGTCTCTTATGTTTTGTCCCCCTCCCTGTTTTTATATTATTTTTGTTTCCCTTCCTTTATGTTCATCTGTTTTGTCTCTAAAAGTCCTCATACGAGTGAAATCATATGATACTTGTCTTTCTCTGACTGACTAATTTCACTTACCATAATACCTTCCAGTTCCATCCATATAGTTGCAAATGGCAAGATTTCATTCTTTTTGATTGCCGAGTAATACTCCATTGTATATATACATATATATACCACATCTTCTTTATCCATTCAACCATTGATGGACATTTGGGCTCTTTCCATACTTTGGATATTGTTGATAGTGTTGCTATAAACATGGGGGTGCATGTGTCCCTTCGAAACAGCACACCTGTATCTCGTGGATAAATACCTAGTAGTGCAATTGCTGGGTCGTAGGTGGTTTTATTTTCAGTTTTTTGAGGAACCTCCACACTCTTTTCCAGAGTGGCTGCACCAGCTCGAATTCCCACCAACAATGCAAAAGAGATCCTCTTTCTCCGCATCCTCACCAACATCTGTTGTTGACTAAGTTGTTAATGTTAGCCATTCTGACGGGTGTAAGGTGGTATCTCATTGTGGTTTTGATTTATATTTCCCTCATGACGAGTGATGTTGAGCATCTTTTCATGTGTCAGTTGGCCATCTGGGTGTCTTCTTTGGAGAAGTGTCTATTCATGTCTTTTGCCCATTTCTTCACTGGATGATTTGTTTTTTGAGTGTTGAGTTTGATAAGTTCTTTATAGATTTTGGATACTAACCCTTTATCTGCTATGTCGTTTGCAAATATCTTCTCCCATTCTGTCAGTTGCCTTTTAGTTTTGTTGATTGTTTCGTTCGCTGTGGAGAAGATTTTTATTTTTATGAGGTCCCAGTAGTTCATTTTTGCTTTTGTTTCCCTTGCCTCCGGAGACGTGTTGAGTAAGAAGTTGCTGCGGGCAAGATCAAAGATTTTTGCCTGCTTTCTCCTCGAGGATTTTGATGGTTTCCTGTCTTACATTGAGGTCTTTCATCCATTTTGAGTTTATTTTTGTGCATGGTGTAAGAAAGTGGTCCAGGTTCATTCTTCTGCATGTCACTGTCCAGTTTTTTCAGCACCACTTGCTGAAGAAATTGTCTTTATTCCACTGGATCTTCTTTCCTGCTTTGTCAAAGATTAGTTGGCCATACGTTTGTGGGTCCATTTCTGGGTTCTCTATTCTGTTCCATTGATCTGAGTGTCTGTTCTTGGGCCAGTACCATACTGTCTTGATGATTACAGCTTTGTAGTATAGCTTGAAGTCTGGGATTGTGATGCCTCCTGCTTTGGTTTTCTTTTTCAAGATTGTTTTGGCTATTTGGGGTCTTTTCTGGTTCCATACAAATTTTAGGATTATTTGTTCTAGATCTGTGGAGAATGCTGGTGTTATTTTGATAGGGATTGCATTGAATATGTAGATTGCTCTGGGTAGTATCGACATTTTAACAATATTTGTTTTTCCTATCCAGGAGCATGGAATCTTTTTCCATTTTTTTGTGTCCTCTTCAATTTCTTTCATAAGCTTTCTATAGTTTTCAGTATATAGATTTTTCACCTCTTTGGTTAGATTTATTCCTAGGTATTTTATGGTTTTTGTGCAACTGTAAATGGGATCGATTCCTTGATTTCTCTTTCTGTTGCTTCCTTGTTGGTGTATAGGAATGCAACCGATTTCTGTGCATTGATTTTATATCCTGCAACTTTGCTGAATTCATGAATCAGTTCTAGCAGGTTTTTGGTGGAATATTTAGAGTTTTCCATATAGAGTATCATGTCATCTGCGAAGAGTGAAAGTTTGACCTCCTCCTGGCTGATTTGGATGCCTTTTATTTCTTTGTGTTTTCTGATTGCAGAGGCTAAGACTTCCAATAGTGTGTTGAATAACAGTGGCGAGAGTGGACATCCCTGTCTTGTTCCTGACCTTAGGCGGAAAGCTCTCAGTTTTTCCCCATTGAGGATGATATTAGCGTTCGGTAGTTCATATATTGCTTTTATGGTCTCAAGTTATGCTCCTTGTATCCCTACTTTCGTGAGGGTTTTTATCAAGAAAGGATGCTGTATTTTGTCAAATGCTTTCTCTGCATCTATTGAGAGGGTCATATGGTTCTCGTCCTTTCTTTTATTGATGTGATGAATCACGTTAATTGTTTTGTGGATATTGAACCAGCCCTGCATCCCAGGTATAAATCCCACTTGGTCGTGGTGAATAATTTTTTTAATGTATTGTTGGAGCCGGTTGGCTAATATCTTGTTGAGGATTTTTGCATCCATGTTCATCAGGGAAATTGGTCTATAGTTCTCCTTTTTAGTGGGGTATCTGTCTGGTTTTGGAGTCAAGGTAATGCTGGCTTCTTGAAATAAGTTTGGAAGTTTTCCTTCCATTTCTAGTTTTTGGAATAGCTTCAGGAGAATAGGTGTTAACTCTTCCTTAGATGTTTGGTAGAATTCTCCTGGAAAGCCATCTGGCCCTGGATTCTTGTTTTTTGGGAGATTTTTGATTACTAATTTGATTTCCTTACTGATTATGGGTAACTAAAATTAAAAAAAAAAAAAGAACTATGATTCTATAAAATCAAAGAATTTTATCTTAGTATAAAAGCATTTATTAAAATTGTACCCAAAAGTTGATACCCAAATTGATACATCGTAATCATGATATATATGTGGAGTCACTTAAAATTTAATTTGTGATTTGCTTAGTTTAAAAAACGATCTTGTTTCACAAAACACTATCAGTTTTGTAAATAGGCGATAGTCAAAAATATAGCATATATTATAAAAAAATTTTTAAGCGTTGTGTTTCCTTTATGACTTTGAACTTTAAGAATTTGCCAAAGATCTTCAAAACTAAATGCAATGCTAGATCAGAGTTACAGAGTAGCCTGGATTTTTAGTGTAGATATTTTCCCTCTCTGATTAGGATTTAAGAGTTTCTATGTTAAGTCTTATCTGACGGGCTTATTTCCCCAGTGCCTGGTACAACATGGACACATAGAAGTAACTCAATGTATAGTGGAAAGGAAATAAATGGCAAATCATCTCCAATAATTTTGGCAAGTTGATAGAGTATAAAATATTAAAGGGTATGGGGGCACCTGGGTGGCTCAGTCAATTAAGCATCTGACTTCGACTCAGGTCACGATCTCATGGTTTGTGAGTTTGAGCCCCCATTGGGCTCTGTGCTGACAGCTCAGAGCCTGGAGCCTGCTTCAGATTCTGTGTCTCGCTCTCTGTCTGCTCCTCCTCTGCTCACACTGTCTGTCTGTCTCTCTCTCTCAAAAACAAATAAACATTAAAAAAATATTAAAGTTCTGACATTCTTCTCTCCACCAAGGACATAAGAAAATAAATATATTTAATAAGAAAGCTTGAGTTCATTCAGCAAATATTTATTAAACACCAACTATATACCAGGAACATTGGTGAACAAAACAGACCAAACCCTGCCCTCACAGAACTTAACATTCTAGTTGAGAGAGACTAGAAATAATCTCGCTGACCTAGTTAACATATTAGAAGGGGTTAAGTGCTGTGGAAGCAGGGAAGAAGAAGGAATGTGGGATGGGTGGAAATTTAAATAGAGCAGGGAACACCCACCTGCTTCCCAGGAACAGATGTGATTGGATTTCTAGGAACATTTCCTGGCAGGGTGGACTAAGAAGATGAGTGATTTCTAATTTGGGGTTTCTTTTGAAACTAGTTGTAAAAGAAGACTTTCATATACCATCCTAAATGCAGGGAAGTTTCTACTTTTTAGAGTTGATTGAGGTTTTTAAAATCAACCTTATTGAGGTATACTTCATGTATGATGATACTTCATGTACATTTTTAATGTACAGATTGATGACTTTTGGGAAATGTATACATTTAGTATCAAGCTCTCCAATACATGTAGAATCTTTCCATTTACCCAGAAGGTTCAGCTGTGGTTATTCTTTTAATATTAAAATGAGTGTTTTAAAAATACAAGTTTTTGAGTTCGTTTGTTCGTTTCTAAGACAATTTATTTTACAGAAGATTGAAAAAAGGGGTAGAAGTGGGAGATAGATGTCAAATAGGAAGTAAAATAAAGGCAGATCATCTTTTCTCCTCTAGCCCGTGTTTCTGCTGTTGAGGCCAATCACCATCATTACCAGCGTCTTTGAAGCTGTCTCTGTTTCTTCCAAAGGAAAAGAAAAACTGTATCCTTTATCGTAACGATCCAGCGTTTCTGCTGAGTATATTTTTCTTAGGTCTTTTACTTTTTACCTAAGAAATAAAATAAGGGTATGGATATATTTCTACCAGCTTTTATTTATTTATTTAAAAAATTTCTAATGTTTATTTATTCTTGAGATAGAACGTGAGCAGGAGAGGGGCAGAGAGAGAGAGAGAGAGAGAGAGGGAGACACAGAATTGGAAGCAGGCTCCAGGCTCTGAGCTGTCAGCACAGAGCCTGACGCAGGACTCAAACCTACAACCACAAGATCACAACCTCAGCTGAAGTCAGAGGCTCAACCAACTGAGCCACCCAGGCACCTCTCTACCAGCTTTTAAATGATAATCTACCTTAAGAATTCCTGTAGCAGTTATAACTCTGTCAGGTGTCTATATTTACTATATCCTATCAGGTATTATTATCTGGCTTTTTATGCATCTGGCAATTTTGTGGCATCCACGTACCACCTTGCTCAGGATGGTTTAGTGATGAATACTGAACTGATTAATTATAGTATCATATTTGACATTTTTTTACCTTTTACAAGTACTTTTTTCACAAAAAACATTAGTTATTGTGATAAAATATACATAACATAAAATTTACCACTTCGGCCATGTTTAAGTGTTCAGTTCAGTGGCATTAAGTATATTCACATCGTTTTACAAACATCACCACTGTCCCTCTCCAGAACGCTTTCATTCCCCCAAACTGAACTTTGTACCCATTCGACGCTAACTCCGCATTCCCCTTTTCTACTTTCTGTAGAATTTGACCTCCTCTACGTATCTAAGTGGAGTTTTACAGTATTTGTCCTGTGACAGTCCTGTGACTGGCTTATTTCACTTAACGGTGTCCTCAAGGTCCATCCACTTCTAACATGTGTCAGAATTGCCCCCCACTTTAAGGCTCGGTAATATTCCGTTGTATGGGTAAGCCACATTTTGTTTGCCCAGCCATCTGTTGACTGAGTCCGGGAGTTTTTAAAAAAAGTAACTTTATTGAGATATAGTTTCCATTTAATAAATTGTATCCATTTAGAGTGTATCAATTGACGTTTTGACAGATATATACACCTGTGGAATAATTGCCTCAGTTGAGACACAGGACGTTTTGATCATTCTCAAAAGATTTAAATTGATTGTCTTCTGATAGTTTTGCGACAACTGTTAGGATAGTTGGTGAAGCAGATGCTGTAAGTTGCATACCCAACATCCATTTCCCCTTCCTCTTTTCTCAGAGCATCTGTCGTGTTGGAGCATTCAACACAATGTTTGACACCACTTCAAGGGAAGTTCTAGCTGAGGGATTCTGATTATTTTATTTTATTTTATTATTTTTATAAGAAGTTTGAATTTCTTATCCGTCAGTTAGTTTGTTTTTTGATCTCAGGAATAGAACCCAGTGATTCATCCCTTACATATAACACCCAGCGTTCATCCCAACACGTGCCCTCCTTAATGTCCTTCACCCATTTAGCCCATCCCCCCACCCCAAACCCCTCCAACAACCCTCAGTTTGTTCTCTGTATTTAAGAGTCTCTTATGGTTTGCCTCCCTCCCTGTTTTTATATTATTTTTTCCTTCCCTTATTTTAAACTGATCTTTGGGCTTTCTTTTCTCTTCCAAGTGACTGTTTTCAGGGGAGGCTTCTTGGCATTTAGAGGTGAGGGGAGGTCTGCTGGGAAAGTGTTCCCCAGGCCTAAGGAGACACATGAAGGGATGATTCTTTTTGCCTCTGAAACATTGCCTAAAGACTCTGAAAACTTTAAAGTAAGGTTAATTTTTGTCTATTTGGGATGATTCTGAGATGTCCTTTCTAAGAAAGAGTAAATAACCTTCCAAACCACTGATTTAATAATTTAATATCTTACGGTTACTTTAATGATTACTTAGTGAGCCAGAAGAGCCACTAGATGTCGCTCCTACTTTATTTTCGGAGATAATCTAGGGGCACTTTTAATCTTTGGAAGATTAAATTGAGAGGCATTAAAAAATCCACTCAGTTAAAAAATCATACTTAAAATCCCAGCAAAGATAAAGATAAAAGCATTAAACATTGCTATGAAAAATTAAAATTTTGAGAAGAATAAGTCAATTTTTCTTTAAATGATGTTAACAAATAGAGTGATGCATGATTTCCAAGTCAAAACAGTGAGTAGGCAAATGACATTTGTAAGTGTTTGGTACAGGAATGTCGGGCAAATGGGAGAGTCAATATGATTAAAATATTTTCTGCCCTGGGGCCATCTTCGCAGTAACAGAGCAATATGAACTCGGTTACCAACAGTGGGGATTTTTCATGTGGAGACAGAAAGTGAAGTTGTGAGCTGTGTTGAATCTATTTGTCATGAAGAAAGAATTTGGTTAAAAATAGTAGTTCTGGGAGCTCCTTTCTACTCCCTAGAGGGGTTGCTGTCCTATTCATGAATGGTGGAATAAAGCCAATTCAATTTTTTAAAAAAGGAGTAATTCTAAGAAGAAGGGAAGCAGTAGAAAGAGAGAAAATAAGATGCAAAGCTACATCTCTGAGATTGCACTCAGCTTCCTTAAACTGTCTCCCAAAGCAGGAAGAACCATGAAGGATTTCATTGTGTATTGCTTAGAACTCTTTCAATTGCAAGTCGCAGGACACCAACTCTAGCTGTTTAAAGGAAAAAATTAAACAGATATTTATGGTCTCATACAACTCGTAGGAGTGTGATGGCTTCAGGTATGGCTGTATCTGGTTAAGGCAGCAATTCTCAAAGTGTGATGTGGGGACCTCAAGGAGTCCCTGAGACCCTTTGGGTTTCGTAAGGTCAAAGTCGTTTTCGTAAAAACTAAGACATTGTTTGCCTTTGTCTGCTTGTTCTTTCACAAGTGTGTAGTGGAATTTTCCAGTGACTACATGACCTGTGACATCCATCAGATAGAATGCAGAAAGATAGTTGAATCCCGCTATCTTCTACTGAACTGGCCATGAAGGAGATTTGCAACTATGTAAAACAATGTCATGCTTCTCAGTGATTTGTTTTTTGTTTGAGAAAATATAGTTATTTTTCAGCAAAATGTGTTAGTCATTTTAACATATAATGGCTTTTCTATTTTAAAATGATTAATAAATGTTTTACATGTTCTTTTCTGTTTTAATTTTCTAATACAGGAAACACTGATGGATATAACACACATAAACAATTTTTTGGAGTCCTCAATAATTTTTAAGATTATTGATATTTAAGATAAAATCGTCCTGAAACCAAGAAGTTAGAGAGTTGCTGCTGGTTTAGATGAGGTCTGGTTGGACCCAGAACACCGATTTACGTTACCTTGAACTGATTTCCTAGGGGTTGTCTTTCTTCTGAGGCTTGTGACTGCAAGGATGGCCTCCAGCAATTCCAGGTTTGCTAAACCTATCAGTTTAGCAATCCCATAGGAGAGAATGCTCCTTAGCGATAGCTCTGATACAATTTCTAGTTATTGGCCCTGCTTGAGTCACATGCCCATCCATATGCCAGTCATTTGAGCCAAAGGGCAGTTGATGCCTGGATCATATGTCCACCCCTGGAGCCCAAGAGCAGGGTCAGCCCACCAGCACCACAGGATAGGTGGAGGAGTGGCTCCCCAGAGAGATACCAGGCAGACAAAAAGCAAATCCTTCATCAGAACGCCTGAATCTGAAGCCAAAGATTTAGAAAGAAAACTACGCTGTTCTCAGAATCCTGTCCCTTCTACTGTCAGCATCTTGAGACAATAGGGCTGTTTCTCTTTCCCTTGGGAGGAGCTGGGGTCCAATTTCATTCTCTAATTAGAGTTTGGGTCCCAATTATGTGCCCTAACAAAAGTTCTTCCTATGAATTAGCACTGCTGGCCTCATAGAAAGTTGTTTTTTTTGCCATAAATTATGCAAAAGACCTACCTTACACTGAGATTCCATTCCTAAGTGTCTGAAGATTTTAATTTTATGCCCGTTTATGCTGCTTGAAAGATGACTCTGGCCACATCGGTTAACCTTTTACTGGCCTCTATGTGCTTACCTCTAGAAACAACGATACATTCTTTGACTCTGAGCGGTGGAAGATGGGGAAATAAGTTGTCTAACTCTGATCTGTTACTATTCTACATATCTGCCAAATGAATTTTGACATTTTTTTCAGAGTATATATCAATTTTCATTAAATATTTAGTCCCTAAATATTTTTGAAAAGAATATAAAATAGAGGTTTCATCAGTCTATAAGCACCAAGTGGTATATCTTCATTGCTTACCTTTTTCCTTTTTCTTTTGCCTTTTGTTTTCAGCTTTATTACTTTTAATATTAAATGTTGATTTTATAAAATCCCACTTTTTACAAAGTGAATTAGTAGTAAGATCATAAATGCCACAGAAAATAATTTTCAGAAAAAAATTATTCATTTACTTAGGAATTTTTTAACGACACACACACACTTTGAATAATCAAGTGAAAAAAAAGCCAGTGTTTCTCCTTTTATTCTTAATTTATGGGTTAAGCTGCGAAAGGAAAGAGCAATAAAAATTACATAAATTACTATTAAGAATCAGACAATATTTACATATACTTTCACTTGGTATGCTTTATATTTCCACTAAAATATTATCATTACAGAAAAATGAGATTTTACCATGTTTTTGGTCATGGAGCCCTTCAGATGAAGTTACTGCTGAAAATCAAATAATACTTGTATGTTGTACATTGAATATCACCTGGACTCACTTGCATACTATGTCTGCTTCTCTATTATATTTTCATTAATTATAAGTACACTCAAATTAAATTGGCATCCAAACCCACAGTAATTTTTAACCTCAATTACCAACAAAACTCATATTATCACATACTTTTAAATAGAAAACGTTTTAGCAAACATATCCCTTGGAAAGAATTCTAAATTGTTCTAATAATTTAATGGCTGAACCTCTTTGTAAAATATATAGTTACCTTGCACTGTTCAAATTTTTAATAAAAAGTCATGTTAAATTGTATGTAACATTATTACAAAATTCTATTGACAACCTGAAATTAGAACAGCATTCAGCTGTGAGTACCTACTGCTTGCCAGGCATTAAGAATATTTCTTTTCATTTAAAGAATGGACAATAGTCTTGGAGTAGATAACAATTAAAATGTAGAAGAAAGCCTGCTTCCTATTTGTTTTGAGTCAAGCAAGCAGAAATTTGATTGGAGAGTCAAATTTCAAGCTGAGAAGCTGGTCATGTATTACACTTGGTATTTTCT
Organism: Leopardus geoffroyi; assembly: GCF_018350155.1. NCBI lineage: Eukaryota > Metazoa > Chordata > Mammalia > Carnivora > Felidae > Leopardus > Leopardus geoffroyi. Next base: position 143,447,659 of record NC_059327.1, on the reverse strand, counting down.
TCTAACGAAAAAAATAAAGCCCTCGTGCCACCACCTTGACGCTTAAATGTTTACCGAAACTGCTTCAGGCACTGCTTCTCAAACTTGGCTGCACAGCGGAATTGCCCAGAGTTTTAAAAAATGCCAATGCCTGTGTCTCACCCCCAGGGATTCCGCTTTAATTGGTACAAGGTGGGAGCTATTCTATGTAATTACTCCTTGGTAATTAGCCATCTGTATGGTATTTTTAACTTTCTACGTTTTATCAGCTGTGCGACTGTTTGGATTGGTCAAGTTTTTGTGCTGAACCGAATTCTGCATGGCAGGGCTCACTGTGCAGAAAGGTTGCAGTGGCTCTATTTGCCTTAATCCACTTTCCTCTCACTTCCTTGCTCTTTCACGCAGAGGAGGCAAGTGGCTGCTGTGGCAGCAGCAGTGGCTGATCATCATTGAAAATACCAAAGAAAAGAACTCAGCCGCCTCCTGGATATTTTTTTCCACTGGGGATTAACTTGCCATGCTTTTTTCATTTTTCCGTCCATCCTGTAAAAACTTTTTTTTTTTTTTTTTTTTTTTTTTTTTGCAAGAAGCAAACCATGATCTTATAGCTGAAAAACATAAGCAAAAAGTTTTAGCACAGCTCTGTCTCTTGGGGACAAGTTAGAAAATTCTCAAGCCAGCAGAAGCATAGTAAGTGCTTTCTTTCTTTTAAAGCTACTTCTAGGGGGAGAGGGGAGGCTATTGTAATGGTAAATTTCACTCGGAGAGGAAGAAAGGGTTGATAATCAATCAAAAATTAGGTATTTGTTTGAGTTTTTGCAATTCTCTCTGGAGAATTTGATTTTGAATTTTCTCTGGAAAACGTACAGAAAAAGTTTTGGGGTGTGTGCATGCGAAATTAAAGCCGTCTTGGGAGTAACACAGAAAGAAGTTTTTTGTTTTTTGTTTTTTGTTTTTTTTGAACAGAGTGGGGAGATATAGAGCACTGGGGGGCTTCAGTGAGATCCCGGGATCCCAGGAGGAGAATTTACATTCAGAAATGTTGGAGTGAAAAGTCCTCCTGGTTCAGCATCTTGGACTTAAGTTCAGAAGAACATTTTACATCTCAAAGAATTTGTTTCTCAAAACCTCTTTATTTTGGCCGGCGAGTATCATGAAGGATGGGATGAGGTGTTGTGAATAGAAGCACTACTCTGAATCTGCTTCAGGCATTTAAAATTTAACTCCAGGGATCATGTGTTGGGCATGATGAAGGCCACAGAGAACCTGGATAAGACTACTGCCGTACTGAACCCCAACAGGACCCCCAAGGGCAGGTACATTTATCTGGAAGCGTTCCTGCAGGGAGGAGCTCCCTGGGGCTTTACTTTGAAAGGTGGCCTGGAGCACGGAGAACCATTAATCATCTCTAAGGTATGTTTCTTTTTACAAAAAGAATATTACAATGTAATATTACAGTATTACAATATTACAATATTGTCTTTATTCATATGACTTTTTCAACCTTAAAACTTCTGTCAGGTCTGTCAGAAATGCCACCATCGTGCAGAGGATTGCCTGAATGTTGCTTACTTTGCTGTTTCCTACCTTTCAGATTATAACTGGAAATATATCTCATTGGCTTGGTGTTTGAAAGAAAAAAATGTGTCTAGCTCATTTAGTCTGCGAAATCCTGGGGGAAAAATGTGCTTGCTCAATGGATAATCTCTTTTTGTGAATGAAATAGTGTAAAAGCAGCTACCACATGATCTTTTCAGTTATAAATCAGATTAAAGATTAACAACGTGGTGAAGGTGGTGGCATGATATATGTTTATGAATGTGTGCTTTATTTAGCCTATGGCTAGAAAAATATCTGCTCTTTCTCCGTCACATGAACATATCTAGCATTCCAGAATACTTTAGAATTTGTTTATAATTCTGGAATAACTGATTACATAAATATTATTTATTCCTTTTTGCACACTCAGGAGAATTAAATCAACTTTCAGTATAGATCAAACACAAAACACCATTTCTGCCTCTTTTATTTATCTATGTATTTATTTAAACCAGTTTTTAAATCTTAGTCATCTATGACATGCCTCACTTCTTTATTTATCTTTGGTACGATCAGGTATTCCCACTGAATTAATCCTTTTTATGTGTTAGGCTTAGTATGTCTGCTTTTCTCATCAGCTACATAGATCGAGAGAGAACAGAAGTTTCTTTTAATATTTCAGAATATTAACAGTCTAAAACAATAGAACCTAAACGCTTTTCACACATTATGCATTACTTAGAAACGTTTACAATTGAGGGGAAAAGTTTTTAGGTTGAGGGTGGGAAAGGGATCAATAGGCATTTCGCCTGAACTTTGCTATCCATTTAAGGTTAGTTTTCATATACCCAAAAGCATGTGTTTTGAGCGAGACAGAAATGATTCTTACTGTGAATGAGCCGATGGGATCCAGGTTTCCAGCAGTCAAGACTGTGCAGGATACCATCTTAAGGTTTGTGACTTTTCTTTATCTTTTCTAAGAAAACAAAAGATATGTATGCATATGTGTATCAGTTAGGGGGCATCCAGCTCTAAGTAACTGACACCTGATTTACAGTGGCCTAAGTAGTAAATTGGGGTGTGTTTTTCCCATATTGCAAGAAGTCTGAAAGTAGGCTGTCCTCGCTAGGAGCCACAGCTCAATCATGTCTACATGGACTTCAGTTATCTCTCCAACTCTGCCATCATCTTGGCTTTTGTCCTCATGGTTACATGATGGATGCCACACCTCCAGTGTTGCATCTTTATTCTGGGCAGGGTTTTGGCTTGTTGTTTGCAAAGGGACACCCTCCATTAACTTACATCTCATTGACCAGAACTGTGCCACGGACCTGTGCTCAGATCAATTACTGGCCGAGGGGCCTGAGATTATCATGACTGGTTTAGACCAGTGAGGATTTCTTTCCTGGGCTCTTTAATAAGAACCTCCCTTTCCTGATGTCGAGGAATCTCTGTCCACTATTTGAATAAGTTGGGGTTCTCTTTTCAAGAGGAAGGAGGAAATGGGTGCTAGGTAGACAGCTGAGAATGTCTGCCAGAAATGTACATACGCTGCATTTAGAATTCTGGTTGTATACCCAATTTCCCTTGCCTCATGTGATGAGATATTATGTATCCATACACTGGAATACAGTTTGCTGTAGGACAACCTAATGCTACCACTAACGAGCCACTCCTCTGAGGCTCCATTTAATCTGCAGAATGGGGGTGTACTATTATCTCCCTTCTTGGAATGTATGGAGATTAGATGAGACTATTTATTCCTTTATGATTTTATTTTCAAGTAATCTCTACACCCAATGTGGGTCTCAAACCCACAACCCTGAGATCAAGAGTCGTGGGCTCTACCAACTGAGCCAGCCAGGCTCCCAGAGACCATCTAGAGCAATTAGCATAGTGCGGGGTACACAAAGGAGCTCAAAAACTCAGCAAAGACCATGGCTATTGCTTTTTATTATTCTAGGGACATTGGTACCAGGATACAGATTTGGCTGCTGTGCAAAGATCCAAAATAACAATAGCTTAAATGACATAGGAGCTTCTGTTGCTCTCACCTAACAATCTGAGCATAAGCCAAACTGAAAGATGGTTGCATGATGTCACAGACCCAAGTTCCTCCTACTTCTCTTACTTCCATCCTTGAAGTGATGTCCTATCTGCAGGGTCCCAGGTGACTTGCCACAACATCTGCTTTCCAGTCATTAAGAAGTGGAAAAAAGACGGGCGCCTGGGTGGCTCAGTCGGTTAAGTGTCCGACTTCAGATCAGGTCATGATCTCATGGTTCATGGGTTTGAGCATTGGGCCCTGTGCTAACAACTCAAAGCCTGGAAGCTGCTTCAGATTCCGTGTCTCCCTTTCTCTCTGCCCCTCTCCCACTTGTGCTCTGTATCTTTCTCTCTCTCAAAAATAAATAAACTTAAAAAAAATTTTTTTAAATAAAAAAGAAGTGGCAAAAGGAGACGGAGAGGGTAATCTCTTTCCTTTCAAGGGTATAATCTGGGGCAAAATGCTCTGTCCAGTATGGTAGCCACAGCCACATACAGCTACTTCCGTTTCAATTAAAAGTAAAATGAAATAAAATTTAAAATTCTGTTCCTCATCTGCACTAGCCACATTTCAAGTGTCACATTTCTTCGAAGCTCTTGTCTCTTTGGCAAACTGATTCATTCAAGCTCCATTTCTTCCTCTCTCTGAAGTGTTCTTGATTTCATCAAGCTGAGTTAGGTGGTCTCTCTTCTATACTCTTAGAACATGCACATAGCATATGAAATCACAATTTTTTTAGTTAGGTTGATTGTCTTCTCAGAAGTGTGAGAGCTTCTTTAGGGCAGGGACTGTTTTCATTCCTGCCACATCTAATGTGGGTAGCCCGGGTACACAAATATTTGTTGAGTAAATGAAAGGATGTGGGCTATGTCTTATTCATCTTGCATTTCCAGGATCTGCCAGAGTACCTGGCACAGAGAATGTGCTCAGTAACTGCTACGGCATTATAAGCAAAGATGAATCAGAGCAGTAGGCAGGGGGAGGCGGGGAGGTAGAGTTCCATGAAATGAGGATGCCTGCCAGATCTCCAAGATGGAGCATGTATTGGTTTCCCATTGCTGCTGTAAAAACTACCACAATCTTAGCGGCTTAAACCAACACAGAGATACCATCTTATAGTTCTATAGGTCAGAAGTTAGCACAGGTCTCTAACACAGATCTAGCACTGGGTATTAATAAGACTGTGGGACCAGGGCTCTAGCAGAGAATCTATTTCCTTGCCCTTTTTAGCTTCTGGAGGCCGCCCACATTCCCTGGTGCCCAGTCCCCTTCCTCCATTTGCAAAGCCCATAATAGCAGGCTAAGTCCCTCCCACATTGCGTTACTCTGATCTCTAACTTCTGCCTCCCTTTTCCTATGTTATTTTATGTTTTGTTTTATTGTTTTCTATAAGTAGGTTCTGTGTACAACATGGAGCCCAGTGTGGGACTTGAACTCACCACCCTGAGATCAAGACTTGAGCTGATATTAAGAATCGAATACTTAGCCAACTGAGCCATCCAGGTGCCCCTCTTCCAATTTGAAAGGCCCTTGAGAGTACATTGGGCCCACTAAGATAATCTCCCTAAGGTCAGCTGAGTAACAACCTTCATTCCATCTGCAAACTTCATTCCCCTTAGCCATATAATCTAATGTATTCACAGTTTCCAGGGATTGGAACGTGGATGTCTTTGCAGGAAGAGGGTTTTATTTTGCCTGTAATGTGAGCATTTGAGCATTGATGAAAGTCCATATAAGTTAAGACTGTACCAGAGTTGAGACTAAAGTGAAATTTAGTGGCTGATCGTGCATATCCCATATCTTCTTTCTAGAATGGTAAAAAAAACGCACACCAGCTCGTACATTGGCATCCAGATGTCCACTATTCCCTCAAGGTCAGGTGACGCCCATGATAGGGGAAGGGAAAGGATCGTACACCTCGAATCATACATGCAAAAGGCACGTACACTTATACAAAAGCAATTATAAGCTGCCAGGTATGGATAACAATACAGTGAATGAAGAATTATTTTTCTTTAGGTACAAATGAGACAGGCGAATGAATGGGGAAAAGGAAATATAAAAGGGTGGCGATAAAAGAAATCATTTTCAAATCTTTTTCTTTGAGATTTGCTGTCCTTGAAAAGGAAAGGCGGGGTTGAGGAAAGAGCCTCGGTAATCTGTGAACTTCAAAAAGAAAGGGCAACTTTCTTTTAGTAGTGATTGTATGTGGAAGCTCAAGTAATTCAATAGATCAGGAAGTTGGCAGCATGATTTTATTATGACTCACTCTGCATTGTGGCTGAAAACAGCAGTCCCACCTGCGGTGGGGTGCACTTGCTCGAGGGCTCAGAAATCAAATAACAAGCGTAACAACAATAAACAGCAACAACAACAACTGATGACACTTGCTGAGTGCTTACTACATGCCAGGCTCTATGCCAAGACATCCACACATATGAACTCATTTAATTTCGACAGCACCATGAGGAAGGTAATAGATTATGCAAATTTATACACGACAAACCGAGACATGGTATTTGAGTCACTTTCTGCAGCTCTCACAGCTAGTCAGTCATAGAATTGGAATTTGAATCCAGGCGTTCTGGTTCCCCAGAATCTAATGCACTGAACATTGGGCCATTTAGTCACCATTGCCTACCAAGTATTTGGCTCTGTCTAGATTCTGGAGCCATTATTTGGGTAAAATATGGGATTCATCTTTTGTTATGTATGGTTTAAAATTTATTAGAGGTGGGCACCGGGGTGGCTAAGTCCTTAAGCATCTGACTTCTGCTCAGGTCATGATCTCACGGTTTGTGAGTTCAAGTCCCACATCGGGTGAGCTCGAGCCCCTGCTTCGGGTGAGTCCCACTTCTCTCTCTCTCCCTCTCCCCTTCTCCCCCTCTCCCCCTCCGGGAATTCTCTTTCTCTCTCTGCCCCTGGTTCACTTGTGTCCCCCCCTCTCAAAACAAACAAACAAACAAACAAACAAACATTTAAAAATAAAATTTGTTAGAGGAAAACAGTTTTTTCCCCCCAAAAAACCTTAGCCTGTAAGTACCATAAAATAGGTGACTGCTGCTTAAGCAACGCTTTTAAAGCAGTTCTACACCTATAGAAGGAGGGGCCGCTTAAGAGTTCTTGGCAAGTATCTTTGTGGTGTCTTCACCTAGAGAGGCACCTTTTAGTGCTCTTCAAACATGGCCTTCTGAATAAGACGTTGTTCCAGGCCTCTTATGTCTCTTATGTTACCAACATTCAGAACATATATTCCTGATTCCTGCTCCCCTGGGCAATGAATTTGCTTTAGCTGGACTCTCTTTGTGTATAAATCCTGTGGTTCCAGGACGCTTGGGTGGCTCAGTCGGTTAAGCATCTGACTCTTGGTTTTGGCTCATGTCATGATCTCCCAGTTCATGGGATTGAGCCCCGTGTTGGGCTCTGCACAGGCAGCACGAAGCCTGCTTGGGATTCTCTTCCTCCCTCTTCTGTGCCCCTACCCCACTCATGCTCCCCCCCCCTCCCGCTCTCTCTCTCAAAATAAATAAATAAACTTTAAAAAATCCTGTGGTTCCATCTTCTACACCCTCACCTTCTCTGAAACCCCTTCTGCTTATAACACCATCATCTTCTTGCTCGCAATCTAAAACACGGCCTTCCTCTAGGCCTTGTCTACCAAGGCTCAGCTCATGGACACTATCGTATTCCCAACTTCCCATTCTTTCTCTGTAGGTGGGCATGTTTTTTATGTGAAGTCAGAGACATCCTTGAACATGGTTCCCCAAGCTTCCTGTTGGCTAACACTACTCAGATTTTTAAATGGAGTCTCTCACTGTGTTCTTCTAGCCTTAGAGATTTGATCTAATCCCTAAGCCCTCTTTACTATTCCTCCTCTGGAGAGAATTATCCAAAGCATCCCAATCAACCTGCCATTTTAAAGTGAATGAACTGCTTTACTGCACTGCGAGGAAACTTGGAAATACCAATAGTCCATGGTTAGGAAATTACTCATTTGAAACATAATTAAATTGGATGATCATGTTGAGATTTCCTCATTTCTGGATTTTCTCTATCAATCTATCTAGATTCAGTATTTTCCAACCTTCTGGCTTCCTTAGTGCCCCTCAGTTTCAACACACCAGCATCAACCATACTATCTCTTGGCCCATCTCTTCCCACTAAAACAGTTTTACTAGTTTTTCAGCCATGGCCCCTGAGTTCAATTTGAAGTAGATGTCTAGGCAGTCCCCCAAGTCCTTGGGCTGGTTGATTTAGTTCACCCCAAAGTCATCCCTTTGATTTCTTTCCAAGTACCGAGCTAGGTCAGCTTGCTATCAACCTTTTAACACAGCCAGTTCTTTCTGAGTTTCTTTCCTTACTGTTCTTGCTTTTGCCTTTAAGATCCTTTGCCTTTCTGCTAGGGCAGCCTCTTCTCTCTGCTGTCCTTAAACAATTTGTTTGTTCCCTCAAATCCACCCCTGTCCTGCATTTGTACGAATTCCTCCTTCCTCTCATCTTTCCAACACCTCTATTCACATTATCTTCAGATACAGGTAGTTGTTTGCATTTGGCTTCTTGCCAATATATTATAATCTCTTTAAAGCCAAATGAGGTTTACTCATGCTGTGTATCCTGTTTTTCTAGCAAAATATTTCCCATTTCACATACGACAAATGTTTAATGAATGTGAAATGATTTATAGGATCTTAGAGCTACAAAGAATCTAAGCAATCATTTAATCCAACTTCCTCATTACATAGAAAACTGAGACTCAGCAAAGTTCATTTATTTGCCAAGATGGTTACTGCCTTAGCAAAAAAAACCTGTGTGTGTGTGCGTGTGTGTGTGTATAAAGCTCGCTAGTGAGGGAATATGTGGTTTCTGGTTGTGCCATTTGTACTTTCCAATGAATCCTAGCTCCTGTTAGACTATTAACTTCTAGAAGCTAAGGATGTTTCCCCCTCCTTCTCTTCCTCCCTTCCTCTTCTCTTCCTTCTTTCTTTTCTTTCTGTTATCCACAGTGCTCAAATTATGCATATCAATGATGAAAATGAAAATATATTAATGGATGAAGAGGAAGATAAATGAATATTAAAGAGGATCTTCTTTAAAAATCTTTGTTAGAAAGATGTGCAAACAAGGTCCTAGAAAAACCTCTTGAAAAATAAGGCAAGTACGTTGAGCTTGAGTCTTCATTTAATGATGCCTATACTTAATGTCTGGCAAATGTTAGTTGAGTTGAATTAGATTGGAAAAAAGAAATTCATGGTTTTATTGAATTTTTTAGAAATTACCTAATTTAGGAATTGCTTAAAGTGTTATGTCCTTTTTTGTCACAAACTATGCTTGTGATCCCATCAATGTTGCTGGAAATAACCTTTATTCAAGTAGCACGCTGAGGGGGTATGCCAAATGGATATTAGCAAGAATTCTGCTTTCTTTAAAAGCTAATAGGTTCTCAAGGCATTGCTTTCTATGCAGGGAACACAACTTAAGAAATATTTGTCTCATTTTAATGAACCCACAATGTGACTGGAGACACATAATGAGAGACTTTCTATTCATCTTTGAAAAAAACAAAACCCCAAAGAATAGTCTGGGTATTAACTAACCCGTAGACCGATTTTTCCACATCTCTCCCTTTGATGTACTTCCAAGCAGTGAACATCTTGATCCAAAGAACTGCAGAGTTGGTGTTCTCCCTGGTCCATCCATCTCTCATGCTCTGACATCCCAGCCCCTTCTCAATGAAATGAAGCGAGGCCAAGTTTCTCTGCCCAAAGAACTGTTTCCCCCCAATCTTCTAATGACTTTCCCCACAAAAGATAACTTGTGTATCTTGATCCACTGAATGGAAGGGACAATTCTTTCCTGCCTTCAGAGGAGGCTTGTCTAACTTGGCAGACTGATGTGCAGAACACTCTGTCCTGGGCATCTGAGCCTGAATTTGCTCTTACGTCAACTGCATTTTTTCATTCCTCAGCCATCCACACATCTATTCATTATATCCTTCTCCATTTTGAACTGCATTTTATCTTAGAGATTTATGAGATTTATCTAAAGTCTTTATTTTTAAATGCTCTTTGGTATGTTTGTATTGATTTGGGGTTATGATTTAGTTATCTTTTTCGCCCCCCATTTTAGGCAAGGCTGTCCAGTGTAGCACAAGACACATTACAGACTATGTAGGGCTTGGAGTAAAAATGTCTGTTTCATTTCTACCATAGTCTCCATTGGCTATGTGACCATGGGAGTAACTTAGCTTTCTTGGGCCTCAGTTTCCTCATCTTTAAAAGTGAAATATCCTAACTAGTGGAGTTGTTATAAGTACCCAATGGATTAGGTTAAAAAAAAACAACACAGTGTTTGGAAAAGACAAAACACAATCCAGAGTTTAGTTACGATACGATGATATGGACTGGTGGGAGAATAGTAGGTATCAAACAGAAGTTAGCAACCCACACAACAATGATGACATCTGACTGATTTCTGTATCACAGCAGCACTTGCTATCTCTCACTGAAACACTGAACAGATAATTCTTGGCTCTCATGGAGCTTATATTCCAGTAGAAAGAGAGTGGCAATAGATTGGTTGGTAAGTGTCATTAAAAAACAAACAATATGATGGGTCCCAGAATGGTAGTGTTTGTGGGGTAGAGGTATGAGAAGCAGGGCTCACTTTAAATAGATGACCAGAGAAGAGTTTTCTGATAAGATCACATCTGAGCTAAGATCTGATAGATGGGAAACATGAAATCAGACATGCAAAGAGCTTTATAAGTGCGGCTAGGCAGGAGAGTCTTGGAATGTTCAAAACAAAAATAAAGTCAGTGTTACTGGATTGTAGTAAGTGTCTTACTCTGTTCAGACTGCTGTAACAGAGTACCATAGTCAGAGGGCTTGAAAAACAACAGAAATTTATTTCTCACAGTTTGGGAGACTGAAAAGTCCAAGATCAAGGTGCCTGAAGATTTGGTATCTTGCGAGGGTCCATGGATGCCTGTCTTCTCACTGTGTCCTTAGATGGCAGAAGGGTGAGGGAGCTTTCTGCAGTCTCTTATAAGGTCAAGACTCTCACTCATGAAGGCTCCACTCTCATGACTTAATCACCTCCAAAGTTCGAAAACTCCTAATATTATCACCTTGGGGGAATAGGTTTCAACATATGAATTGAATGTTGCCTGGAGCCTGATACCTGTCAATGTTCCTCTCAGAGTGCTCTCAGCTGCATACAGGCAGGCCGCCAGAGGACCTGCAGTCTCACTGGGGAAATTAGACGAATGCAATGCTCGAGATATTCTAATCTTTTTTTTTTACATTTATTTATTTTTGAGAGACAGAGTGAGACCAAGTGAGAGCGGGGGAGAGGCAAAGAGAGAGGGAAACACAGGATCAGAAGCAGGCTCCAGGCTCTGAGCTGTCAGCACAGAGCCCGATGCAGGGCTTGAACCCACAGACTGTGAGATCATGACCTGAGCCGAAGTCAATCGCTTAACCGACTGAGCCACCCGGCACCCCACGAATGCTCGAGACATTCTAAGACACTTTTGCAACAATTGTAACACGATCGTAAAACAACCAATATTTAAAATTATGTGCCCCCCTAGCCCCATACAGGGTGGGGGGCACATAATCAGTCTATAGAAGTAAGCAAGAGAGAGAGAGGTATGATATGAAAATGGAAAGTCAGGGGTCAGATCATAACAGATCCTATAGGTTGTGGGAAGGATGCTGGACTGGGTTTCAGTACAGATGTGAGGATACATCACATCACGAGTCTTTCTGTACTTATGGTGAGCCAGACTAATGGTGTGTATTTAAACTCTGGGAGATTTTTAGTGCTGGTTCTTAAAGTCACCTTCTCTTTTCTCCCTCCTATGAATTTCTAAGGCACTTCTTGGGTCTACAACAGGGTAGGGCCTTCCAAAAGACAACTATCAAAATTTATTATAATTTATGGAGTGATATACAAATAAATGGTAAATATTCTTCTTTTGATTAGTTGAGAGAAGGTTATCTGTCTCGTAACTGTTCACCTCTTGGGTTATTTATCACTTCAAGGCAACAAGGTCTACTGGGATTGCTTTTGCCATAGTAATGACTAACTTTGCTGAGGTCCTTCCTGCTCTATAATAGGCATGCTATCTCACATAAGTTTCACAAAACTCTGTGAGGTAGAGGTTCTGTTATTACTTCCATTTTATAGATAAACTGGAGGCTGGCTTAATTAAGATCATAAAATTAGGTGCTAATCTAAGACTGTTTAAACTGTAAGCCCGAAAAATACCTTTGAAAGTAAAAGCTCCATTGTCATTTTGGCGTTCCAAAGAATGCTTCCATCTATTCATCCCAAGTCACGATAAACTGGTAGAAAGAGTGGGATGTATGAACTGTGGGAAAAAGCCAGGCATCTTGAAGATAGCTTGTACTATGACATGAGGAACATACCTGACATGTCAACCTCAGGAATTAAATTGGACTCCCACATCTTCCCACACCCTGCTTCCTGCCTTTCACTTCTGCAAGGTTCTAGTCTTGGTCTCAGTTCTCCTCTCTGATTGCTGTTTGTCTTAAAATTTTTTTAAATGTTTATTTATTTTTGAGAGAGACAGAGAGAGACAGACAGACAGACAGAATGCTAGTGGGGGAGGGGCAGAGAGACAGGGAGACACAGAATGTGAAGCAGGCTCCAGGCTCTGAGCTGTCAGCACGGAGCCCGACATGGGGCTTGAACCCATGAACTGTGAGACAACTGAGTCGAAGTCGGACGCTTAACCTACTGAGCCGCCCAGGCACCCCTCTGATTGTTGTTTTTCTTTTTCTTTTTTTTTTTTTCAACGTTTATTTATTTTTGGGACAGAGAGAGACAGAGCATGAACGGGGGAGGGGCAGAGAGAGAGGGAGACACAGAACCGGAAACAGGCTCCAGGCTCTGAGCCATCAGCCCAGAGCCTGACGCGGGGCTCGAACTCATGGACCGCGAGATCGTGACCTGGCCGAAGTCGGACGCTTAACCGACTGCGCCACCCAGGCGCCCCTGATTGTTGTTTTTCAACTGGGATTTTGTTGAGTTTCATCTTAACATATAGTCATCAACAGTACCTTTGTTTCTCTATCATGTCCTGTCTTCTCAGTTGACTTAAACTCCTACTCCCCACCAGCCTAAACCCGAGGGTTTATCTCTTGGATTGGATACATCCCATCACCTGGATAGGCCACGAGAAATAAAACCTTAACTCTCAAATCAGGCCAGTTACCCAAGAAGAAACACTGACTGACTAAATAAATATTAAGCAGTCTAAAGCTAACAGGGGCTGGATGCAGTTAGTACAGGGGATCAGGCTTGAGGTTCATACTGATAGAGACTGATTTTCCGGGGTACTTCAAGTTCGTGCATTCCAACATGGTGAAGAGATCAGCACCACAACAGTGTTTCACGGAGGAGTGTCCATTGTACCAACCTTTATTTTGTTTGTCCCTTTCTAGCTCTGGCTTACCTTATAACATAAATAAACGACTGTGTATTTGTACATCACTCCATAATCTCCACTGCTCTTCCGGCTGAGTCTACTACTTAGCTGACTCTCTCCATGGCTAACCTGCCTGCTCCCATTAGTCCCATTAGTACCCACACTTCCTGAAAGGCAGACTTTCTGGCTCTCCTAACAGTATGTTTACTTGGCATAATCCTGGGACCTCCACACACAATTGCTCAAAGCCATTGCTGCCTAGTAGGGTCCTAGCTCAACTTGCCTCCTCCCTAACCCATTCTTGGCTCCTGGAAACAGTTTAGACAGATCCTAGAGTTCTAAAGATCTGAAAATGAAAAAGAACTATGACATGAAATTGAAATTAAAACACAGGCAATTTAAATGGAACAAGCATTCCTCAGGTTGGTTGGACTAAAGTGTCTCACACTTTGAGTATCAAATTATATCCTAGACCACACATTTGCTGGAAGGTAGGAAGAAATATTAAACTTCTAGAACTCATCGTCTTACTCCTTTGTTTTGAAAAGTTGTAACTTTTAATGGAGGAAGTTGTATAGGCATAATTTAAGCTTTTATCATCTTGTGTGTTTTATCATCTTGAATAGCTGAGAAGCTCACATTTTTTAGGCCTTGTCCTCAGGGAAACTTGGAAGTGAGCTGCTGGAATTCAGACGCAGGATCTGGCTGGGTTCCAGAAATAAATACACATATTGGGTGTTGAGATAAGATATTAAAGGAATAGGAGAGTGAGTAAATTTTGAGGAATGAGTTTGCAGAAAATACGTGACGTTTTCCTCGTATTCTTTGATTTTTTTGGGGGGCGGGTGGTTGTTTTTCAAATTTTCACCTTTGAGCAGAAGATCGAAAACAAGGCAGCCATTGACCTAAGTATAAGCGGCAAGAAAATAAAAGAATTAGTCTTGTTCTTCAGGATGGCTTTCACGGTTGCCCACTGGTGCTCTTGACTCAACATTTACAACTAAATAAAGTTGCTGGCAGTGTCTTGAGAGAATTGCCATCACAGCTTTCCATACACATGTAAGCCGATGAATTTGACCTTTATGACGACACTGTGGGGTGGACCCTTCCAGTGTGCCCAGGTGTAGGGCAAATTCTGAACCTAGGCCCTCGGAAGTATTGCAGTCACCTTTTCTCTTCATAAAAGAAGGCAAAATAAAGCGGGCAGGACTGCAAGGTAGAAGGAAACGGATACGTAGTAACAATATTTATATTTACTCAGTTCCTGCTGTGGCTCAGATCCTATGTTAGGTTATTTATTATTTTGTAGAATGAGATTTGATTTTACATATGAAAAAAGAGATTCTTCATAAACGATGGAGCCAGAATTTAAAGCTATTTCATGCGTTCACTAACATATTCGGTGCACACAGTGTTTACTGAATGCCTAAAAATATGACAGCATTGGGGAAACAACAGCAAACAAGGTCCCTGCACCCAGAGAGCCTGTGTTCTCGGTTTCATTTTCTACCGCTTGAAGCTGATCCAGTCACTGCCACACCATGTTCCCTCACCTTTCACTTCTGTGTATGTTGGCTTGACTTCCATCTGTCAGCACCCGCATTTCTTGGCTTAAGGACTTTATTTTGCCTCCCCTTTGCCACCTGCTTAAGGACTCTGGGAGCAGCCCTCAGCCCGGGACTGAGTGAGTTGAGTTGACCAACAGCCCAGCTCTCTCATCCATGGGATGGATAACTCTGAGGTGAGTGTTTTCCACCAGCTCCTAGAGTTGCCCTGGCAGAACTGAGCTCCACTGGCTCACGATTGTAGGTGGCTTGATAATGCATCTATATAGACTACCTTCCTTTTCCTGCCTCCCCCATCCACCTCCCTCTCAGTTTTCTTCACTTTCCAGATAAACTAGCACTTGCATTTGAACTCTTGTGTCAGAGTCTGCTTCTGGGGAAAAGCAAACCAAGATTACCACCCTTTAGGGAATGCTTCCTAAGGAAAAGCCAGATCCTAAAGCCTAATGTAGATTTGTTTCCAAAGTCTATGCAGCCGTGGACTTCAAGTCAGAGGACTCCCATGGTATCTGAGAGCTGTGTTTTCTTGGGTGCTAAGACAAAGAGAAATCCACTCTTGGATAGAGTATTTTGTAACTATCTCCTTCATCTTCTGCCCCTTCACAGGACTGACTTTTTCTTTCCCCACTGAATGGGTTGATGAGTCACACTGTTTTTTCACCACTTCTTTTTTTCTGTATCAATCAAGCACCAAGAAAATTTCTCCTCCCACCTGAGAGGACAATCCAGTGTCTTTTTTGTTCTGCAGATTGCTCTATTTTATGGGCTTTATAGGTTAGTGGTTAAGGAAAATGTGCTCCCCTGAGCAGAGTAGACAGAGAAAATATCTGATTCTTTGGGGGGCTCTCTGAACATAGTTTCTTCTCTAGAATTTTACCTACGTTGCTTCTATGCTTCCTCAATTCATACTATAAACATAGCACAAAAAGAAAGTGGGCGCCGTACCAGTTTTTAGTCCAGCATATTTGACGTTATAACATGGCAGTGGTACGAAGTTTGGTACCTAAGCAAGCAATAAAATAGAACGTAATTTTGAATCCATCCCAACCTCAAAAAAACACAATAACTTTCCAGCACTAAAATGTAGTGTTTTCAAGTAACTTGTATCACTGCCAGATTCAATACAAGAAGCTTCTTTTGAAGCTGCTTCCCCTCAATATGAATATTCTTTGACTCACTATGTTGTCCTTGGCCAGTTCCCTTGTTTTTTGCTTGAGTTCACTGAAGACTGACGAGCAGTAGCTTCATGTGACAGCCATTAGTCTGCCTTAAACCCCAGCGCGATCCTGAATGGATGGAATAATGAACAGATTTTATGCAGGACAATTCACGTTGTCAGCTACACGAAATTGGCAGTTCAAGAGAAGCCAGCTATGCTTGCAGTCCCCTCCTTCCTAAATTAATATTTGAATATCATGGTGCAAAAGGCATTGTTCCTTTTTTCAGTTCAAGCATCGTTACAGCAGACTGAACTCTAAATAATAGAGCAATAGAGTTATATTGCAGTAAAAAAAGAGCGAGTGAGGAAGGTATTTGCCTCTCTGTACACGCAGGAATTCACAAGCATTTTTAAAAATTGTGTTTGTGTGGATGTGGGCACAGGGAGGGGCCTTTCATCACCACGAGGGAGGTCTTGGCAAGTCAGCGTTCATTTTAACTTCATGGTGTTGATCGCAGAACACACTGGTGAGTGCCCTGACTGCAGGGAGCCCGCGAGATAGCAAAGAGATTCAGAAAGTGGTGCAGAGGAAAAATGACCTCCCATCTTCCCATCTCTCAAGCAGGGGAAAAGTCCTTCTTAGTCAAAATTCCTTGGCTTGTCCTATTCACGCTGTCATTTCACGGAGGTTAAAAATACACCTTTCGATCCGTTGCTGAGAATGTACAGTGGTGCAGGCACTTTGGAAAAACATACGGCAGTTTTTGGAAATGTTAAACGCAAGAGTTATCTTTCACCCAACAATTAGACCTCCAAGTAGACGCTCGGGAGAAAGGAAAACACGTCTGTAAAAACATTCTCAAATGTTCACGGCCGCACTGTTTACAATAGTCACAAAGTGGAAAAAATCCAAATATCCATCAACTGAATAAACAAAATATGATATAGCTCTATAATGGAATACTATTTGTGAGAAAAAGGAACTGAATACGGATAGATGTTACAACATTGATTAACCTCAAAACTGTTTTGCTCAGGGGGCACCTGGGTGGCTCAGTCGGTTAAGGGTCCAACTTTGGCTAGGGTCACAATCTCACGGTTTGTGGGTTCGGGCCCCGCTCGGGCTCTGTGCTGATAGCTGGGAACCTGGAGCCTGCTTCAGATTTGCCCCTCCCCTGCTCATGCTCTGTCTGTCTGTCTCTCTCTCTCAAAAATAAATACACATTAAAAATTTTTTAAAAAATATTATGCTCAGTTAAAGAAGCCAGATACACTCAAAAAATACCCATATTATGCAATTTCATTTATATGAGACATTCAAAGAAGGCAAATATATAGAGACAGAGTAAACGAATGGTTGTGTGAGGCTAGAGATGGGAATACAGAGTGACTATAAATGGGTACAAAGTTTCTTTCTGAAGTCATGGAAATATTCTGAGAGTAGATGACAGTGATGATTGCATAACTCTTTATTAAAAAATCACTGAATTGTAAGGAAAAAGCCATTTTTCTCCTGGTAATAAAAATGAGAAGGAACATAAAAGAGAAAGATAGAAAGTAAGTAAGAATCATAAAGTAGATTATCACTCACCATGTCAAGTCTTCAGTATTGACTGAATTAACTGAAATTTAAAGTAGTAGAGGAAGATGACCAAAATGAAGGCCTAAAAAGTGTATAGCAGAGTCCTAATTACTTAAAGGAACAGGACAATCTAAAAAGTTGTTCATGAGTCAATTTAGGGAATGACAAAGAATAGGCCACATTCAGAAGACCGAGGCAGTGCATTCTAGGATTTTCTCTGAAGGAAGAATTGAAGAATGCCTTTCTCATTGTCAGATATCAGGATTAAAAAAAATTTTTTTTTAATGTGTATTTATTTTTGAAGGAGAGACAGAGAGAGACAGAGCATGGGCAGGGGAGGGGCAGAGAGAGAGAGGGAGACACAGAATCCTAAACAGGCTCCGGGCTCTGAGCTGTCAGCACAGAGTCTGACGTGGGGCTTGAACTCACAAACCCTGAGATCAGGACCTGAGCTGAAGTTGGACGCTTAACCGACTGAGCCACCCAGGCACCCCAGATGTTGGGATTTTAAATCTCTATGTTCAATTCTGCCCGTGTTTTGTGTACTGTGTGTCTTTGGAGGAATTAAAGTGCAGTGCCCTGGGAAAGTAAAATAATGTAAAATATGAAAATTTTTGCTAAATTACCAAGGATAGAATTTCGTTTGTGGAGTTTGAGGTCACAAAGGCCTTTAACGTTGTAACAAAAACTTGTCGTGTTGCAGAAGAGGAGTGAGGGGTGCTGGCAACTCAAGCTTGAGAAATTCTTATTCACTGAGACTATGGACGTATAGTGAAATCTTACCACATTAGGGTTCATAAAGGTGAATAAGCTGCTAACCTAGTTAGATTATAAAGAAGACAGAGAAGCATCTCACAAGGGCCATCTTACACTTTGCAAAGCTGTGGGGGGGCACGCGCCACCTAAGAGCAGGGGCTTCTTGGTCATTGATGATGCCGCGTTGCTCCTCCGACCGGTGCTGTCTGTCTTGGCTGTCCTCTCTGACTTCTAATGGGGACACTTGACCTGTGGGAGAAGAGGTGGTGGTGGGGGAAGGAAGAGTCTCTCAAAAGTCTACAGAGTCCCCTGCCATCCTCCATTCTAGCACCTGCTGCTCAAAACTTTATCAGCTCCAAGGGATCTACAGTGAATGTTTCCATGTACAATTGCTAAAGTGTCCTGGCTTCCTCTTCATGGAAAGAGATGATAGGTATCTGTTTTGCAGTGAACTGATCAATAATCATCTATCTTTTCCTGCTAGAGTTTCTAGCTCTTACATGCACTAGACTTAATTCAGAAGCATGTTCTTGAATGTTATAAATCACATTTCCCTGTTGATGGTTTGTTTTGATTTCTCCAAAGTTTGTGACTGACGCAGAAGAAAAGAAATGGTGGTGGAGGCTGTTGGCAGAGAAAATCACTGATTAGGAGGAAGTGTGATAATGAAAGAAAGACTGGAGAGCAATCTCGTGAGGCTTTAGAAAACCCCAATTTTTTGCCATTTTCTTCTGGGAAAAAAATCCTCCGCAAAGTAAATATTTAAAATAGTTCACAGTACTAAGCCTGTGAATGTTTGCTTTGCAATGTAGCAGCAGTTTCACGACCAGAAATTCTAAATCTTTGAAGAATTCTTAAAAAAAATGTTTATAGTAGAATAACTAGAAAAATAATTCAGTAAGGCAATTGGATGTAAGATAATTCTTAAAAAGCCAGGATCTCCTCTATGGAAAAGCAATAATAATAAGAAAAAATAATTGGGGAGGGAGACCAATTTTAATAGTGATCAGAGATAAAAACTACCTAGGAATTAACTTAGCTATAAATATTCAGTACGTTTTGACAAAAACTAAAAGCTTTATTGAGGGACATGAAAAAAGACATGACCAAATGGAAAAATACGACATATTTTAGGATGGGAAAATTATTATCAAGACCTAGTTCTTCTCAAATTAACCTATCAAAATCCAAAAATTTCCAAAGGCATGTTTTGGCAGAATAATGTAAAAAATAGCCATTTTTTTTTTTTGGAGAAAATACAAAAAGAATGAGGGAAGAGGTGCCTGGGTGTCTCATTTAGTTAAGCGTCCAACTCTTGATTTTGGCTCAGGTCACAATCTCAGGGTTGTGAGATCAAGCCCCATGTTGGGCTCTATGTTGAGCATGGAGCCTGCTTGATTGTCTCTCTCTGTCCCTCTACTGATTATGCTCTCTCTCTCTCTGTCTCTCAAAAGAAAGAAAGAAAGAAAGAAAGAAAGAAAGAAAGAAAGAAAGAAAGAAAGAAAAGAAAAGAAAAGAAAGAGTGAAGAGTTTCTCTAGCAAATATTAATATTTATTATAAAGCTATGGTCATTTACAAGTATGGTTCTCCAAGGGACATGGAAATACATCGTCACAAAAAGACTTGTCCGGGAATGTTTGTAGCAGTTGTATTGATAATAGCTCCAAACTAGAAGCAATCTAAATGTCTGACAATGAGAAACGGTTAAAGGAATTGTGGTATGTTCACACAATGGAATACTGCTCAACCATAAAAAGGAATAAACTATATGCAACAAAATGGATGAACTGCCAAAATATTGTGCTGAGTGATCGAAGGCAGGACACAATAGAGTACATACTGAATTATTCCATTTGTGTGAATTTTTAGAACTAGAAAATCTAATCACTGGTGAAAGAAATCAGAACAGAGGTTGCCTCTGTGGTAGATGGGTTTGGGAACTGACTGAGGCACAAGGCATCTCTCTGGGTGAAGGAAATGTTTTGTATATATATTTTTAATGTTTATTTATTTATTTTGAGAGAGAGAGAGAGAGAGAGAGAGAGAAAGAGAGAGAGAGAGAGAGAGGATGAGCAGGTGAGGGGCAGAGAGAGAGGGAGAGAGAGAATCTCCACACTGTCATTGTAGAGCCCAACGTGAGGCTCCATTTCACCAACTAAGAGATCATGACCCAAGCCAAAATCAAGTTGGATACTTAATCAACTGAGCCCCCCAGGCACCCTGGAAATGTCTTATGTCTTAATAGCGGTGTGGGCTTTCTAGATGTATGCTTGTTAAAACTCAGTGAATTGTACCCTTAAGATCTGTACCTTTTACTTCATATAAATTACACTTTCTGATACCTTAACGTGTAAGGCAGGAACAAATTGGCCAGCAGCATTATGGAACAAAACAAAAAATTTAAAAATGGGTCCACTGTCTAGAAGAGGAATTTTAAATCAGTAAGGGTGGGTGGGGGAAAAGGATTAATAATGTCAGAGCCAGGAAAGATAAAAGCTGGATCTACTTCATTCCTGATACCAAAATAAAGGCAGATGAATTAAAGATTTCCATATAAAAAGTGAAATACATCTACTTCATGTATTTCTCTATTGTTTAAATTCTTCCGGCAAACACACTTTTCAAAATGTTTTGATTATGGTAAAATATACATAACATTAAATTTACCATTTTAACCATTTTTATGAGTATATTTTAGTGTCACATTATTGTATAACCATCATCACCATCCATCTCCAGAATTCTTCATCTTCCCAAACTGAAACTCTGTACCCATTAAGCAACTCCCCCTATCCTCTCTTCCAAATCCCTGGCACCTCTCCTCCCAAATCTACTTTCTGTCTCTATAAATTTGACTATTCTAGGTACTTTATGTAAGTGGAATCAATAGTTGGTCTTTCTGTGACTGGCTTATTTCACTTAGCATAATGTTTTCAGGATCCATCCATGTTGTAGCATGAGTCAGACTTCCTTATTTTTAAAGGCTGAATGTATTTCATTGTATTTTGTCTTTCCACTAATTCATTGATAGACATATGAATTGTTTCTACCATTTGGCTATTGTGAATAGTGTTGCTATAAACGTAGGTATATAAATGTTATTCAAATACCTTCTTAGTCTATTCGTATTGCTATGACAAACTACTGGGTACCTTAAACAACATAACTTTATTTTCTCACAGTTCTTTTTTTTTTCTCTAATTTTTTATTTATTTTTGAGAGAGAGACAGCATATGAGCGGGATAGGGGCAGAGAGAGAGGGAGACACAGAATCTGAAGCAGACTCCAGGCTCTGAACTGTGAGTATAGAGCCTGATGTGGGCTCAAACTCGTGAACCATAAGCTCATGACCTGAGCCGAAGTCAGATGCTTAACCTGAGCCACCCAGGAACTCCTATTTCGTCACAGTTCTTGGAGGCTAGAAGTTCAAGGTCAAGTTTTTGGCCAACTTGGTTTCTGGTGAAAGCTCTCTTCTTGGCTTACAGGCAGAGATGGGGTAGGGTAGGGTTTGAGGGGAGCTCTCTTATGCCTCCTCTTATAAGAACACTACATCTATCAGACAAGGTCACCCCACCCATGATCTCATTGAGTCTTAATTACTTCTTTAGTCCAAATACAGCCATTCTTATGTGTTTCCTGGGGAGGACACAAATATTTAGTTCACTATACCTTCTTTCATTTTTTAAAAATATATACCTAGAAGTGGAATTGTTTAGTTTTTAAGAAACTCTTTTCCACAGCAGCTGCACCATTTTACATTCTCAGCAGTAATGTTCAAAGGGTTCCAATTTCTCCACATCCTTGCCAAGACTTGTTTTCCTCCTCCTCCTCCTCCTCCTCTTTCTTTTGAAATAATAGCCCTCCTACCTAGTGTGAAGTGGGATCTCATTGTGGTTTTGATTGCTTTTCCTTAATTATTAGTGATGTTGAGTATCTTTTCATGTGTTTATTGGCCATCTGTATATCATCTTTGGAGCAACGTCTATTTAAGTCTTTGCCCAATTTTTATTCAGATTATTTGTTGTTGCTGTTGTGTTGTAGTTTTTAGATATATATTCTGGATATTAATGCCTTATCAGATATATGTTTTGAATTTTTTTTCTCTCATTCTATGGGTTGCCTTTTTACTCTGTTGATAGTGTCCTGTGATGCACAAAAGTTTTAATTATGTGGGGCGCCTGGATGGCTCAGTCGGTTGGGCGTCCGACTTAGGCTCAGGTCATGATCTCACAGTTTGTGAGTTCAAGCCCCACGTCCGGCTCTGTGCTGACAGTTCAGAGGCTGGACAGTTCAGCAGCCTGGAGGCTGCTTTGGATTCTGTGTCTCCTCCTGTCTCTGCCCCTCCCATGCTCATGCTCTGTCTCTCTCTCTGTCTCTCAATAATAAATAAACATTAAAAAAAAAGTTTTTAATTGTGATGAAGCCCACTATTTTTTCTTTTGTTGCCTGTGCTTCTGGTATCACATCTAAGAAATCATTACTGAAATTAAATGTCATGAAGCTTTTTCATAATATCTTCTTTTAAGAGTTTCATAGTTTTAGCTTTTACCTCTAGGTCTTTTATCCATTTTGAGTTAACTTTTGTATATAGTATAAAGTAAGGGTCAAACCTCATTCTTTTGCATGTAGATATCTAGTTTTCCTGACACTATATATTAAAAAGATTGTCTTTTCAATATTGAATTCAATATTGGCACTCTTGTGGAAAATCATTTGTCCATATATGTGAGAGCTTATTACTGAGTTCCATATTCTATTCCATTGGTCTATGTTTGTCTGTATGCTAGTTCAACCCCATACGTTTTGGAATCAAGAAGTATGAGATCTACAGTTTTGCCCGTCTTTTTAAAGGCTTTTTTGGCCTTTTTTTGGCCTTTTTTTTTGCCTGGGTGGCTCAGTCGGTTGAGCATCCAACTTTGGGTCAGGTCATGATCCTGCAGTTCGTGAGTTTGAGCCCTGTGTCAGACTCTGTGCTGACAGCTCAGAGCCTGGAGCCTGCTTTGAATTCTATGTCTCCCTTTTTCTCTGTTCCTTCCACACTCATGCTTGGTCTCTCTCTCTCTCAAAAATAAATAAACATTAAAAAAAAATTAAAAAAAACTTTTTTAGGCTATTTGGGATCCCTTAAGATTCCATATGGATTTTAGGGTTTTCTATCTCTGCAACAAATGTCATCGGAATTTTGATAGCGATTGTACTGAATTTGTAGATAGCTTTGGATAGTATTGACATTTTAACAGTTTTAAGTCTTCCACTCCATGAACATGCAGTGTCCTTCCACTTATTTGTATCTTCTTTAATCTTTCAGCAATGTTTTGTAGTTTTCACTTTATCAGTCTTTTGCCTCCTTGGTTAAGTTTATTCCTAAGCACTGTTTCCTGTTGATGTTTTTGTAAGTGGAATTGTTTTCTTAATTTCCTTTTTCAGAATCTTCATTGTTAATGCACAGAAACAATAATTGTTGTATGTTGACTTTGTATCCTGCAGCTCTGATGAATCCATTTATTAGTTCTAACAGATTTTGTGGTATAGTGTGGTGGAGGGTGGTTCTATATAGAAGATTAAGTCATCTGCGAATAGAGGTAATTTTACTTCTTCCTTTCCAGTTTGGACCTTTTATTTCCTTTTCTTGCTTAATTGCTCTGGCTAGAATTTCTAATATTATGTTGAACAGAAGTGGTGAAAGTGAGCATCTTTCTCTTATTTCTATTCTTAGAGTTAAGGTTTTCAGTCTTTCACCACCGAGTATGTATGTTAGCCACGAGTTTTTCATATATGACCTCTATTATGTCACACCTTAAAATAATTTATACAAATGGGGCACCTGGGTGGCTCAGTCAGTTGAGCATCCGACTTCAGCCCAGGTCACGATCTCACAGCTCATGAGTTCGAGCCCCACGTCGGGCTCTGTGCTGACAGCTTGGAGCCTGGAGCCTGCTTCAGATTCTGTGTCTCCCTCTCTCTCTGCCCCTAACCCACTAGCATTCTGTCTCTGTCTCTCTCAAAAATAAATAACATTAAAATTTTTTTTAAATCTATAAAAGTACTAAAATTGTAGAGAAATATTTATGTCATTCGGAGGAAGGACAATATGATAAACAAAAGCAAAAATTCTATGGGAAATAAAAGGGTGATAGGTTTGGTTATGTAAAAAAAAAGAAAAGAAAAGAAAAGAAAAGAAAATATGTAGTAAAAGCTCCACAAAATAAAATGATATGATAAATAGGGATAAGGTCCTTAATATAAGAGAGCTGTTATATATAAACAAGAAGAAAAAGCCACACATAGAAGCTAAATTGGCAAAGACCATGAGTGTGTAATTCACAAGAAGAGAATAACAGAGTCAAGGAATATCTAGGAAAAGCATTTATTCTCCCCATAATTAAAAAAAGAAAAACTGAAATGAGATAGAATTTAACTTTTTAAAAATTTTAAACCTTTTTTTTTTAACCTATAAGACTGACAAAGATCAGGAAGGGTGATAACATGCGCTTGGTAGAAGTAATTTCATACATTTTCCATGGGAATACAAATTGGTTGAGTCCTTTCTGGAGAGCACCACATATTAGCTCTAAAAATATGCATATTTAACAATTTTAGAAGTCTGGGTTTATCCTAAAAAAAAAATCACACAAGATGTATGTTCACTGATATGTTATCTAAAACAGCAAAAGGTTGGGAAAAAATTTGAATGTCCAAAACTATGGGGCCAGTAAAAATGATGATGTCAGTGTAGTGTATAACATATAAACACACATTTATATGTGTATCTATCTATCTATAGGTACGGAAATGGAAATGTATATATATTTTTGTATTTATATATTTTTTAGTGAAAAGCAAATTGATAAATAATATTGCTAGTACAACTCCTGTTTTATTGACGTACATGTTTGTGACAAAATTTGGGAGAATATAGATATGAAAGTATTAAAACTGAATGTGTCTGGATAGCAGGATTTTGAGTGAGTTATATTTTCCTCTTTTTTCATTTCTTTAATGTTTCTTTTTTTTTTTTTTTAATTTTTTTTTTCAACGTTTATTTATTTTTGGGACAGAGAGAGACAGAGCATGAATGGGGGAGGTGCAGAGAGAGAGGGAGACACAGAATCGGCAACAGGCTCCAGGCTCCGAGCCATCAGCCCAGAGCCCGACGCGGGGCTCGAACTCACGGACCGCAAGATCGTGACCTGGCTGAAGTCGGACGCTTAACCGACTGCGCCACCCAGGCGCCCCTCTTTAATGTTTCTAGAACGAATGAGGTAGTCTTGTTGTAGTCATGGTTGTTAATTAAAACACAGTGATGACTTTTTTAATTGTGGTAAAATATACACACATAATATTTACCATTTTAATGATTTTTAAGTGTATAATTCAGCAATAGTCAGTAGCTTCATACTGTTTTGTGTAACCATCACCACTATCCATCTCCAGAACCTTTTCATCTTTCCAAACTGAAACTCTGTACTCATTCAGCAGTAAGTTCCCATTACTTCCTCCTCTAGTGATAGCTAGTTAAAATAAAAAAAAAAAAAATCTATATTTAATCATCTTTGTCTATTCTTTCCCCTTCTCAACTACACACATACTTAAAAAATAACAATTTTACTGAGATATAATTCACATACTATCACACAGACACTTTTGAAGTATTTCAGCCCTCTTTTCCTTTTTTTTTTAATTGGAAATATTATAACTATGCATGAAGTCCACTGTCGGGGTGACTGTGCTTGAATTTCTTTAGGAACGATGAGAGAGGAATAATTGTAAATGAAAATTTTATCTGCTAGAAACCTGTGTCTGTTTTTGGAAAGGAATTCCGGTTATCTTCAAAAACTGTTCAAACTGGTTTTAGGTCCAGTTCCCCTCCAAAAGTTGAGTTAAACTCAAGAGCAGGAATCCATTAATAGGTCAACAGCAGGAGAGGAAGCAGGAGGATTGGAAAGGGCCGAGGGCAGCTGCGGTTCATTTGGTAGTTTAAAATTGGCTTTTCTTTTATTCTCTTATTCCTGCTACCTCCATAGAATCCACGAAGAATGGGGATGTTTTCTCCTACACATTTGATTATAATAACAGGCCAAGATCTCTTTGAACACAACCAGTAAAGAAAAGAAGCATCCGTGGCCATCAAACTGGGTAAAATAGTAACATAATCTCTGGTTTGTAGTTTGAATCCTATTAATTATAATTGTGTGGAATTGTACAGTGAGAGTGCTTTGGGAGTTTTTAAAGCGAGATTTTTCAAAGACCACATTCCTCATTAGACCTTCCCCATTAAGGCATGCTTGAGTGATGCTACACAGCCGAATAGTTGAGATTTTTTTCCACTCTTGTCATAGTCTGAAGACAAAGGATTCTTCCGCTTGCCAAAGTTCCCTGGAGCCTAGGTTGAGCGGCTGTGACAGCGCTTCAGCGGGGAGCTTTTTATTCAGTCTTCGATTTGCCGTCAGGCCTCATTCACTAAACAGGATCAAGTTGGAGCCGTATATGGAGAAAAAAAAAAAATCAATGGAGGAAATCCCACACGGCCAGATATAGTGCCATGGAGGAAATTTTCCTTTCACTGATGCTGAGTCATGATGCAGTCTACGCGAAGGCTCAGAAAACTGTAATATCCTCATTCTAACTGCATTGTGTCTTCTCGGGGCTTTGGCTGAAGTAATGTCAGGACGGTTGAGCAAGTGTATTGCATTAGTATTGCAATTTACTTGACTGCTTTGAGAAGTGGCAAGAGTTGTGCGAAAGAGCTGGGGGACCCGTCGTTGCTACCGAAGGTACCTTATGGCCTTACATCCCTCTCCTTGTCAATCTCTCCTAGCCTCTAGCTCCTGATCTGTAAGGTAACCAATATATACCTGCTCCTTCTAATTCACAACGTTCTTGGGAGGATCAAACAGGGCCAACTCACGGTTGTTGCAATATCCATTATCCATTAGAATTTTTATATTTGAATTTAGAAGTTGTGTGTATATGATTCTTCTGGATTATGTGGGTATGGACTTTAGCCATTACCAAAGGAGAGAACTTTTTCATATTACCCAAGGAAAAGTGTTGAGGGCTATATAAGTTTAAAAATGACCTTCACTTATGTATAAGATAAACCGAATCTCCCCATTTACCTTCAATTCAGTAAAAATAAGCATATTGGTGAATGGACACATCCACAGGCGTCCTTCCCTCTCGTATAAAATCTGGTGTCGCATAGTGACTAAGAGCAGGAACTCCAGAGCCAGAATTTGGGGGCTCAGATTCGAGCACTGTCACTTGCTAACAGTGTCATCTCTGTGTTTCCCATTTTTTAAAACTGGGATAAAAGGTGATAATTGCTTCATAAGATCATGTGAGGTTTTAATGAGTTAAAAGAAGTAAAGCCCCTGGAACAGTGGCTAATACACAGTAAGTGTCACTAGTGTTATCTGGTTAATTGAAAGAGAGTTTGGGGGAAGGAAGGAGAAAGAGAGGGTCAACAAAAGCTTCCCTCCTTGCCCAAACCAAACCAAACAGGACAGAGTGGTCAAGAGAGAGAGAGAGGCGGGGAGGAAGGTAGGGATCCAGAGAGAGACACAGACCTACAAACACACCAAGACACCAACACAGACACCAAGACGCGGATGCTTTCACTCTTGTCTTTATGACCTTTATGTTTCTTACAATGGAAGGTTTTAAAAGCCATACTACGGGGCGCCTGGGTGGCTCAGTCGGTTAAGCGTCTGACTTCAGCTCAGGTCATGATCTTACAGTTTGTGAATTTGAGCCTCACATCGGGCTCTATGCAGACAGCTCAGAGTTTGGAGCCTGCTTCAGATTCTGTGTCTCCCTCCCTCTTTGCCCCTCCCCAACTTGCGCTCTGTCTCTCTCTCTCAAGAATAAACATTAAAAAGAAAATTAAAAAAAAAGAAGATAGCTGACTTTTATGGGGAAACTCAGCCTTTCATGGAAAAATAATTGACATTTGACAATAATGCTTGGTTTGGTCCATAAAGAGTTTAGAAAGTAGAATTTGTGTCAGATAGGAGAATAGAACTTAAACTAGTTATTTCAGCAGAGGAAATTTAACATAAGGAATAAGCATAAAGATACTTGCTCATGAGAAGGAACGAACGTGGAATATCATCAACAAAGTGGACACGTGATGTTCTGTGGGATGTCAAGATGATCCAAACCTTTGGGG
This sequence comes from Leopardus geoffroyi, assembly GCF_018350155.1. Classification (NCBI taxonomy): domain Eukaryota; kingdom Metazoa; phylum Chordata; class Mammalia; order Carnivora; family Felidae; genus Leopardus; species Leopardus geoffroyi. The sequence continues at coordinate 143,419,406 of NC_059327.1, read as the reverse complement.
ACTAGACTATGACAGAGACCAGGAGAGTTGACATAGCCCTGGGGTAAGAGGCTGAAGGGATACTGTTATGCCTGTTAATTGAAAGCAAAAGCCTGTGGTGATGCTTGAGACTTGTTTGATGAGCAAAAAATTAGATCAATTGCTGTATACCAGATGCCAGATACTTATGTTCATTTGCTCAAGTAACCACATCTAAAATAGCAGCTACAATTGGTGTTGCTTGATTAGGTTTATGGTAATCCATGATCATTATCCAAGATGAATACATCTTGTGCACAGACTAAACAGGCAAGCTAAATGGGAATGTTAGGAATCACCACACCTGCATCTTTTAAGTCTTTGGTGGTGGCATTAATCTTGGCAGTTCTCCCAGGGATGTGGTTTATTGCATAGAGTGGGGTGGAGATAGTTCCAAGAGCTTCCACTTGGCCCTCCTACAGTATTAGCTCTATTTGGCACATTCCAGTGTAGAGGTTAGACCTGTTTCCAAGCATGTCTACATCAATTATGCATTCAAGAGCTAAGGAAATAACCACAGTGTGGATCCTGTAAAGTAAACCTGAGCCCAAACTTCATTTATCATCAGAGTGCCATAAGTCCTCTCTTTGACTACTGATCTTCAGTGGTGTTTTGCATTTCCAGGAATTCACATGCATTTAGAACCAATATCAAGAAACTTTCAAAGACCTATAGACTCCTTAATTTTCCAAAGGTGAAGACTTCACCTGAATCCCATTAGCAGAGTTGATCCACATCACTTATTTATCCAAAGAGCTAGTATATGTGTGTGTGTATGTGTGTGTGTATACCCACCTTATTCCAAAAATGATTGAAAGCTGCCACTAGTCTAAGAAGTCGTAGCTGCCAAGGAGGTGCCTTGTCCAGATCTTCCTTCAAGAGACGCTGCGGTAAGGAAGATAATTGTCAGCCTCCCACCGTTGCCACCTTTTGTCTGCTGCAGTGTTCACATCAAGGCCATGCTCGCCAGGCTGCTACAGTGGATGGCTGAGCAGATGAAGGATGAAGGTTGGGGCATTCCTGCCCGATGCCTGCTGTGATAGGCAGTCTTAGCCCGAGGTTCAACCTGGCCAGGACTTTCCCAGGATTGCCCCCAGGCTGAAGCCCCCCCTCCTCGGTCCTCCTTCCTTCCGGCTCTTCCTTCACAGATGTCAGACTGCCTGTGGTCAGAAGACCCTCCCCTCCTGTTCCCACCCTTCCCCCTTATCTTCCAGGGGTGTTCCCCCAAGAACATGTCTGGCAGATCGAGTTCCTCTTGGGCTTTTGTTTCTCCAAGAACTTGAGCTGACACAAAAATCACCTCCAGTGCAAAAAAGCCAAAGTCCGTTGAATGTTAGATTGTTGACAAACAGGATTGCCAGGCTTTGGGGAACACTCTTACCTATTTCTGGTACCTGAAAGTGTTTAGAAAACCTAATGAAGTGTGCCATACATGAAAGGCCTGAATAGAACTGGGTTTCTTTCCCTTGGAAAAATGCCTAGGCCTCAAGTGAGAAAGTGTCACTTTTGAAAATAAGATTTTAAAGTGGAGACAGGAAAGACACTAAGTTTCTGGGAGTGGGAGCCGAAACAGAGATCGTGAGCAGCGCTTGCGTGTTTGTCTGTCTCTGCGCTCCTTATCTCACTCTGTTTTGGTTTCTACTTATACCAGAAAGTGCTAACAGGGACACCTGGGTGGCTCAGTCGGTTGAGCGTCTGACTTTGGCTCAGGTCATGATCTCACAGATGGTGAGTTCGAGCCCTGCGTTGGGCTCTGTGCTGACAGCTAAGAGCCTGGAGCCTGCTTCGGATTCTGTGTCTCCCTCTCTCTGCCCCTCCCCTTCTCGCACTGTGTGTGTGTCTCTCTCTCTCTCAAAAATAAATAAACATTAAAAAAATTTAAGAGAAAGTGCTAATATAAACTCCAACGTGTCAAAAATGAAAAATGTGGGGTTCGTGTGGTGCTCTCAACGGGCTCCTTGCAGAATGTTTTTTCCTTCTTTTAAGGATCAGCTAAAATTGAATTTGGCATTGTTTGCCCTTTGTTGCCTAGGCATTCGGGTCAGACTCTTGTCTGACCTAAGCGAGGTGGTGATGGACAGTTCTGTAGAAGGCATTCGCACAGCCTAATCAGATAGACTGAAAGCAAAATTGTTTTTCCCTACTCCCACGGTATCTGGTCCTTCATGTTCTTCCTCTGTTATGTTCACTTCCAACCTGCCCTGTGAATTTTCAAGACCTGGTACAATTTAGTGTTCATAGTGGGATAGAGGTTTTGGTTACAGAGACAGTTGTGTGAATCTGTGTCTTGTGCCCTGTAGGCAGACTCCCTCTGTTACTGAGAGCCCTGTCGGGAAGCATCAGGCACTGAGGCATGGCCTCTCTGTAATATCTTTTTTACCAAATGCAGCAGGAGGGGCCTGCTGTTTCCCGGATGCTTTATTTAGCCTTTCAGACAGTGATAATGATTCATTTATTCAGGGAAGAATCTAAAACATTCACCTTATAATAATAACAATAATTCTAAGTCTAGAATCAGCAGAAGCCTTGCAAAAAATAATCAAACTAAACAAAACTAACAACAAAAACAACAAAAACCAAGTTCTAAGGGCAATAAGAGATCTCTTTGTTTGGTTTATTTGTTAAATTTTACATTTAGCAATAATAAGAAGTAAGGAAGGATTATGCCTGGGTTTGGGCTGAAGATACAATGATAATATGGGATTAAGAGAAAGTAAACTACTGCTAACATAGTATTTTGCTTCTCTGTGAAGAGAGTAATAGAAGGAAATTATTTGTTGCATTTGTACTTTGTGCCAACCCTTGTGCTGGATGATTTTTATACATATAACCTTGGTCCTCCCCAGAACGCAGAAAAGAAAGCATGTTATCTCCATTTTATTGATGAGTGAACTGAGGCTTAGAGAAGTTAAATTAACCTAAAATCATATGGCCTCTTTGCAGTCCCTCTGGGATTCAAACCCAGGCCTGTCTGACTTTAAAAATATGAATGAAGGAGAATGGTCATGGAACTACAAAGGAGAGAGCAAATACTGGTAAGAGAAACTAATGGCTGAGGCAGCTAAGTAGTGAGGTCCAGTCTAGAGCAAGCAAAGGTGATCACCCTGTACCTACATTGATAATCCTAATTAGGGTCTCAGAGACCTTACCAATGAAGACACAAACTTCAACTGGTGATCTTCAAGGAAAAAGGGAAAGCATAGGAAGATCAAGATAAAGATATATAGTCGCAACTTTCATAAACTCAGTCATAGTTTGAATAATTCTGATGACCTTCGCATGCTGAGTCTTCATTTGCCCTGGCTTGCAGAAGCTAGAACCAGAACTTAGGGAAATGACTTGGTCATAAGGTTGACTTCCAAGCAGTGCACCCTACTTTCCAACACTTAATTTTGAAAATGGAGGGGTGCCTGGGGGCTCCGTCGGTTGAGGGTCCGACTTCAGCTCAGGTCATGATCTCATGGTTCTGGAGTTCAAGCCCCACAATGGGCTCACTGCTGTCAGCACCAAGCTTACGCCTACTTATATCAATGGATAGATCATCCAGGTAGAAAATCAATAAGAAAATAGTATCTTTAAATGACACATTAGACCAAATGTACATAACAGATATATATAGAACATCCCATGCAAAGACAACAATATACATTCTTTTCAAGTGCACATGGAACATTCCCCAGGATGAGTTACATGTTAGGCCATAAAACAAGTCTCAATAAATTTAGAAGATTGGAATCATAGTCCGCATATTTTACAACCACATCAGTATGAAACTAGAAATCAATCAAGAAAAACACTGAAAAAAAACACAAACACGTGGAGGCTAAATGACATGCTACTAGACAACCAATGAATCAACAAAAAAATCAAAGAAGAAATTAAGTGGAGATAAATAAAAATGAAAACACAATCGTCCAAAATTTTGGAGACACACCAAAAACAATTCTAAGAGGGACATTTATGGTGATACAGGTCTACCTCAAGAAATAAGAAAAATCTCAAATAAACAATATAACTTACACCTAAAGGAACTAGAAAAAGAAGAACAAACAAAGCCCAAGGTGAATAGATGGAAGGAAGTAATAAAGATCATAGCAGAAATAAATGAAATGAAGACAAAAAAAAAAAAAAAAAGAAGAAGAAAAAACAGTAGAAAAGATCAATGAAACCAAGAGCTGGTTCTATGAAAAGATAAAATTAATAAACCTTTAACTAGACTCATCAAAGAAAAAAAAAAGAGAAATAAAACCAGAAATGAAAGAGAAGTAATAACCAACACCACAGAAATACAAAGGATTATTTATAAGAGACCACTTTGAAAATGCATATGCCAACAAATTGGACAACCTAGAAGAAATGGAAAAATTCCTAGAAACATACAATTTTCCAAAGCTGAATCAGGAAGAAATAGAAAATCTGAACAGACCAATTACTAGTACAAAATTGAACCTTCAATCAAAAAACTCCCAACAAACAAAAGTCCAGGACCAGACGGATTCATAGCCAAATTCTAACAAACATTTAACAAGGAGGTAATACCTATTTTCTTCAAATTATTTCAAAAAAATTGAAGAGAAAGGAAAGCTTCCTAATGCATTCTGTGAGGCCAACGTTACTCTGATACCAAAACCAGACAAAGAAACTACAAAAAAAGAAAACTCTAGGCCAATATCCCTGATGAACATAGATGCAAAAATCCTCAACAAAATATTAGCATACCAAATCCAACAACACATTTAAACAAATCATTCACCATAATCGGGTTGAATTTATTCTGGGGATGCAAGGATCAACTAATGTGATATATCAACAAAATGAAGAATAACAATCATGTGATTTTTATTATCTTTATCAATAGATAAAAATAATTTGATAGAATTCAATATTTGTTCATGATAAAAACTCTCAACAAAGTGGATTTAGAGGGAATATACCTCAATATGATAAGGGCCATTTATGAAAAACCTGCAGTTAACATCATACTCAATGGTGAAAAATGGAGAGCTTTTCCTCTAAGATCAGGCACGAGACAAAAATATCCACCGTCACTTTTATTCAACATAGTACTAGAAGTCCTAGCCAGAGCAATTAGACAACAAAAAGGCATCCATATTGGTAAGAAAGCAGTCGAATGGTCACTATTTGTAGATGACATGATACTATCTGTCAAAAACCCTGAAGACTCCACCAAAAAAACTATTATAAATAATAAATGAATTCAGGAAGTATTAAGATAAAAAATCAATACACAGAAATTGGTAGCATTTCTATACACTAATAACAACGTAGCAGAAAAAGAATTTATGAAACAATTCCATTTATAATTGTACCAAAAAGAATAAAATATCTAGGAATAAACTTAATTAAGGAGATAAAAGACCTGTACTCTGAAAACTATACAAAGTTGATGAAAGACATTGAAGACAATGCAAACAAATGGAATGATATTCCATGCTCATGGATTGGAAGAACAAATGTCATCAAGATGACCACACCACCCAAAGCAACCTACACATTCAATGCAATCTCTATCAAAATACCAATAGCATTTTTCACAGAACTAGAACAAATAATACTAAAATTTGTATGGAACCACACACAAAAAAACCCTGAATAGCAAAGCAATCTTGAGAAAGCAGAACAAATCTAGAGGTATATTATAATCTCAGACTTCAAAATATACTACAAAGCTGTAGTACTCAAAACAGTAGGGTACTGGCACAAAATAGACATGTATATCAATGGAACAAAATGGAGAGCCCAGAAATTTAGATGGTCAATTAATCTATGACAAAGGATGAAAAATATACAAGGGGGAAAAAGATTTCCTCTTCAATAAGTGTGTCGGGGAAACTAGACAGCAACATGCAAAAGAATAAAACAAGACCACTTTCTTACACGACACACAAAAATAAACTCCAGGTGAATTAAAGACCTAAATGTAAGACCTGAAATCATAAAATGTCAAGAAGAGAGCATAGACAATAATTTCTTTGGCATCAGCCATAGCAATATTTTTTTCTAGATATATCTCTTAAGGCAAGGAAAACAAAAGCAAAAATAAACTATTGGAACTACACCAAATAAAAAGATTTTGTACAGTGAAATAACTCATCAACAAAACAAAATGTCAACCGATGAGTGGGAGAATATATTTGCAAATGATATATCCAATAAGGGATTAATATTCAAAATATATAAAGAAGTAATACAACTCAACAGCAACAAACAAACAAAACCCTAATAATACAACTGAAAAAATAGAGGACCTGAATGGACATTTTTCCAAAGAAGACATATAGAGATGCCAACCAGGCACGTGAAAAGAAGTTTAGTATCATTCATCATCAGGGAAATGCAAATCAAAACCATAATTTTGGGGCATCTGGGTGACTCAGTCAGTTAAGTGTCCGACTTTGGCTCAGGTCATGATCTCACAGTTCGTGAGTTCGAGCCCCAGGTCGGGCTCTGTGCTGACAGTGCATAGCCTGCTTGGGATTCTCTCTCTCCCTCCCTCTCTCTATGCCCCTCCTCCCCATTCCTTTCAAGATAAATAAAACTTAAAAAAATCCATAATCTCATTTTACACCTGTCTGAATGGCTAGAATCAAAAAGACAAAAAATAACAAGCGTTGGTGAGGACATGGAACACTTGTACACTGTTGGTGAGAATGTAAACTGGTTCAGCCACTGAGGAAAACATGGAAGTCCCTCAAAAAAAATAAAAATAGAGATATCATGTGACCCAGGAATTCCAGCACTGACTGGATATTTACTCAAAGAAAACAAAAATATTAATTAAAAAAGATATATGCACCCCAGTGTTTTTAGAAGCATTATCTACAATAGCCAATTTATGGAAGCAACCCCAAGTGTCCATTGATTGATGAATGGATAAAGAAGATGTGGTATATATATATATGGTGGAATACTACTCAGCCATAAAAAAGAATGAGATCATGCCATTTGAGGCAACATGGATGGACCTAAAGGGTATTATGTGAAGTAAAATAAATCAGACAGAGAAAGAGAAATACTGTATGATTTCACTTAGGTGTGGAATCTAAGGAACAAAACAAACACACAAACAAAAAACTGAAAAAGACCTGTAAGTACGGAGAACAAACAGATGGTTGCCAGAGGGGAGGAAGAGTCGGGGAATGCGCAAAATGGGTGAAGGGGAGTGGGAGATACAGGCTTCCAGTTATGAAATGAATAAGTCATGGGAATAAGAGGTACAGCATAGGGAATATAGTCAATAGTATTGTAATAATGTTGTATGGTGAAAGATGGTAGTCACACTTGTGGAGAGCATAGCATAACGTATAAACATGTCGAATAACTACGCTGCACACTTGAAACTAAGACGAGACAATGGACAGGTGAAGATATGGAGCTTTATAGAAAGGAAGATTGAGATTTAAGGTGAAAAATGTCAAGAATGGGTCATCTGAATCCTATCTGGTCTGGTAAAATTCTTGAAAAGTTCTCACTTAAAGCTTTACTTATCATTGACAGGGAAGATTTAGCGACATTTTTAAAACAAAAAGTATAGCTAACTCTCAAGTAGTATTTAACGTGTGCCCAAGCTTAATGTTCTATAGGTGTTAATTCATTTCTTCTTTACAGCACACCTATGAAGTCCTATTATAAACCCCATTTTGCAGTTGAAGTGACCTAAAGACTCAGTCATTTGACCCTAGACTAAGAGCCACTAACTATACCGTGTCTCTCTATCTACCCCATAGGGTTTCTGTGAGGATCAAATGAGTTTTTGTGTGTGAAAATGCTTTGAAACCACAAAGCACTAGATACTTGAAAGCCAGTTCCTAAGAGATAGAAAATGTTATTCACTCTACTCTGTGGAACCCTCCTTTTCATACAGTACTTGGAAAGTGAGTTACTGTTGAAGCTACAATAAAATTAACCACAGATAAAGGAACACTTCTAGATGGCAGAATAAGTATTAAGAAAAACATAAAGATAGGGGCGCCTGGGTGGCGCAGTCGGTTAAGCGCCCGACTTCAGCCAGGTCACGATCTCGCGGTCCGTGAGTTCGAGCCCCGCGTCGGGCTCTGGGCTGATGGCTCGGAGCCTGGAGCCTGTTTCCGATTCTGTGTCTCCCTCTCTCTCTGCCCCTCCCCCGTTCATGCTCTGTCTCTCTCTGTCCCAAAAATAAATAAACGTTGAAAAAAAAAAAATTTAAAAAAAAAAAAAAAAAAAGAAAAACATAAAGATAAAAAGAAAAAGTGATGTATAAAGGTAAGGTGTAATAAAAAATCATCTTTGTTGACTGAGAGTTTTTCACGACGCTGAGAAGAGAGATTGGATTGCCACATTGTGTAGAACAGTCATTGGAACAGGACTGACCTGGCTATAAAGGGATAATTGCGTGACCTAATAGATTCTTCCCACCTTCAACTGCTAATAAAGCTCTTGGATAATGTATCCCCACTTAATGAATGAGGCTAAAAATGCCAAGAAGCTTTTTGCCAAGGACGTGTTCTCTAGGCTTACACTGAATTCATTATTTTGTTAGAGTACTGCCACCAAGCCAGCCACGGGCAATTTAGCATGCCACATTTCAAGCAGAATTTAATTCATCTAATACATTCACTTCTGTGTGCTGTAAATGAGACAAATACCCTATGATCAGGTGACAGCCTGTCAGTAGGGCCATAAACAGAAAGCAGTGAGGATAGTGGAGAGTTCTTCAGTTAAGTCTTGGTTATATTCTCATTAAAACCTGGCTCAAAAATTTGCCAAGGATATCAATCAAGTTCCCATCTTGTGCTCTGTCTGTGTCTTTTTAAAGGGAAGAGATAACAGGTGTGTGTGTGTGTGTGTGTGCGCACGCGTGCGTGCATGCGTGTGCACACATGCACTACTTTATAATATCCAGCTACATTTTTCTTATGAAATGTCACTTATCCTCATATCAAAAGAGAACCATTAAGGTCTTGACCAAAGAAAGCACCTCTGAGTGACCCTTAATCTGATATGGGTATCTTTTTAAAGAATCACACAGCCCTAAGGTTACCTGAAGATAGTTAACTTTTGTAAGTACCACTTCCTTCTTTCTTTATGACCACATACTTTCCCTTATACTGCAAATCTAAAAAAACAGGGACAGTTGGAATGTTACCCAAAGAGAGGCCTTATTCAGTCCTAATACTCACAGATACAGTTTTCTGTTCAGAGAGTGACACATGAATGCATCAGGAATGGGTCCAACATCCAATAATAAGAAAATGTGTTGTAATAAACACTGTTTATTGAGCACATACTGTTTCAAGGCTCTGTACATTTGAAAGAACATCTGGGAAAGATACCAGGGATTTAGTGAGCATCTTTTTTTCCTAACCAGATTTAAGGACAGCTCTCAGGTACTTTGGGCGTCAGAATGATCTGGGAAGAGTTGAGGATTGTGTCATGTAGTCTCTGGAGTCAGATTGCCCAGTTTTGCATCCTGTCGCTGCTGTTTGTTGGTTATGTGATCTGGGACGTGTTACTTAGCCTTGTCAAGCCTTAGTACTTCTGTTGGTAAAAATTAAAGGATAGGGGTGGGGAGCAGATACAGGAAGTGATAAAAATAGACATCTCATTAAGGGCATTGTGATGACTGACTGACATAATGCTTGGCAGAGTTTCACGCATACAGTAAGCATGCAATAACTATTAGGTATTTTATTATTAATACTATTATTTTCTTTCCCTTTTCTACAGTAAATCATTAACTGATCAAAATGTGTCATGTACCTAAGATAGATTGGGGAAAAACAAGAAAAAAACAAAAACAGATTGAGAAACACAGCCTTGTGTAGTAATTTAAAATTCTTCACCAGTCAAAAATTATAGGAGATACAATTAAATGGCAAAGTTAATTTCCGTTCTTTGTTAATTCATTCTAATGTAATAAACACTGTTCAAGTAAAGAAAAAAGGATCTAATTTGGGACTTGCCTTCAAAAACCACAGTCTTGTCATGGAGGTGAGACGGTATTATAATTGGGAAGGAGTGATGGAATACTGGAGGAAGCCTGCTCGGGATCTGGCAACATTCTGTTTCTTGACCCGGATGGTAGTTCTATAATAATAAATTAAGTTATGCAATTATGTTGTGTGTACTTTTTGGTGTACTTGTTACAGTCATAATAAAAAATTATTTAAGAATGGTATGTGAACTATATCTCAATTTTAAAAGTTATGGGATATTTCTGACTTTGAATTAGGGAATAGTTTCTCAGCTAGGGCATACAAAACACAAGCAACCAAAGGAAAAAAATTAGATAAATTGGCTTCATCAAAATTAAAAACTTGTTTCAGAAGACAGCCCACAAAATGGGATAGATATTTGCAAATCACACATTTGATAGGGTCTATTATGTAGAATATATAAAGAACCATTATATTCATCAATAATACCTCAATAAAGCTAAAATAATAAAAGAAGAAAACCACCTATTAAAACTCAACAACAAAAACAGACAATGCCATTAAAAATGAACACAAGAGGGGCGCCTGGGTGGCGCAGTTGGTTAAGCGTCCGACTTCAGCCGGGTCATGATCTCGCGGTCCGTGAGTTCGAGCCCCGCGTCAGGCTCTGGGCTGATGGCTCAGAGCCTGGAGCCTGTTTCCGATTCTGTGTCTCCCTCTCTCTCTGCCCCTCCCCCGTTCATGCTCTGTCTCTCTCTGTCCCAAAAATAAATAAACGTTGAAAAAAAAAAATGAACACAAGACTTCAATAGACATTTCTCAAAAAAAGATGTGCAAATGGCCAACAAACACATGAAAAGATGCTCAACATCCTCTGTCATCAGAGAGATGCATATCAAAATTACAAATCACAAGAGGTGCTACCTCCCATCCACTAGGATGGCTGTGATGAAAAAGACAATCGCAAGGGTTGACAAGGATATGGAGAAGTTGAAACTTTCATGCATTGCTAGTGGGAATGTAAAATGGTATAGCCACTTTGGAAAACGATTGCATAGTTCCTCAAAAAGTTAAACATAAAGTTACTGCACAACCCAGAAACTCCACTCCTAGGTATATGCCCAAGAAAATGAAAACATATGTCCAAACAAAATCTTGTACATGAAAACATGAATGTTTATAGCAGGACTGTTCAGCATAGTCAGAAAGTGGGGGGAAAAACCCCTAAATGTTCGTCAACTGATGGATAAACAAAATATGGTATCCATACAATGGAATATTATTCAATCATATAAAAGAATGAGATACTGACTCCTGCTGCGTCACTGATAAATCTTGAAAACATTATGCTAAGTGAAAGAAGCCAGTCACAAAAGACCCCATGTTGTACGATTCCAGTTGTATGCAATGCCCAGAACAGTCAAATCCATAGAAACAACAAAGTTGCCAGTGGCTGTGGGGAGCAGAGAATGGGGGCGGGGGTGGGTTAGAGAGTGACTACTAACGAACAGAAATTCTTTTTGGGGTGATAAAAATGTTATGGAATTAGATAATGGTAATGGTTGAAAAACTGTGAATATACTAAAACCACTGGCTTGTATAGTCTAATAAGGTGAATATCATGGTAGGTGAATTATATCTCAAAATAAAATTTAAAGTATGGGACAATTTCGTACTTTGAATGGCTATATTTGATTAAATTGTACAGTGTATGAAGAAAGTAATAGGAAATAAAATTGAAAATATAAATTGGTAAACAAAATATATAAATGGGTATCAAATTATAAAAAGATGGCTGGACAGCTGGCTATGGAGAACCATTAAATGTTATTGAGAAAGTAAGTCATGTGATTAGAGAATGGTTCAGGAAATTTAGTCCAGCATCATTTTTATCATCATCTCTGAATCTTTCCTTGGCCTTGTTCCAGAGAGTACAGGTGATTTTGTACTTGGCAGGTTGGTTCTATGTTAAGGAATGTATGTGATTTTGGAAATTTTCCCCCAAAGGAGTTAATTATATCAGCCTGGCAAATTGAATTATATAAACCTTCATAAGAATGTAAAGCATTATGGGGGTGCCTGGGTGGCTCAGTCAGTTAAGCGTCCAACTTCAGCTCAGATCATGATTTCATGGTTTTGTGAGTTCAAGCCCCGTATCCAGCTCTGCATGGACAGCTCAGGGCCTGCTTAGGAATCTCTCTCTCCCCCTCTCTCTGCCCCTTCCCCACTCATGCTGTCTCTATCTCTTTCAAAAATAAGTAAATTTAAAAAAAAGAATGTAAAGCATTATGGACATATATAGGTATGACTTTTTTTCATAGGAAAGTGATAGAAGATAAAAGTAAGATTTTTGTCATGTTCACTAATGCACATCCCTGATTTGGAAAATAGGAGAAGAGAAACATGAGTGTTATCAGTCCATGTCTCAACAAGACACTTCTATTATAATAATTCAATGAGAGTTGTCAGGGACTGTGAAGAGTAGGGGAATTTACCCTATTAACAAGCTAACAAAGAACCTGCCACAGATTCATAGTTACTCGTAGAAGACACAAAATTCCTGGGTCAGAGATAAAGGACTTTTTTACTCTGTATTTTACCATAGTCAATTTCTACTTTAATGGAAGAGTTACTATTTACAGAATTTTTAGATATATCAAATTAGTATTTGGAAGCTCTAATAAGTATACCTACTTTAAAACAAAATATTGAAGGCAGAAGATATATAAAATCTGTTTTCCATATTGCTTTTTGAATATATGTTTATTGGACATTTCAAAAGCTTATAAAACAAATATTGGCTTTTTGGGTTAAGAACTACAAACCGAAATAGAACGTTAAGGAATCCAAAGCAAATCACTGGAATTTATACATAGTATTTAACTTTCTCAATGCAGTTCTTTCAGAAGGACAGGTTCACCAAAATATGTTCACTGGAAATTCACTGTTCACCTCAGCCTTCTTTAATCTAATACTCTAAGGTGGAGAAAAAAATACAATGAATGAAAAAGCATTCAGTAGTGAATTCTCGTGGTATTTCCTACAATATTCCTCGAGATCCATATGGTTTAATCACAAAACAATACTGTTTCAAAAAAAAAATCTCCTTGTTACAGAAATCACATGAAACAATCTTGCCTGTATTACTACGTATTTTATTTTATTTAAACCTGGTGAAATGCAGGAGCATACAAAACAATCTTAGACCAGCTGTGCCAGCAGAATATTTCTACACGTCAGGCCGTGTGCTGAGGACTGGCATATGGGGGAAATAAAACTTCATTGGGGACTCTAAGATCTCAATCTGGAGGTAGCCATTTAAAAAAAAATTTTAATGTTTATTTACTTTTGAGAGACAGGGAGAGACAGAGAACAAGCAGGGAAGGGGCACAGAGAGAGCGAGATACAGAATCCAAAGCAGGCTCCAGGCTCTGATCTGTCAGTACAAAGCCCGACGCGGGGCTGGAACTCCTAAACGGCAAGATCATGATCTGAGCCGAAGTCGGAGGCTTAACCGACTGAGCCACCCAGACGCCCCTGGAGGCAGCCATTTTTTAGAGTAATTTGGAAACTTTGTTTTGAAAGAGTCAGTTACCTAATTAGGTTAGAGAGTCATGTGTGTTTCATACACGAGGGGAGATGATCTCTCTACTCTTTTCCTAGACTCCCAAAGCCATTTGCTTCAATTAGATGACCTCCACTAAACACTGAAGGATCTGTTTTCTATAGTTTTCTAAATGCTGATCCATCCATTATTAAGGAGCCCGTGGCCTCCAAGCATCAGATTACTGCTTTTCTTGTAAACCAGCTTAGTGGCAACGAAATCCAATTCATCTCTAGACATTGGGTTTTTTAGCTGGGTCCTATTTTTTTCTGTTTCATAGTTAAAGAAGAGCTGCAAATAAGTCCATGGGCCTATTTGCTTATCAACTGTACTTACTCTCAAAAGATTTGACCATATAACATTTTGTCCTGTCTTAGATACTTGTCATGTATAAATCTCTTTTCCTTTGGTCCACTGAAATGTCTTTGTTTCCCTTAAGCAGAAATAGCAAAAGATTAAGAATTAGGATATGTAGCCTCTCCTTTCATCTCTTAATCCCCCATGTATAACCTATTGCATTAAGATAATGCCTCTGGGAATGTGCTATGGGTTTCTATGATGTGCATGAGTGCCGGCGAGCTAGGATAGGTTTGGCTACAATCTCTGTGAGTCTGGAGCTCCTATGAATTTGAAGAAATAAGTAAGGATTAAAGACACAAGATAATGTTCATGCAATGTATCTTATCTAGTTCATATGACTGAAATAAGACTGAGACACTAGAGGCAACATTTCTGAAACTAAGTAATATTTGATTTAACTTGATGTGTAGAAAGAGAAAAGGATAGACGCCCCACCCCCCTCCTGAGGGAGACTCAGACGATTGCCCTTGCAGCAAGATGACATGTAACTTGTCCTTTTTCTGGTTTTGCCTGAATTGTCTGGAGGCTCAAAACCATTCTTAATGCTTAGTTACAGTGACTGTAATAATTTTTAAATTTTTAAATCATTGTCATGATTTTTTTCTTTCTACTTTATCACATATATGTTTGTAAGGTTTACCTGATTGATATATTTGTGAGTATATGTACATACAATTTTTCTCTTATAAAGTAATCTATACTTGTTTTCAGAAAACAGTGAGACATAAATGCTTGATAAACAACACATGAAGTGTGCAGGATGGTTCTTTTTCTGTGCATAACCTTTAGTTATCATTTTCCTTTATATCAAAGGAGGGACGAAGCTCATTATGAACAGGGAATATAGAAAGAAGACACAAAATAAAAAGCAAACTAAAAAATAGGTCTTGAGAGGGTTGGTTATGGTTCAGCAGGAAACAGGCTTTCAATTTTTCTTTCTTTCTAATACCAGGGATTTTACTCAGATTGCGAAAATGTGGTTGAGATGTAGTGACTCAGAGACTCAACATCTGTGAGCAGAAAGTAGGAGGGCTGTGATTACAATCTAAGTATCAGAGCCTGGGTGGTGGGCCTGACATCTGAGAAAATGGCCAGGGCAAGCCAGTCCTTTGTCGCTCTCCCCTCCTCCTCCCGCACTTTCCTCTCTCAGACTCAAGTACTCACGCTGCCCAGCCAGGCTTATCAAACGGAGAGCACACTGAAGCCCTCGGCCCTTCTCTACTCTGCTAACCAGAATTTCACCTTCCTGTGTTTGTTCACTCTAGTTTCTCTTAGGAGATGCAATCCAATGCGATGCACAGATTCACAGTAAATATTAGATAATCAAAAAACTCATTCCCTTCTCAGATCATATAGGAAACCTATCCTAGTCCTCTGCCCATATTGTTTCAATGTCCTGTGTTCTCTGGATTCAGGAGTTGAGATGTCAAATTGGGGGGCAGCCATGTCTTGTACCCCCTACCTTATGTCCCCACCTTCCTGCCTCTCACTGCTACCAGCTGTCTGAAAGTAGCCTGGACCCTGGGCTTTTTTTTTTTTTTTTTTAAATTTCTGGGTGAAAAGGAGGATTTAAACCTCTCTTTGGCTAGAGTGGGTAAGAAGGTTTCTAAAGTAGATAAACTCCTAATTGAGTATTTTTTCCCTAATATAAATACAAAAACTGATAGAACATTTATGAGGGAAGAGTTATATGTTTAGTCGTTTGGGAGATTTTATTCCAGAAATAAATATTTATAGAGATGTAGCCATTTATGACAGTTTCATGAACCCATCTGCTGGCTATACCTGGGTAAGGCTTTGATGCTTTAGTAATGATTATTTGAGACATCCTGGCAGAATGGGCTTGGGGGAGTGGAATTAGCTTTGGTCAGATAAATCCTTTATATCAGATTATACAAGGCAGCATCTTTACGAACATTGGCTTGGCTGTGACCCATGTTTTGTTCTGCGGTTCCTGAAAAGGATTTATGCGTCACCTTTTTGTCTTTTCCCAAGTCATAATAAACGGAATAAACACAAAAGAGAACAATGTGATCAGGGCTTCAATTGTATCTATTGCTTATGGACGGTGGTAATAGACAGAGGGGTGTTTATTATTTTTAAACCTTATATGTCTGAAATGTATCATAATAATTAAATGATTTTTTTTTAAACCAAATAGAATAAATGGTTTTGGGGAATTAGTCCCACATGGTCATATGATTCATTTGCATAGATATTACTATGGTCTCAGTTGGGTCATTCATGTTTTTTTCTGCTTTCCTACCACTTGAGCAAACACAAAAGGAATGTTATAGATGTGACTTGCTGCTTTCCACTCTGTCTGACATACAGAAGAGGGTATGTGTGAATCGCCAATTGCTGAGAGATCAACACCTTGCATCACTGCTGGTTGGAATGGAAGTGAACACAAACCAAGTTTGATTGATAAAGCATAAGTATTTGCATTGCTGACTATATTTATGTCAAAAGCTCAGAAAGTTGTATATTTAGTAGTTCAAAAGGCCAGAGTAGACAGAGGGTGGCAATTAGTATATTTTGGAAAGGATGTTTCAAATAGGCAGAGAAAGATTATTTGGCTACTGATAAGATTGACAATTTGTAACTTCACGATGGACTGGAACCTCCTTCATAAACATTTGAATGAGGTGGGGTCAAAGCAGTAGAGTTGATCGTGGAACTTTTCCTTGTAGATCCTTGTTGTGTGCTGGCAATAAACCATATAGCTTGGGTGAGCAACTATCCATATCCCAATTCATCAGCACATATTCAGTAATTCTTGTGAAGTCAAAAAAAAAAAAAAAAAAAAGGAAAAAGAAAAAGAACTGGTTCCCTGGTGGTGATGGGGAGGGGGTTCTAGGAAAGAAAGCCACATGCTGGTCTCTTAAAGGTAGCCAGGACCACCCTGTATGGCCATTAGATTTTGCTCTGTATGACTCCTAGAAATATCATGCACGTAGATTCCAAAATGAGTGACACATTCTATCGTTGTGCAATGTCTCAGCCCTACTGGTAATCATTTATTTGATGATTTGGAAATGTTTCCAGAAATATCCCTTGTGAAAAGACAAAGGTCTACTGTGGATCTTCTATACGTTACTAGTAACCCTGTAACTTGTACTGACTAACTACTTAATAAATATTTATTTGGTGAAGAATGGGAGAAAAGAAACTTAAAAAAACATTTTATTGAAATATAATTCACTTATCACAAAATTCACCCATTTAAACTGTACAATTTAATGGGTTTTAGTATATTTATGGAGTAATTCAACTATCACCACAATCAGTTTTTAATCATTTTATTATTCCTCCTCCCCCTCAAAAAACCCATACCCATTAACAGTCATTCTCTGTTCTCTGTTTACCCAGCTGCTGATAGGCACTCATCTACTTTCTTTCTGTCCCTATAGATTTACGTACTTTGGACATTTCATAAAATGGAATCATACATTGTGTGGCCTTTTGTGACTGGCCTATTAGCATAATGTTTTCATTTCTTTTTATTGCCAAATTATATTCCATTATGTGGCTGTACCACATTTTAGTTTTCCATTTATCAGTTAGTGGATATCTGAGTTATTTCTACCTTTGGCTGTTATGAAAAATGCTGTTATGAACATTCACATACACAGTGTTTGTGTGGACATATATTTTCAATTCCCTTGGATATGTACCCAGGAGTAGGATTGCTGGGAAGAAAGGTAATTTTAAAAAAGTTTTTATTTTGATTCCAGTTAGTTAACATATAGTGTTATATTAGTTTCAGGTGTACAATATAGCGATTCAACAATTCTGTTCATCACCCAGTGCTCCTCACGACAAGGGCTCTCCTTAATCCCCATCACCTATTTACCCATTCTCCCACCCCCCAAGAAAAGTAATTTTCAATTTACAAATATCTCCTTTACTATCATATTAAAAGTCATCTTATCAATGGTATGTATCTGGCTTGGCTGGTAGTTCATGGTCCTGGACCCACCTTCCACCCCAACCCATGTTGTGAACTAGTAGGTGAACCACAGAAAACTGAATTGTACTAAATGTGCAGTCTCTTCGAACAGGGTCATACTTGCATTGAATTCACTCTGATTTATTATTTTGCTACTGGACTTGGAACACAGACAGTATTCACTAAGAAGTGGAACTGTAGAGTGGAAACAGAGGTTCCCTGTTTCCATTACTCAACTCTCAAAGGATGGATGCAGTCGATTTCAGATTATTCCAGGGTCTTTGCCTTCTTAGTTGCTTGCCATCCTTCTTTCTTTTGGTCCTTTTGCTTTTCATTAGTGTCATTTACTGAGCTAGGAAACCTGAAACACAGATAATTCAGTCAAAGTATTTATATAGTCTTTTGGCGAAAAGAACTTTTACTATGTGTGTCATCATGTTTTTTATGTGCCCTGTAAATTGTGTTTATCCTCAAACTATGGAGAAGTTGCAAACTGCTTTTCAACCTCTTCTTAGGAAGTTTCCAGTATTGTGCTATTTATTAGAGGTATTATTGAAGACAGTTAAAACAAAACAACAACAACAAAAAACTTACAGTATGGGAGACAAATCTGGCTTGACTGGTATAGTGTATAAATTATAGCATTGATTTTTTTTTAAAAAAAAAGAACGTTGCTAAGTGAGAATAAGGACCACTAGAAAGATTTTTAAAAATAGACCATATTTGTATCATAAGAGTGACTTTATACATAGGTGCTCTGGTTATGATTTTGTAAAGTGAACATGACCTTGGAGTTGAGATCCTAGGATTAATGGACTTGTCAAGAGTCTGATTTGTTAATGAGCCAAAGCTATTCGAACTGTGCAGACATTACCAGTTTTCTTGTGGCATGTATATTTGAGTAGGAGCCTACAACGAGTAGGCAATGAGAGGGATGCTGTTTGACTTTTAAGGAGAACATTGTTTCATTGGAGAGGAATAAAATATGGACTCCCCTTTAAGCAAAGCAGTTTGCATTTCTATTGTCCAGATTTCTTAAGAACCTGATAAAGCATTAGCCTGGCCACATTTCTTAAGAAGCCGATAAAGCATTAGCCCCACCGTATCCAGCATTCCCCATTTATTCTTCTTGGACTCTTTTCCACAGAATGAAATTGGTTGATTCATAGGCTGGCCTGAGGTTTTGAATAGAGCGCTTTGGGGGAATGTTTAGGAAGTATTCCAGTAAGCCGTCAAGACTGTTGACAGGTGGCCAAGCCAAGGGAAAGGGTATTAGTAATGACAAGAGCTCACTCTTACATAGCTCTTAATCACATGTCAGGCAGTGCCCTAAGCATGTTACATGTATTCACTCACATGATTCTCACAGCAATCCTATGAGGCCAGTCAATTTTTATCCTCAGTTTAGAGGGGAAAGGTCAGGCACAGAGAACTTAAGGATCTTGCTGAAGGTCACACAGCCATGATTTGAACCCAGGTGGTCTATTTCCGGAGCTGGTACACCTAACCATTAAGTGTTGCTGCACAGACTGGAATCATGGAGAAACTCTCATGCCTGACTCTGGCCAGAATTCTGGAGGAGGGAAGGAGTACAGGGCTCAGTTCCCTGCCAGCACTTTGCCAAAATGAACTGGTGAACTGAGGCATTGTCCTGGCGTTTTACTGCTGGGATAATTTCAGAGGGCAACAGAAGCATTAACTACATGGAATTCTTTTCTGGCTAGAAACGATTAGCCGGGTACAGATCTTGCTTATCTTTAACATATGCCCTTTATTATTTTTTTTTCTTAACAGAGGATGAGTGCTCTAGTATACAATATTGTCTTTTATTAATGGCTGATTTGCAGAAAGTGGCAAAAGAGTCAAATTAAGAGAAGTAAAAATTTGAAGATGAAAAAGCAAACTCCCAAGACCATAGCCAAGCGAGAAGAATGTAATTTGTGTGTCTCCTTAATCCCTGGTGTGGCCTTTAATCTCTAGTACTTAAAATTTACAGAGACAAAGAAGATCCACACCTTAATTTCTACTTTTTGCAGTTGCAAAGATGTCAAATGAAGATAAATAAATACTGTTAAGAGCTTCTGGAAATAGAGTATTCTTTGAAAGAGTGAGTCAAGACGTGAACCAGGGTTTATGATCTCAGAGCAAATGAAGGTCTTCTTGAAGACAAAATGAGGTTTCAGGATCTTGAAGGAAGCTTTCTTGGAGAATAAGCATAGCCAAAAATGATTCTACCCTTGGGACTCGCCTTGATCAAGTAGATAAAGACAAAGAATCAGTTTATAAAATGGATATTCGGTGGTGGGTTGGAGGTGCATTCAGCCAGTGGAATAGTTGGATTTTATTTCAGCAATTGAAATCGGCCCATTGAGGACAGGCTCAACGTGTCTATTAGCCACCCATACATCCTAATTCATAGTAGAGTGCCTGCTGCTTAATAACAAGAACAGCAGAAATCATAATTACCATTTATTGACACTTTCCATGTGTGCTCTGTATTCTCACCTCCATTTTATGAATGGGTAAACTGAGTCTTGGAGAGTTAAGTTAGTAGCCAAATATCATACAAGTCATTTAACCACAAGGTCTGCTTTCTTAGTCACTGCTGTCCATTGTGGCTGATCTTAAGGACTAGGCTAAAGGGTTTTAAATATCTTCTGTGGTTAATGGTGGAATCCTTGAAAACGTTCTGGATGGGAAACATGAAAAAGTGGCATCTGGGCTGAGGGCAGAATGGCTTGGTGGCTTTTGCACTTTAGTCTGGCTGTGAAGTGATAAGGGTCCAAATTAATATGGTAGATTAGAACCAAAAGGAGAGGAGGGAGAGAAGACCCCTTGAGAAGGGATAAATGATTCTGAGACATGGAGACTGGTTGGTTATAGGAATGAGGGAAGGGAAGGGGTCTAAGAGTAATCTGAGGTCTCCAGAGTAGTGACAGAAAGATTGCTGGCGTCATGAATGGATATAGGGAAATCAAGAGATAAAGACAGTTGGAAGGGCAAAAGCCTGTGGTGATGGTTTGGGCCTGTGATGATGGCAGGGCACTAATGTGCAATGTGTACCAGTCCGTGAGCAGCCTGGCAGCTCTCTCTCTCCTTGCTTTTGGAGAACTTCATGTCACTAATGCAGAAGCTAGAAATTCTGGATTCTTGCTTTCCTAGATTCCCTTGCCTATGACCTAGCTCTGGTCATGAGACACAAGTGGATACCTGTTGGGGATTTTCAGGAAAAAAATTCTCTCTAATGATAAAAAGTCCAGTAAGAAAAATATCTTTCTGCTTTGCATTTCAAATGCACTTGTATTACCCAGGGAGCAGCTGCAGCCATCTTGTAGTTTTGAGGCATGGGCCAAGACTGGGCATTAACTCAGAGCCCTGACATTAGGGAGCTCCTGAGCAACACTGGGACCATCTAACTCTTGACGTGTCATGTGACAAAAACAAACCCTCCATTGTCCAAGCCATTTTTAGATGGATATTCTGCTATTTGTAGCCAGAACATCCAAACTGATGTAGACACTAATTTTGGAAAAACACCATGTGGGGAATGATCATCAGAATTGTCTACTGAAGCCTACAAAGAAAGCGAGTTCCTAAAAAGGAGAATGCACTTCGGATACCATTTCTAGAAAATGAAGGCTTTTTAACAAAAGTCTCTAAAGGTCAAACATCCTGGCCCTGATCTTCAACCCAGTTTGCTATGAGGTGAAAGTCCCTGTCAGGTTCTAGTGTTGCAATATGCTTCTGAAATGGCAACAGGGCTCATTAGTAAATCTGAAGCATTTCCACAGCTCTTAGATACACACGAGGCAAAGGAAGAATTTTCTTCTTCCAAAACGGCTGCTCTTTTCAGTTGCTTCCTCCTACCTTCGTTGAATTTGCTAGTGTCTTCTGGCTGGGAGGCACGTTTAGCCCAGTGATGGATGTGCTCGCAAGAATTGGCCTGCTTTGCAGAGCTGTTGAACTGGGGCAAGCGTGCATTCTGAAGGTCTGAATGACGGATTGATTGAAAAGTAATTGATTGTGGAATTTAAAAGTGAGATTCAAAAGGTACATTACCACGTTTGATTTCACAAAATTCAACACTTTCTTCATTATATGCTTCCTTTTACTCACTTGATTTTTTTTTTTATTTACAAAATTATTTTAGAATTCCGTACCCGTTTCACCATGTGGCTCCTAAAACTTTGTGTGCCATTTATAAAGTTTATAATAAGAAAATTCTGGTAAGAGAGGAAGAAAAAAAAGAAACATCCTATATAGCCTCCCATCCTAACTTCGTATTAATAAGTGGCACCAGGGAAAGCCACCTATTGTTTTCACATTTCTATATTTGTCAGTGAAAATATTTGACTATATCATGTGTACAATCTTATCCACTTGACCTTAGAGTTTTGGCTCAGATTCCCATGTTCTATGTGGAGGCTGTTGCAAGGTGTAGGTAGGTCTTCCCTATACTCCTCTCAGAGAACATGCTAAAAACAAATACAAATCTTACTAGTGTTATAATTTCAATGAGATTTAGTTCTGATGGTGGGATTCTGGGTGGAGATGCTGGATAAAATCCAAGATACCTAATTAAGTTTCAATTTCAGGTAAATAAGATTATTATTATTATTATTATTATTATTATTATTATTATCATTATTATTTTAGTATAAATATATCCCAAGAACTGCATGGGGCATATTTATGCTAAAAAATTATTCATTATCTATTTGAAATTCAATTAAAATTTTTTTTTCAACCTTTATTCATTTTTGAGAGACAGAGACAGAGTGCAAGTGGAAGAGGGGCAGAGAGAGAGAGAGAGATAGAATACAAAGTAGGCACCAGGCTCTGAGCTGTCAGCATAGAGCCCAATGCGGGGCTTGATCTCATGAACTGTGAGATCATGACCTGAGCCGAAGTCAAACGCTCAACTGACTGAGCCACCCATACGCCCCTGAAATTCAAATTTAACTGGGAGTTCTATATTTGTATTTGCTAAATCTAGCAATGCTAATTCTGGGGGAAATAACTGATGTAATGGCATTTGCCCAAGTTGCTCAAGAAAGGGTAGAGGGAAAGCTACTGGAGGATTCTGTAGGTTTGATAGATCTCATGTCCCATCAGGGGGCTGAGAGGGTTCAGCCAGGGGTGAGGGGTATGAAGACTGAGGTACAAAGGTAAGTTCTACTTACCCTTGAACTTCTCTTCTACCCCTTTCCTTTTTATTACCCAAAATGGCTTTAACAAAAATGAAAATAATTAACTTTTTATCATAGGCTGTAGTCCTAATATCCATTTATGGTGCTTGTTCTGAATTTTGAAATGAGTATGTTGGCCCTTGTTTGTTTTCTCATTCTCCATGCTCACTGCCCCCTCCCTCATTAAATTGATTTCTCATGGTGTGTGCCCCAGATTGATTTCCCCCTCCCTGCTGTGGACTAGCTCTTTCTCAATAGAAAAAATGATTGCCAAATCTCTCAAGCTCTTTTCCAAATTTCCAGGCCTTTCCAGATTTGATTTATGCTCATCATTCAGTTGTCACGTTCAGCTGTACACTCTCTACCCACATGGCATGTCTTTAAGGAAGTGAAAAGCCTGAGTCTTTACAAGAAATGGAGGGACCACACGGCACTTGGGTTTTCACCCTGTAGCTGGCTGCCTGTGGCCCGTAAGAGGCAGAATCAACATTGTGTACTGCTGGTTTGTTCCTGTTTGTCAAACAAGATCACCCAACACCTGTGGATTAGGCAATTGTACTTTCCCACAAAGTGAGAGGACGGTGGAGCTGGAGAAATGGGGGAGGCATCTCCCAGATGGTGAACACTTCAGGGCACAAGGCCCTTAGGCTGAAAGCAGCAAGAGGATGAACGGGGAAAAGAAAGTGCGGATAGTGACACACACATGGCATGAGGAATGGTTAAGGTAGGTGCCCAATGATAAGGGATGCTCCCCAATCCTGGCAACTCGAGTGCAGCCACACACCCTGAATTTTTGGTCATTTATCTGGAGATGAGTAGCAGGAGGGCTCTGTGGTGCCTTCTGTGTGGCGCTCTCTGTGGTCCTCATGTTGTAGCCTTTGACACTCGGATGTGCGAGATGTGGGATTTGGCCAGTGGAGGTCATCCATCAAAACCAGTTCTAAAGGGGCTGCTTAAGCTTGTCATTTCTGCAAGCTGATTCAAAGGGTGAAAGGGTCTTCTCTTTTTGATAAATTCTTGCCTAACTGACCTGAAATTCCTGTTTCTAGAACCATAATGAGTCAAAAATATTCAGAACAAGTTTCTTCTATGTGCTAGGCACCAGGGATCCTGACAAGAATGAATGGCCCCCACTGCGTGGGAGTTTAGAAAGAAAGTAAGCTGATGGTTAAACTACAGTATAATGACTGCTGCAGTGATCATTCACGCTGGGTTAGGAGCTTGTTGTGGGGTGGGAGATACTGAGGAATTCAGCAACAAGAGAGGGAGAGGGAGAGAGAGAGGGAGAGGGAGAGAGAGAGAGAGAGAGAGAGAGAGAGAGAGAGAGAGAGAGATTGTTCATGTAAATAAGGTTGTGGGTTTGCTGTGAGAGCTGCTGTTGGTGCTATGCCCAGGTCCCCTTGGTTGAGTGGTGTTGCTAACCCTGAGCCGTTGTTCTATGGGCTGCTAGGGTTCCTAGCTGTACTCTTTCATAGAAACTTGTCCTCTGCTGAAAGCAGAAAACACCTACAGGTTACATACCATCCTCTGGGGATGGCTGATAGCCAATGACTGATTGAAAAATCTGTCCCTCTTGCCTCCAAGTGGACAACTCTGTGCTTGTGCTGTTTTTCATGCTTCAGAGATCCTGTGGGATCAGGCTGAGAGGCTAGACGTCAGCTGCCCCTGTCACTTCTATACAGGTTTCTCCCAAGAACACCTTTCAGCAAATCACTCACACATGAATCCCTGTTTCGGGCTCTGTTTCTAGGCAACCTCATCTGATGGTAGAGGAGCAGAAAGTTGATGTACTTCTGGTGTTGTGAGCTTTTATTTATCTTTTTTTCTGATGGAAGAGAGATAGTGGACAAGATCAGTGTGAACATCTGATGTGGGGAGTGTGTGGTTCAGGGGAATAGGAGCAGTGTTGGTTGTCAACTTAGTTGAGAGACCATGATATCGCACCAATGTGTATTGGTATCATTTCCTTCAGCGCTCAGCAGCCTGGATATAAAACAGAAGTAGATGGCACAAGGTTGTAGTCCTGACAGATGAATGCCATAGGAAGACAAGGCACCAGGCATGATGGGCAAGGACTTGAAGGTAGGAAGGAACAAACAGTTTGAAACAAAATGCAGGTGGCAACGGACCAAACATGTTGTTAAGGTAGGAGAAAATGTGTGGCGAGCACAACACAGAGAACCTGTGGCAAGGTTGGGAGACTGGGAAGGTTTGTTCAGAGTTTGGAGTGTAAGCATTTAAGATTTGAGGGTGAGAGCATTTCTGCCTGTTGATAGGTCTAGGATATGTCATGAACACAGGTGTCTGAATCAAGTGGAGGGGAAGATTCTGGGATGAGGAAGTCAAAGCACTAAAGTTTTAGGGAGTTGGATGGTCCGTCTTCACAGACATTGTCAGCCATGAAAAGTGGTTGTGACCTGAGAAATCACGTTGAACATGTAGCTCTAACCTACCCCCAGCCCCAAAAGATGCCATCACTCTCTGTATCTGACCCATTGTGCAGTAGGTGTTTCTAATGAAAGCAGTGGGCAAAGACAAATTATTGGAGGTACAGGATTTTCTGGTGAGACCCTTTTTGTTGGTTGTATATATCCCAAACCACTTGTTAACAGCTTGAATATTCCCATCTTTCAGTTTTCATGGTATTACATGTTCTCCTGGACTAGTTACTTTCTTGTTAAATCTCTCAGGAGAGTTTCACTCTTATTTGATCTCTTTCTCTCTCCATATATATCTCCATATATAATTATATATATATATATATATATATATATATATATATATATATATATATATATATTTCCTCTTATGTTGTCTCCTAATTATCTTGCTGACCCAGGCATCGAAGAATAAAGAACACCATATTGTAGAAGAAGCCACTGATGTTGTGGAAAAGATACATGCTTTTACTTCTGCCTAGAATGTTCCCCATTCCCTTCTTCATTCAGTTAATTCTTTTCATTTTTTTACTTTATTTTTTTTTTACTTTATTTATTTAAATTCAAATTAGTTAACATCAGGGTAGTATTGGTTTCAGGGGTAGAACCCAGCGATTTATCACTTACATACCACACCCAGTGCTTATCACAACAAGTGCCCTCCTTAATGCCCATCAACCATTTAGCCCATCCCCCCACCCACCTCCCCTCTATCAACCTTCAGTTTGTTCTCTGTATTTAAGAGTCTCTTGTGGTTTTCCTCCCTCCGTGTTTTAATCTTATTTTTCCTTTCCTTCCCCTATGTTCATCTGCTGTGTTTCTTAAATTCCACATATGAATGAAATCATATATTTGTCTTTCTCTGACTGATTTCACTTAGTATAATACACTCTAGTTCCACATTTAGTTAATTCTTACTCATCCTTTGGATTTAGCTTAACTGTTTTGTTCTCTCCAGATTATTTCAGGATCCCCTCCCTCCATCAAATACTCTTAAAGCACCCTATTCCCCCCATGACTCTTAATACCAGTTGTAATTAAACAAACACAATTAAGTAATTCATTGCTTAAGGTCTATCTCATCTGATGAAATGTACTCTCTCCAAGGACAAGGACCATCTCTGTATCCCTAGCCCATGACATAGTGTCTTAAATAAAGAATGTGCTCAGTAAATATTTGTAGAACAAGTAAATAAGTGTACAGTGAACTGAGAGTTAGGAAAACACCAGCTGTATCTCTAGATCTATTCCTACTTGGCTATGTGATCTTGGACAAGTCATTTCAACTCTCTGAGCAAAACACATTTTTATTCACTTTAACATGGTATAAGTTCTGATTTTACAGCATATCAGCCAAACACCTTAACGATTTTTAAAAAATTTTTTTAATGTTTACTTATTTTTAAGAGAGAGAGATAAAGCACGAGCGGGGCAGGGAGAGAGACAGAGGGAGACACAGAATCTGAAGGAGGCTCCAGCCTCAGAGCTGTAGGAACTCAGCATGGGACTCAACATGGGGCTCGAGCCCTCAAACTGTGAGATCATGACCTGAGCTGAAGTCAGATGCTTAACTAACTGAGCCACCCAGGCCCCCTGGACACATTAACAATTCTTAACCTCAGCAGTATGTCTGGGCTTACTAAAACTGTTCTCTCAGAACCTCTTAAAATAGCTCATGTGGAGAGAAACTGTTTTCCTTTGTGTTTCAGTAATCTATTGCTAAGTAACAACTACTTCCCACATTTAATGGCTTAAACAATAATTTATTATCTCAAAGAAGTAGGAAAGGTAGTAATAGAGAATAGAGTGAAAATCAATGAAATAGTAATAGAATAACAAGGAGGTAAGACAGTAGACCATGGGGATATGAAAGGAAAGAATATACAAGGCAGAGGGTACTGCTAGTCCCAGGGTCCTATAGAGGCATGGCACACATGTCAGAAGGTCAGGAAAAAGGCTCTGAGGAGCTAGGGCAGAGGAAGCAAGGGGGATGGTAGGGGGCAGCCATGTCATGTTGGGACCCTTGACCAAGGTGAGGACTTTGGCTCTTCCTCTGAGTGGGATGGGGAACCATTGGAGGGTTTTGAGTGAGGTGAGGTGATCTGAAGTCTTCAGTCCTTTCCCATTGTGTGAATTCTAGTTTATTCTCTTGACTCTAGCCATGCAGGTTTGTTTTTTCTGGTTGTGAGGTAGAAAAATCTAGTTTTATATGATCAGAGATAGGATTCTTCTTTGGGCAGCTTTTTATTTCATGTTGACAGATGGAGAGCTTGTACTTTTGGTTCCCAAAGAGTTCCCACACGTAGGGGTAACCACTTTGTCCTAAGTGCAATGTCAATGCTGTATGCCTACTTTTCCTGAGGTGGTCTGATGTTCAGATGGGTAGATAGCTCAAGGAAGATAGATGGATGGATATAGAGATGGGTGGAGGGATGGATGGATAGATGGATAGATTGTAGGAGAGAGAGGATGAAGGAGGGATCTTCCTCTCTTAGGCAATGTATCAGGAGGACCGGTTTACTTTCTCTTTCTTTATGAATCACAAATATGGAGTTCACAAATTTCATGGTTAATTAATGCTACCTTGACTCCACTCCCTTAATCATCAAATATATTCTATTTTAACGAAATGGTGGCTGGGTTTCTGCCTATCTCCCAAAGATAGTGGGAAAGCTAGAGAGATTTGGGATATCACCAGTGGATAAAAGGCATATTTGCTGAATAAAGAGATTTGCTACGGAAAGTGAACTTTGCCCTTTCAGTATGGGAATACTCAATAATGCCCAAACCTTTTCTTTTGTGTTCTGGTTTTATGCAAACACAAATCACACTTTTGTTGACTTCACTCTAACCCAGAAACTGAGGAAAGGGAAATTTGAGTCCCATAGAAGGCAGTTTCACCAAACCCGCCTCTCCCATTTGTGATGGAAACTGAGAACACCTGTATTTTCTAACCAATTTTATGAAGAAAGAAATGTCCCCAGCAGTAATCAACACAGGCACATGATATGAACACACAAAGCTACTTCTTTAAAATCATACATTTTAGAACAGAGTGCATCTGGTTCTCCCTCATTGTACAAATGAAGGAAACAAGTAAAGGCCAGAAGTTCCTGTTCATACCTGCCATCAGTCTACACTAAGTGTGTGAAGTCACATGACATCGTGGAAATAATATAGGCTTTGTGGAGGTCTGGGTAGAGAACTTTGTGGAGGTTTAATTAGATGCTGTGGCCTTGGGCAAATCATATTATCTCTCTGATCCTTATTTCCCTCATCTGTCCCTACCTCAAGGGCTGGTTGTGAACATTACGTGACATAATATGTAAAGCCCTGGCACAGAGAAGATGGTCAGTAAATAGCATTATGATTAGCTCCTTTTTGCTGCCAGTGATGGAACAGAATGGAAATTCTCTCAACAAATACTCAGTATAACTATAGAATTTAGAAATGTCAACCGATGGTAAACCTGCTTCAAGTAATATTCAATACACAAAAATTCCAATATAATTCACGATAAGAAACATTTATATATCGAGTATTTTGTGAGGCACTATAGTTAACTCCAAAATAATTAAGATTTAGGTATGGCTCCTGCTCTTAAGGAAGTGAGAATAGACATGTGTATATTGGGCTGTATTTCAGTAAGGACTGTGGTAAGTGCCACTAGAGAGGAATGGACATTGGCCTCTAAATGCACAGAAAAGTCTTCTTCTGGATGAGGGCTCAGGGAAGTCTTGATGGAGAAAGTCAAATTTGAGAGGCTTTTTGGAAGGTTCTAGAAAAGAGATTGGTGAACACTTCTATTGAAAGGAGCTTCTTACTCATAGGCACAAATATAGGACATATTTAGATTCAATAAACTCATTAAATGAGAATAGAATATGTAAAGGGGGACACTTAAATTTAAAGATAGTACCCATCACTTATGAAACACTTGTGTGCTAAATTCTTCTCCTATATTCCTTCTTTTGCTTATTATACAATTCTATGAGGTAGATTATTATTATTATCCCCATTTTACAGATGAAGAACTGACGCAGAGAGAGGTTAAGTGTATAGCCTAAAGACCTCTTGGCTGGTTTGTAACAGAGCCAAACTTGGGCCCAGGTCCAATGGACTCTGACTCCAGAGTCCATGCTCCAGTTTTGACATTTCTGGCAAAAGTTTTTTGTTATTTTAAAACAAGTTTTTTCTTAAAAATTTTGAATGTTTATTTATTTTTGAGAGAGAGAGAATGAGCCGGGGAGGGGCAGAGAGAGAGGGAGACACAGAATCTGGAGCAGGCTCCAGGCTCTGAGCTGTCAGCACAGAGCCGAACTGTGAGATCATGACCTGAGCCAAAGTCAGCCACTTAACTGACTGAGCCACGCAGGCACCCCTAAAACAAGTTTTTTTTTAAGTTTATTTATTTTGAGAGAGACAGAGACAGTGTGAGTGGGGAATGAGCAGAGAGAGAAGATGAGAGAAAGAGAGAGAGAGAGAGAGAGAGAGAGAGAGAGAGAATCCCAAGCAGGCTCTGTGCTGCCTGCACAGAGCCCAATGTGGGGCTCAAACTCACAAAACTGCGAGATCATGACCTAAGCCGAAACCAAGAGTGGGAGGCTTAACTGACTGAGCCACCCAGGTGTCCCTAAAACAAGTTTTGACTTTCTTTTTGTGCCTCCAGATCCACACTTTTCCCTTCACCCTGCTCTGGGCCCCAAGAAGCTGAGCTGTATGGACTCTAGCAGCCTGATCTCTTGCCCTCTGGTTTCTAGTTGCAATAGTGGATGGGAAATTGGAAAGTGGGCCTTAGGTTTACTGGGGCTGCATTCCTCTATTGAACGCCATGGCTCCTGTTGACCAGCCTCTCCTAGAGCTACAGGCCTCACTGTGTTTCACAACCATTCCCTCTCCTTATCCTTGCCCTGAGGAAGATATTTCTGGCCCCAGGGCTCTTCACCATCCCTAGTTATTGTTGTTAAACTCCATCCACATCTTTGTGAAGAACGGTTATAACAATCTATACTCCTACTAGTAGAGTATGAGAGTTCTAGTTGCTTCACACCCTTGCCAATGCTTGGTCTTTTTTACTTTAGCCATTCTAGTGAGTATAAAGTGGTGTCTCATTGTGGTTTTAATTTGCATTTCTCTGACAGCGAAAGAAGTTGGACACCTTTTCATGTGTTTATTGGCCATTTGGCTATCTTTGGTGAAGTGTCCAAGTCTTTTGCCATTTTAAGTTGGGTTTCCTGTCTTTTCTTATTTTTTAAATTTTGATTCCAGTATAGTGAACATACAGTGTTATATTAGTTTCAAGTGTACTGTATAGTGATTCAACAATTCTATACATCACTCAGTGTTCATCATAAGTGTACTCTTAATCCCCATCACCTATTTTACCCATCCCCTCACCCGCTTCCCTCAGTTTGTTCTTTATAGTTAAGAGTCTATTTCTTGGTTTGGTTTCTCTCTCTCTCTCTTTTTTTCCCCTTTGTTCACTTGTTTTGTTTCTTAAATTCCACATGTGAATGAAATCATATGGTATTTGCCTTTCTCTGACTGACTTATTTTGCTTAGCATTATACCTTCTAGATCCATCTGTGTTGTTGCAAATGGCAAGATTTCATTCTTTTTTATGGCTAAGTAATATTCCTCTCTCTCTCTCTCTCTCTCTCTCTCTCTCTCTGTGTGTGTGTGTGTGTGTGTGTGTGTGTGTGTGTGTGTACACAACATCTTCTTTATCCATTCCTCAAACAATGGACACTTGGGCTGCCTCCATAATTTGGCTATTGTAAATAATGCTGCAATAAACATAGGGGTGCATAACCTTTTGAACTTGTGTTTTCATATTCTTTGGATAAATACCCAGTAGTACAATTACTGGATCATATGGGAATTGTATTTTTAACTTTTTGAGGAATCTCCATACTCTTTTCCACAGTGGCTCCACAAATTTGCATTCCCACCAACAGTGCACGAGGGTTCCTTTTTTTCCACATTCTCACCAACACTTGCTTTTTGTGTTTTTGTTTTCAGCCATTCTGACAGGTGTGAAATGATATCTCTTTGTGGTTTTGATTTGCATTTCCCTGTTAATGAGTGATGTTGAGCATCTTTCACGTGTCTGTTGGCCAACTGTATGTCTTCTTTGGAGAAATGTCTGTTCATGTCTTCTACCCATTTTTTTCATTGGATTATTTGTGGTTTTTTGGTATTGAGTTGTGTAAGTTCTTTATATATTTTGGAGACTGACACTTTATCAGATATGTCATTTGCAAATACCTTCTTCCATTTAGTAGGTTGTCTTTTAATTTTATTGATTGTTTCCTTTGTTGTACACAAGCTTTTTATTTTGATATAGTGTCTTTTTCTTATTGATTTGTGAAAGTTAATTATATATTATGGGTACAAATACTTTGTCAAAGACAAATGTTGCAAATGTCCTTTAATCTGAGACTTAACCTTTTGATTCTTGTAATAATATATTTTGGTGAACAGATGTTCTTAATTTTAATATACTCTAATTTAAAAATTTGTATTCTTATGCTTACTGCTTTTTATAGTTTTTAAAGATATGTTTGCTACCCTAACATAGACGTTTTCCTATGCTTTCTTCTAAAAGCTGTATGGTTTTATCTTTCACATTTGGATCTGTAATTCATCTGAAATCGATTTTTGTGTGTGGTGTGAGATTAGAATCCTGATACTTTTTCTTATATGGTTATTCAGTGAACCCAAAACCCTCTCTCTTGGTTTACTGCAATGTCACCTTTTCATAAATCAGGTAACTGTATATCTGAGCTTCTATTTTTGCTCTCTGCATTCTACTCCATTGGTCAGCTTTTCTAACCTTGTGCCAATATTGCACAACCTTGATTATTATAGTTTTATAACAAGTCTTGACGTCTGGAAGTGGAAGTCATCCACCTTTGTTCTTCTTTAAGGTTGCCTCAGCTATTCTTGGTCCTTTGTGTTTTCAGAAGCATTTTAGAATCAGCTTGTCAATTTCCACAAAGAAATGCTTGAATTTTGATTAATCCTGTGATGAATCTATACATTTATTCTAGAGAAATTAACATCTTAACAGAAATTAACATCTTAACAGTATTGAGTCTTTCAATCCATGAACATCGTTTATCTTTTTACTTATTTAGGTCTTCTTTAATTTTGCCCAATAATATTTTGTAATAGCCAGCAGAAAGGTCTTATACATATTTTATTAGATTTATTCCCAGGTGTTTGATTTGCTTTGGTAAATGGTACTATTTAAAAATTTTTGTTTTCTGGTTTTTTTTTGTTGTTGTTGTTGCTAATGTGTAGCATTTAATTCATTTTTTGTATGTTGACCCTTTACCTTGTAAGTTAAATAAAGTATATTTGTAGAAGGATTTTTGTAGATATCTTTTACTAATTTAAAGATGTACCCTTCTATTCCTAATTTCCTAAGATTTTGTTTAAAACCAAGCGTGGGTGCAAACTTTCATAAAATGTTTTTTCTGCATCTCTCAAAATGTCCACTTCTGTGGTTTTTTTTTAATGTTTATTTATTTCGAGGGAGAGAGAGACAGAGTGAGAGCAGGGGAAGAGCAGAAAGAGAAGGAGACACAGAATCTGAAGAAGGCTCCAGGCTCCAAGCTGTCAGTACAGAGCCCAACGCAGGGCTTGAACTCATGAACTGCAAGATCATGACTTGAGCTGAAGTCAGATACTTAACCAACTGAGCCAACCTAGGTGCCCCTGTCCACTTCTGTTTTGACACACCTCTAGAACCCAATACTACAGCCTTTTCCCTGGGCTAGACTATGCCCCCATTTATAAAACCCCAGAAACAGATAGTGGATAAACATGGACTTGAACCAAGGAAGTGGCTGTAAACATGGAAGGAGGAGATGAACGTTCAGAGACCTTGATGTTTTATAATAGAAAATATTTTGTACAGCCCCAAATGGGTTTAAATGAACAAGATTTCTCAGTTTTTAAAACTTCTGCCTTTTTGGTAAACATAAAAATCCCTCACACCTTTGTTTAATATTTGTATTATAGAAATAATAACCAATTTCTCAAATGAAGAGTTGATCATGCTTTTTTTTCCAAATCACACACACAATATTCCCCCATTCCCAAAGTCTGAAACATCCTCCCTAGAAGAATATTCTCCCTCAGTACTCTTAATTTAAAATCATTGAAATAGCATCCATACATCACCACTACACGAAGGAGGTACTGATCAGCTGGTTTTGCAGTCTATTCTTAATATGGCCTGAGTGTCCCTTGATGGTTGGGGTAGATAGAGAGAAGCATATGAAGACTCTAGCTATGGAGGGTTGTCATTGAAAAGTGAAAAGCTGTCAATTGTGGCCCAAGTTGCAGATGGACCTTGAAGAATATATACTTGCGGGCTTCCAAATTTACTATTACAGTTTGATACTATACAATTACTTCATTCTTTCAACATTAGGCTTGGGTTTAAATGAGCCCCAGTGCCCTCTTGTGGATATGAGACAATATACAGAGTACTGCTTTGAGTTTTGTTTTTTTCATCCTGAGGACTACTTTGTGTACTTGTGTCCCATTAATCTAAGGTGAATCTGATGGTAGCAAGATCGCAAGTCATGCAGCCAGACAGAGGGTTGCTACTTACAAGCCTGGTGAACGTTAGATTCCTTATCTGATAAATGGCGATAATGACAGCATTCACTTTACGAAGGTTCTCGAAAAGATTAAAGGAGGTTTAAGGAAATGTCCTTCCATTCCTACTTTCCTAAGATTTTGTTTGAAACATGAATATGCGTTGAATCTTATCAAATGCTTTTTTTGAGGGGGGGGATCTTTTAAGGTATCCACTTTGTTTTGTATGTTTTGTTTTGGAACCCAATATTACAGGTTTTTCCCAGAAGTTGACTTTTCTTCCACTTTGTATACTTATAATACTTATACTAGCACATAATACATTCTCAATAAATCATATCTGTGAATATTATCAATATTCTTAACAATAAATCCAGAAGGCAGGGAAAGGTAAATAGAATGCTGTATCCTAAAACAACTTGGCTAAAGGTGCTAGTACCCTCCTCTCCCCCCATGCCATCCTACCTTATTCCTGATTCTCTGAGGCAACAACTCAACTCTTAACCATTTTTAAAAATATTCGTGACCATATTTTTTTTTTTTTAATTTTTTTTTTCCAACGTTTATTTATTTTTGGGACAGAGAGAGACAGAGCATGAACGGGGGAGGGGCAGAGAGAGAGGGAGACACAGAATCGGAAACAGGCTCCAGGCTCTGAGCCATCAGCCCAGAGCCTGACGCGGGGCTCGAACTCCCGGACCGCGAGATCGTGACCTGGCTGAAGTCGGACGCTTAACCGACTGCGCCACCCAGGCGCCCCAAGGTTGTAACTTTTAACACTGTAATTCTCTTCCTATAAATCTAATATTCACATCAAGATTTATTGAGAGTCTTCATCAGTATTATTTTATAGTGTGAAAATGTTGAAATCAATCTATATGTGCCATGAAAAATATTTATCTCTGCATGGAACAAGACTGGCAGGAGATGCAACAAACTGTTAATGTTATCTCTGAGGAATTAGAGAATGGGTTATTTTAACTGTCCTTATAGTTTCCATAGTTTCCTAAAGTTTTAGGGTTATTAGCGTGTATTACTTTATCACCAGAAAAATGTATTGTTAAAAAAGTGGCTTGAGAATTTTAGAACACTGTCCAAAAGGCCTGGGAGCTTATGAGTAAAACATTTAGCCAGTGCCCCCCCTCCCCTCCCCTGCCCCAGATGAGAGCAAGAGCATTAGGATAGTGGTACCAGATACCAGCCTGAGGATGGAAATTTGTCTCCTCTTGCATCTGTGCCCATCCGTGAAGCTCTTCGTTTTTTGCTTCTCTTGCTAAGTGGAAAACCTTTCTCTCTCAAGGCCTACAGGGAAGGGGTCAGGTGGTATTTGGAAGAAACCAAAAATTCCAGGAGTCTTTTCCCTCTAGCTAAGTAAGATTGGAGTTTCGCCTCTCCCTAAACTAAATACATTCTCTCTGTTTTCTGTTTTCAGACCCATCCCGAAATTGCTGTGTTCATTCACACTTTAATTTCAAACAATGGTCGGACTACCTATATGTTCATAGCAGTGAATCGCAAACTTGATAGACATCGGGATCCCCCGAGAGCTTGTTAAAGTCGGACTGGGAGGTCCAACCGCTAGAGATCCTGATTCAGTAGGTCTGGGATGCAAACTGAGAATTTGCATTTCTAACAAGTTTGTGAGTCATGGTGTAGCTGCGGGTCTGAGGACCGTGGTAAATGAGAGCAGAAGGAAGGGAGATCACAGGATGTGGATGAAGAAAGGTACTAGGTGAATGGGCGCTTAGGGGATCTTATAAAGTGAAACTGGATAGGGGTGAAGTCAATGTGATGCATAATGATAAAGAGTTAAAAGCACAGACTCTGTACTGTACAGACCCAAGTTTGAATGCCCGCTCTGCCAGAGGGAGCTGTGTGATTTTTGGTAATTTACTTAACTTGAGTTTCCTTAAGTGTAAGATGAGGATAATAATACTTGTCGCTTCAGAGGGTGACTGAAAGAACTGAGATAACAGACAACAGCAGTTACCGCAGTATCTGATCCAAGACGGGTGCTCTATAAATGTTGGCTCTCACTTTTGCTTCCTTGGCTGTGTTACAGATGACCGCAATCCCTTGGAAATGCTTTTACTGGATGAGACATATAATAGATTTGGACACACTGGTTCTTGCTGCCATGTACATTGAGGGTCTGAGTTGTTGAGGACTTGACCCACGTGTACATGCTACCAGTGTAATTGTCCCGAGAAGCGGTGTGCCGCTCTTCGTTTCAGTCTGGGTCTTGGTTTTCTTATTTGTAAATTTAAGGGAACTGAGCTAGGGAATTTCTTAGATGTCTTCCAGCTCTGAAATACAGGTTTCTCATTGCCAGACCAACTCTATGAAATTGGACTTTCTTCACTTAGACACAAGGTGGCAGCGGAAGACAAGACTCTTGGCTGCCATTTGCAGGTAGGATAAACTAATGTTCCCCAACCTACTGGGTGTAATAAGAATGCAAATGACTTAAAATAAGAACCCACTCTTAGGGGTTTCTATGGGGCTAAAGTTTAAAGTCCCTAGAATGATGCTTATATCACTATTGTCAGAATTTTCCTGTTCTTCCAATACATATACACAGAAGGTATGGAGCCATTACTCAGCACCTGCCATACACACACACACACACACACACACACACACACACACACACACTCACAACCCTTCCCCAAGGCCCTTTTCATCATGGCTACTGCTTTTCAGAAAAATACCTGCCAAGTTCTCACCTGTGATAAGCTGGGGGCTACATGGCAGGGTGGCAGCCATGTGCTTTGCGAGGTAAAAACAATAATTTCTTTCTTCCAAATCTATGAGGACTTTTTTTCCCTCCAAAACATAGTGGGCTGGTAGTGCTTACCCGGGGAAATAAATTTCAAATAAAACACCCTTGTGTTGTGGTTGCATTTATATGTGTCCCGGTTCCAGTCTGTGGTAGGAGAGGCAGAGCTGTTTGGGACATTGTGATCCTTGGTTGCCTGTGACCCCCGGCCAGATGGGCTGGGAGGGGGTGGGGAAAAGGCAGGAGACTGACCATGAAGTGAGATGGGCAAACATGTTGCAAAATCGAGGAGCTAGAGAAGGTGCTTCTGAGGATTCCTAGGGGCAGAGGCCAGGGTCCTGGTTTGGGTGCAGGCCAGGTGACCTTTAGGAAA
Source organism: Leopardus geoffroyi (assembly GCF_018350155.1). Classification (NCBI taxonomy): domain Eukaryota; kingdom Metazoa; phylum Chordata; class Mammalia; order Carnivora; family Felidae; genus Leopardus; species Leopardus geoffroyi. Next base: position 143,382,145 of record NC_059327.1, on the reverse strand, counting down.
GGAATTTCAACCTGAGGCCTAAGGGAGTGGGCATGAGGTCCAAAATACATGACCTTTCTCCAAGGACTGAGTACTTCAAGACGGAAGTCAGCCTAAGAGTGCAGATGGAAGTAGAATGGAATGGCTAAAAAGACAGGGCCAAGGGTCAGGTTAAAGGTTTGGTTAAAGACTAGAAGGAAACTGATACATAATATTGGGAAGAAGGTGTTTAATGGTTTAAATGCATGCCATATGACTTGAGCAACTTGAAACTGTGTTTATAACCGCCCCCCCCCCCCAATAGCATTCAGCTCGTTCCTGAGATTTGCTCCCATGATGGTAAAGAATGATTGGCTGTCATCTTGAACAGATTTTTGGGATGCTCTAGATCTCTGGAGGGAAGACATGTCCAGAGAAAGGAAAGCAGGGCCATGTTACTGTCAGTTTATGAACCGAGTCTTGATTTGCAGAGAAAATTATCTTCCTTCTTTCTTTTTTTTCCCTGCTGAGTGGTAAGAACAGAATAATCAAGGAGAACAGCAGCAGGAAGCTGGCAGATTTGGAATGCTGACCATTTCCTCGAAATTACTTTGCTTTCCACCTTCATATGACTGCTTTAGATGCTATAGCCTTTGCAGGGTATATGGGGATCAAGGCACAAAGAGGGAAAATGCTTAATCTTTGAATTTGTATCTTTGAATCTTTCTTTTTGGGAACCACTACCCAAATTACCTCCAAAATGAGTGCGGTTGGGGTGGGTAAAGAGGGCTTAACATGGCTCTAGGGAGCTTGGGTGACAGGAAGAATGCAACAAACTTGAATCACACATTTATCTTACAGGTTGATGAGGGCGTTCCTAGGGAGGGAGAATTAGCAAAAAATCCAGTAAAGACCTATCATAGACCTGAATGATGACTAACTGAAGAGAGCTTTATGGAGGGGCTAAGGTGGAAAATGGTTAGTATTTTGCTAAAATGCAGGGAAAAAAGAATCACAACTGAGTCTTGGATTGTAACTGATTTCCTTGGCAATTTCATAAAAGTACCCAACTGTGGAGCACCCCCACTCTGCATGAACGAGTCCTATAAAATGCCTCACCGCTTTGCACAGTGCCACTCAGGCCAGACTGGTGTTAAGTTTCCAGTCAGGGAGCTGGAGCAGGTGGTTGATTCTGTGTCAGAGACTGGTCCTGGATTTCCAGGTCCTTCAGAGGACACTCCAGGGAGCTGTTGTACTGTTGGATCTTTCACGACTCCCAAACAGATGTTTGCGCATATGTTGTAGTCTCTGAAAGAGAGAGAACTCCAGGTAAACACAAGAAAAAGCTGTTCAAGGGGGCACCTTGGTGGCTCAGTTGGTTAAGTGTCCGACTTAGGCTCAGGTCATGATTTCGTGGTCGATGAGTTGGAGCCCCCCATCCGGCTCTATGCTGACAGCCTGGAGCCTGCTTCAGATTCCGTCTCTCTGCCCCTCTCCCACTCGTGCTCTGTCTCTCTCTCTCTCAAAAATAAATACACATTAAAAAAATTTTTTTAAAACAAAAGAAAAAGAATATGCTTTTCAAGCTGACTATGGGAGAAGGGAGAGCTGTTTGCTGATTCCAACTCTAAAGTTTGGGAAAAAACAATACTTCCGTCTCCTTGGTCACATTTACAGCTAGTTATTTCAAGGGTGAAAGGAGAACTGGGCAGTTGCTGAAGGAAAGCCTTTAAAAGAAAATGACTTCATTGTCATTAGCAAACACTCACAGTGACAAATCTCTGTCCTCACTTGGGAGGCATTGAGAAAATGCTGAAGATAAGGGAGAAATTTAGAGGACTTGGGACTTCGCTTTTTCTTATCTAGGTCAGACATTTTTGATCCTTAAAAAGTGATATACTACTGCATATTCATTAGCTCATCATTATAATATTCTGCTGCTACAGTTTCTGGACTGGGGTAGAACCCATGAGTTTATTGAGGATGAATGACCTATAAAAACTAAATCAAAGGCTGATAGAAAGCAAGAGGCAACTTAATGGATGTTTTTCAGTTTCTAAAAGCCTAAGTATTTAAGTGAAAAGTATGAAGTGTAGTAACATTTTGTAGGCACTTTGGAAAACAGTTTAGAAGTTCCTCGAAAAAGTTAAATGTAGAGTTACTATAGAAGCAGGAACTCCACTCTTAGATATATACCCAAGAGAGGTAAAAACATACATCCACACAAATGTTCATATGAATGTTCACAATAGCATTATTCATAATATCCCCCAAATAAGGGAAACCTAGATATCCATTAACTGATAATCAATAAACTGAATGGAATATATCCATTCTGTGGGATATTATTCAGCCATAAAAAAGGAGCAAAGCACCAATATATGCTACAACATAGAGGAACCTTGAAAACATTGTGCTAAGTGAAATTGTCACAAAGGCCACATGTTGTATGACTCCATTTATATGAAATGTACAGAATAGGTAAATCCATACAGATTGAAAGAAGATTAGTGGTTGCCAGGGCTGGATGTGGGGGAGAATGAGAAGTAACTGCTAATGCATATGAAGCCCCTTTTTGGGGTGATGAAAATGTTCTGAAATTAGATGGTGGTGATGGTTGCATGACAACGTGAATATACTAAAAACCACTGAATTGTGTGATTAACAAAGGTGAATTTTATGACATTCAAATTTAATTTTATGGTATGTAAATTATATCATGATAAACTATGAAGCATGAAACTTTATTTGAAAAATATACTATTTGAGGGGTGCCTGGGTGGCTCAGTTGGTTAAGTGTCTGACTTGGTATCAGCTCAGGTCGTGATCTCATGCTTAGTGAGATCAAGTCCCGAGTTGGGCTCTGCACTGATAGCACAGTGCCTGCTTGGGATTCTCTCTCTTCCTCTCTCTCTGTCCTTCCCCAGCTCGCGCTCTTTGTCTCTCAAAATAAGTAAGTAAACTTAAAAAAAAAGAGAAGTACTATTTGAAATATAACCCAATTATAATAAAAAATGAAGTATGGGGAAGGAGAAAAAAGCAATGGGGAAAAGTGGAAGAGAAAACATTTAAAAAACAAACAAAAATATTTAGCACAAGAAAGAAACTGAGACTAAAAGAGGAGAAAGGGAAACTGATTCCGTGATTTTTGACATAATAGAAAATTTCTCTCATTGTTCTTTGGGGGTCATTTGAACTGTGGTCTTCAAATTGTTATTGCCTATTTATTATTGCCTTTTGCACTTCTAGTTAACAAATTGACCATTGTTTCCAGTCTTCTAATTGACATCTGCCCTTAAATGGTTCAGTGGCTTTGTTTTTATTTCAGTGGAATTAATGAACTGAGGATGTGAAAGTTGTCTTGGTTTTCAGAATCAGTCATTAACTAGAGTTGGATATTACATTTAAAAACCATTCAAATTCAAGCTGAGGCTTGTCTGAATAAAGGTTCTCCATCGCCAAATATAATTCCATTATTTATGGTCATATTGAGAAGTCCCACATTGAGAAGTCTTTCTTCTGACGGAGGATCGATGACTTATCACTTTTACCCAACTGGTACAACTTTATGAAGTCAATCTTGCACATGAATTGGTCTTGACCTATTCTCAAACACCAGATGGGTAGAAAGCTCAGCTTATTGACATAGGGCCTGGCATCGCTATGATTACATGTGAGTCACTTCTAATAATCAGAAATGATACTTCATAATGACACAAATACAATGAGAGAGGTCGGGAAAGTCAGGTTAGTGGAAAATTATGGAAACGAACAGTAGACTAAGAGGAGATGGGGGTTCTGGTCCTTCTCCTCCTCTGGTCCACCACATCGTCTTCCCTCTCCTCCACCTTCTGTGGTCAGTTACCGAGGCTGCTAATTTGACCTCCTCCTGCTACTCAAACTTATTCTTTTTTCTCCATATTTCTTCACCTCTAGCCTGATCCATTGCAGTATTGTTGTTTCCTAGTCTCTAATCTTGTCCCCCCTAAAATCCACCCTTCATATTATGAAAATATTTCTAAAGTTCAAATTATGCTATGTCTCTGCCCCATTAGTTTTCTGCGTTGAGAGCAGATGAAGCTCTAGGCAGAGATGCTCATGGTGTGAAGGATGGGGTTCCCTTGCAAGGCCATCAGACTTTACCTTACTTGAGCCCCTCCCTGGGAACCCAGAGTAGTCCCTGCACTGAATGGCCTGAGTCAGCTGACACTCCAGTAACAGCACTTTTGGTCATGATTTATGAGAAAATGAATATGATTAAAAAAAAACCAGAAAAGAAACCCAAACCATCAGCTAATAGAAATAATGCATTAAATACCTTACAGAAATACAAAGTCCCAGTGCCAGTCCCTGGGAAAAGTCCAATCAATGGAGACTTCGGTCTCTAGTCTGGGTTCTCTAAGCTTCTGGTCCTGGGTCCCTTTCATGAATTATGCTGCTACTTCCAATTCCAGCTCCAGTCCACAAATACAGGGGAAATTTGTGAACAAAAGTATTATAGGGAGGCCTGGGAACCTCCTCTGAGTGAGCCAATGCAGGGAGTTTTGTTTCCAGCCAAACTTTCATCATACCCAGAATTCATTGATGTGGTATTTATGTTCTCACTTGAGAAAGTCCTTTCCTACTTTGTGAAACTTCTGTTCATCTCATTATCATTAAAACTGTCTTCAAATACATTCCCTGGTGATATGACTTGGTGACTTTCTTATCCCCAATCTTACAAAGGGACTAGATACTTAGTGCTCAAAAGACCATTGGAAGGGTAACAGTAAGGTTTCTGCTAAATCACAATTGCCTGGTCTGCTCTGTTGTAAAAGGAGTCTGAGCTTTGATAGGTGAACTATGCCTGCCATGGGTGCAGATGGGGAAGAGTCCATGTATTTGCCCATCCTGGATCACACCCTCATTGTCTAGGAACTGGTGAGTCACCCTCGTTTATTAGCAGTGGGCACTGAATGGGTGTAGGCAAATTACCTGGACTGTTAAAGACAGAATGTCCAGAGGTCCACTCCCTTCCATTCCCCATTCCCAGCAGTAAAGATGCATGCATCCCAAGTACAAAATATTCCTAACCCTGCATGCCCAGCAGACTGGTCTAGCTCTACCGATCTAAACTCAGATCGTGTGGCCTCTCAGAATTCCTCTCTGACTAACTTGTCATTTTTTCAGATGCTGTGCTAGATAGAGAGATAAGATTTGGGATTCTTGTCCATGCAAATGAAATTTAAAGAATTTCTCTTAGTTGAGTTGCCGACTTACTAGAGAAATCTTAGGGTTTTTTCTTTTTCTTTTTGGAAATTAAGACTTCAGTCAGTGGCTGAAGTCATTTTGGAAATTTCTTAAACGTCATGGGATCTCTTCTGTTAATTCCCAGGCCAATGAGGACCTAAGTATGCTAGCAGAGAGAAGAAACGGCCAGGTGTTTGCAAAGTAGCACCCTGGGCCAGAACTCATCACCCTGTGACCTCAGACTGCTCCTGGAGCCAAGGCCTCCTAGGTGCACACCTGTAAAAGGATGTGGGTTGAACAATCTACTAGCTGCCTCACTGCAGCATTGTGGCTACAACAGAACAATGGCAAATGTTAGGAATGGGACACAAAGCCTTTTTTCTTCCAAAGCAAATGCTATGAATTATTTGTGGTAAACTTCCTTAATTCAGTTTTTTTTTTTAAATCCAGAAGGTCATATTTCAAAACAAGAGATGTATTTGTTGTAGGAAAATTTCTACTCAAATAATTCTTAGAAATTGCAAGATGGTTATTTTGATACTGTATGTATGTGTGTCTATGTGTGTTCCTAATGAAGAATGAGAGCTACACTTTTACTAATCATATCAAGTATCAAATTATCTCAACTTCTGATACATAGGGGGGAAAGAATCAATGAATCTGTTAGAGGTACTTTGAGAAGTCTCAAACCTCAAGAATCCTTTAGGTGCTGAGCGCCCTGAGGGCAGGGACTACATGTATTCATCTGTATAGTCTCTGACCCATACCCCCCTCTAGCACATACCAGGTCCTCAGTAAATGTTTGTTGTGGTTACATGGGAGCCTTTATCTGGTAACTTTGAATTCTTTTTTTTTTTAAGTTTATTTATTTATTTTGAGAGAGAGAGAGAGAGAGAGCGCACAAGCAGGGGAGGGGCAGAGAGAGAGGATGAGAGAGAACCCCAAGCAGACTCTGCACTGTCAGTACAGAGCCTAATGCGGGACTCAATCTCATAAACTGTGAGACCATGACCTGAGCTGAAACCAAGAGTTGGATGCTTAACCAACTGAGCCATCCAGGCACCCCTATCTGGTAACTTTGAAAGACAGGCAAAAGTAGAGTGAATTCTCATTAAGGCATACAGTTTTCTTTCATTTTCTGTCTTCTCCTCCACGCCCTCTCCTTTTCCTCTCTTCTCTTCTCTTCCTTTTCTTTTCTTTGTATGTGTGTGTGTTACATAATCTGAATGATTTGAAAGGATTTAGATGGCTCTTCAGGTTTGGTAGTGCTCTATGGAGGCTGCTGGAAAATTAACATATTTCCAAACATGTACCATAACAAGTTTGGTGCCAGGCATCCAAGCTTATTTCTGTGTACTCTCTTATTTACCTGCAGAATATTAAGATTGGTACAGGTTAGGGAATCAAACCCTTAAGGGCTGTATTGAAGTTTCTTTTTATTGGAAATGACGTACACCCAATTAAGCAAAAAGAAGCTATTTATTGGATCACCACAGGCAGGACAGGGGCATGCCAGACCCTAGAGATGACTGGAACTGGGATATTGAGTGGAGCCAGGAACCCTTTCTCCATCCCTCAACATCGCCTCTCTCTGCTTGTTGTCTTCTTCAGCCCAGTAGGCTGAGATCTACTCCCTGCAAGTGCAGAAATCCCAGGGAAGGCTCCTGATTGGCCCTGCTTAGGTCACATGCCTGCCATGTGGCCACTGAGGCACTCCGGTTGGTACCCTGGAATCACGGACTGCAGCCAGGAAGGGGCAGTTTCCGTAAAGAAGGGGGTGCCTTTCCCAGAAGAGAGGAGAGCTCTGGATAAACAATCAAGCACATCTCCAGGGGCCAGGGAGAAGTCATAGAAACCACGGACTGAAAGAGTGATTGCTGACAAGAATCCCCAGTTTGCTCCTAAATGTTCAGAAGGGTGCATTTAACTTGAGTGACTTCAACTCTGCACTTGGATAAACAGGAAAAAGAAAAGAAATAGACAAAATAGGAGAATCAACTTGGCTTGATGTTCTACTCACTGAGTGTGTCCCGAAGTGAGAAGTGGTGGGGGGGGGGGGTGGTGGTATGAATCTCCTTGGTCTCATTTATTCTCATCTTGCCATGGAACAATCTCTCTTCCCCCTGACTGAATGTACTGTCTAAACATATATGTTTTTCATAGAACTTGGCACTTAAATTCAAGCCAACCCCTTTATTTAGTGCTGAACCAGAAAAGCAGAGATCATTTCCAACACTTTGTGGGGGTGCGGGGGGGGGGGTGGCGGGCAGGGGACAACTAACTGTGCTCAGCTTACAAAGAGGCAGTTGCTAAGGTGATGAGTTTCTTGATTTTTCAGGCCAATTTTGACTATGTGATTCTTACTATATACACTGACTGATTTTAGAAATTAAGGTGCTTCTTATGTTTCTGTATGTGATTCTGAGTGTATTATTGAGGTGATATGTCTTTACTACATCTTTCCTGTTTATGTGGGTATCAGGTAGAAATCAGGATGACTCATGAGTAGATTTGGGAGGTGTGAGTTGTGGTAGTGTTGCAATATAGGGGCTCTGATATGTATAGAGCTTCTTATATCTTAATCATTCTTCAACCTTCTGCTTGATGCTTTAATGGGTGTACTTGACCATAGACCCACAAGGCTAGGTTCTTTTGGATCATCTAATTCAGTCTTCCAGCTAATTCCTAAATCCCACAGGATCATCCAGGGTGGGATTGAATACCTCAGTAACCTAGGACACCCCTCATTTAGGGCAAGCCTCTAATCTTCAGGTAACTCTGACCATTAAAACGATATTCCCCATATAGTGAGCTCCGTTCTGAATTCCTGTAATTGATACCCTTTGATGTTAGATGTGCTCCCGGGTCACATGGAAATCATCTAATCCCTCTTCCTGTTGGCAGCATTTCAAGCCTTTGAGAAGACGAGTCATATCCCTCCAAGTCTTTTTTTTTTTTTTAATTTTCCCTGCTTTATTTTCACCAGGTGTTCCTGATGATAATGGTGATGTTGATGACAATGCTAGTAATAATAGTCAACATTTATTGGTTACATATTATGTGCCAGGTGTCATTCTGAGCAACTCATATATATTAATTCATGTAAATCCCTTAACAACTTTATGAGGTAAGCACTACCCCCATTTTATAGATGAGGAAACCGAGGCAGAGAGAGGTTTGGTCATGTGCCCAAAGCTATACAGCTAGTAATAACAGAGCCTAACTTTGAACCCAGGTGGTTTGGCTCCCAAGACTTCCCTTTTAATACCATTGCTTGATGACACTCCTGTGTGTGATCCAGATTGCCCCATCTCTGTTAGAATGATGTCCAGAAGTAGATACGGTGCTACAAGCACGGTCTATGGACTGCATTTTTATACCTACTAAATTTCTGTTAGTGCCACCATGTTTCCGTTAGTTGCATGCTGTACCTCATAAACACTGAAGCAAAGGGGAGCTCATCAACTTTTTTTTGTTTTTAACCAGTGTGGTTATGCCGGTGCCTCACACAATGTGGGAAGTTAGTCCAGACAAAGCCACTTAGAATAATTACCACAGCTTTCCCCCAATATTTGGGCAACCAAAACTAGGGACCATGCATTATAAAAGAGAATTCGCACTGTGTAAGAGAATCAACAACTCCTGTTATAGCAATCAAAGTTCATTATTTCCATCTTTGGATATGAGGTAACTTGCTGAGGTAGCTGCTGTTAAAATCAAAAGAGTTAGCTAAATCATATGGTTCCATTAGTATTTGGTTCTATAATAAAAGGCTTTTATTTTTTAAAAATCATTCATGATCTTATCTCTAACATTCATTTTGATTAAAGTTGAGTATCTTTGTAAAAATATTGACCAATGATTAAACATGGTGGACAGAAACTGATTTACAGGCAATAAGCCCTGAGGTTTTAAGTGATCAGAAGGCTGTATGTGTGTTGAAAGATAAACAGATAATTTTCGAAATTAACATTTTATAATTTGCTGTTACAAACATATTAGTGAACTCTGAAAACTGGCCTAAATTTCTGGGACCTAAATAAAATATCCTGGAAGAAAATAATGACAGTCAAGTCAGTAAGATGTAGTGTGTTTTATTTTTGAGTGTTACATCCAGCCATCCTGACAGCTATGTTCCAAAGCTCCCAGCTCCCAGCTGAATTCTCTATAAGCCAATACCACTCTGCTTGCACAAAAATTTCACATTTTAGTGCAGAACATTAACACGGTACAAGTGGGGATGGCATAGTCACTGTGGCCCAGTGACGTCCAGGATTAACAGGAGGTGATGTAGATGATTAACGTGAAGTTGCACATGTTGTTAAATTTTCAAATTGTTTTACTTTCAGCACATACTACTCTACTTCATTTACTGATTTATTCTTTTACTCATTCATTCAGTGGACAATTACTGACTCGCAGGCCTATTGATAAATACTGGGAATACAATAAGACACAGTCCTTTACCTTAACCATGTGATCAAGCTTACCATTATCAATAATAAGTATTGGTAATCAAATCAAGTATCATACAGATAGCTGGAGCTACATTGGTGGTGGGCACCACATGACATATAACCTGTCAAATCACTGCGTTTTATGCCTGAAATAAACATTATGGGTCAGCTATACTCAAATGAAAAAATTAAGAAAAAACAAAACAATGAATGTCATAGTATGCTTCCTGATGTGATGTACTAAGACCCAATGTCACCCTTGTCGTTCTTTGCCATAGTTGTTTAACCTGAATCTAATCATGAAGAAACAATCAGACAAATCTAAATTTGGGGAGAATCTATAAAACTGGCCTAGGCTCTTTAAGAATATCAATGTTAAGAAAAGAAAAAAGAAAAAAAGACAAGGAACTGTTGCAGTATAAGGAGATTATAGAAACATGATAAATAAATAACTAAATTTTGATTGAATCCTGAACTTTTTTTTAAAGCTATTAAGTCATTGTTATGACCATTGGGAAGTTCAAATATATATTACTTATATATTATGTGTTGCATGTAATCTATAGTATACTATTGTATTGAGGCTACATTTTTGGAGTATGGTGATAATCGTAATTATGAAAGAACGTCTTTACTCTTGGGAGATATATACTAAAGTATTGAGAGAGAAATGTTATGATCTTTAAAACTTTCAAATGATTCAGTAAAAAAAAGTTTTTATATCTATATTAATAGATATATTAATACCTATTTTATATTTATGTTACACACTGACTTTTTATTTTATTTTATGTATTTATTTATTTATTTATTTCATGTTTATTTTTATTTTTGAGAGAGAGAGAGTCTGAAGCAGGCTCCAGGCTCTGAGCTGTCAGCACAGAGCCTGACATGGGGCTCGAACCCACAAACCATGAAGTCACGACCTGAGCTGAAGTCGGACACTTAACCGAGTCACCCAGGCACCCCATTGACTTTATATTTTATATTAATAGGTATATTAATATCTACAGTTGACCCTTGAACAACACAGGTTTGAATTGTGCAGGTCTATTTGCATAATTTTTTTGATAAATGCAGCACTGTAAATGTATTTTCTCTTTCTTATGATCTTAATAGCATCTTCTTTTCTCTACCTTACTTTATTATAATAAGCATATAACACATATAACATAAAGAATATGTGTTAATAAGTTATTTATGTCATTGGTAAGGTTTTCAGTCAAAGTGGGCTATTAGTAAAGTTTTGGGGAGTCAAAAGTTATAAGTGGATTTTCAACTGCATCGGGTCAGTGCCCCTAACCCCCACATTGTTCAAGGGTCAACTGCATATTATTGTGTTTCTCTCTAAATAAAGTAATTTTATTAGTTTTGGGGGGCTGCCATAAGAAATTACCACAAACTGGGGAGCTTAAAGCAACAGAAATTCATTTTCTCATTGTCTGCGAGGTCAGATGCCTGAAATCAGGGTGGGGACAGGGCCACGCTCACCCTGAAGCCTGTAGGTGAGGATCCTTCCTTGCCTCTTCCAGGTATCACTTCCATCTTTGCTTCTATCTTAACGTGATATTCTCTCTGTGTGTTTGTCCAAATTTCCCTCTTCTTATAAGGGCACCAATCACTGGATTAGGGCCCATCCTAATCCAGTATGACCACATCATGTCTTGATTATATCTGCAAGGACCCTATTTCCATATAAGGTCGCATTCAGAGGTACCGGGTAGATAGAATCCTAGGAGGACCCTATTCAACCCAGCACAGCACATAAAGATGGCATAGAGGGAGGGGAGAGGATGGAAGAATGCACAATGTGACGAAATGTAAACACACGGTGAATTTGGGTGAAAGGTATGTGTTTATTGCACCATTCTTTCACACTTTCTGAATGTCTGAAGTGTTTCAAAATAAAATAAAATTTGGGGAAAAAATAGGCTATACAAAAGAAGAAGAAGAAGAAGAAGAAGAAGAAGAAGAAGAAGAAGAAGCAGCAGCAGCAGCAGCTGCCCTTGCCCATAGACTATCTCAAAGTTATGGAGGACACAGTAGAGGGACATGCGTCATCATGATCTCAGTGCATGTGTGACAAAAACAGAGACAATGAAGCTAATTTGGCTTGGGCACTCAGGAAGGGTTTCCATGAGAAGTGACACCCAAACCAAACCAACAGTTTTGAAGAACAGCGTGGGGGTCAGCTGCAGGGGTGAGGGCACACTTGGGGAGCTGCCAGCAGCCCGGAATGGTTGGAGCAAACGGTGTGTGCTGGAAGATGGTGGGAGTGGAGCCTGCAGAGAGGCAGGAAGAATGTGAGTGAGGGTGCTGCATCGAGAGAAGCCTTTCACCAGGAAGACCAGGAGGAGCCAAGGCAGGGCTCTAAGCAAGGTATAACCTGAGCACATTTTTGTTTGGGGGCTAGGTATGTGGAGAAGCCTGGAGCCAAGCCAGGTGGGACAAACAGATAAGAAACGAGGGACGTCACAGGAGGGGAGGATGTGGGTGAGGGGAGAACTGGGGGGGAGCTAGAACCCAGAGGGCTTTGTTGCTGACCACATAGAGAGAGGAAGGGGGAGGCGTGGGTGCCTGGGTGGTTGGTGCTGTCCCTCCCTGCAGGGGATGCAGGAAGAAGAGAGGAAGGGCTGCAGACAGAGAGTGGTGGAGGGAGATCTAGGCTATGCTCACTTTGGACATGTGGAACTTGAAGGCCCAGGTAGAGGGCCTCCAGGGAGGTGACCTGAAGCCCAGGAAATGGACTTGGCAACTTGTACACATATTGGTGTTAGGTGAAGTCATGGATTCTGAGGAGATTTCCCAGTTATAGTGGGGAGACAATAAGAATGTAATGACAAATAGAAGGCCAGACACTCTGAGAAGCAGGGCAAACAAAGAAGGCCTGGCAAAGGAGACCAAGGAGAGGAGGACAGGGAGAGAGGTGGGAGGAAAGCCAGGAACGTGGCATCAGTGAAGTCCATGAGAGGGTGTTTGTGAGGAGGGAGTGGGTGGCCACATCAGACAGCACACAGGGACCGAAGGCACTGAGACTCACACCAGTCCTTTCCATTTTGCAATTGGGAAGTCTCAGACAGCAGTTTCAATAAGGCAGAGGCCAGATGGCCAAGGACTGGGCATTTAATAAAAGGGAAGGAAGCATAGAGCCGATCAAGGTAGAATGTTCTTTCCAGAAACTTGGCTGAGAAGGGCAGAGAGATAGGCAATAGTTATCAGGAGGCAAAGGGTTAGGATCAGTGTTTGTTTTCACACGAGGAGAGAAACTGGGGCATGTGTACAGGCTGAGGAGAAGGAGCCAGCAGAGAGTTCAGGCTGAAGATAACAGGGAGCAGAGATCATTGACCACACAAGACCTGAGGAGCTGGGACCCAGAGCACAGCTGGGAAGAACCCCATTTTCACCGAGATGGTGAGGCAGGGGCTAGAGGAGAGGGAAGGCGTGGGCCTCAGACCTCTGTGGGGCCTCATGAGGGAGGAGAGAGAGGTGGACAGAGACCAGTCTGGGTCAGAACTGTGGATATTGTGACTGGGGCGGACCAGAGAAAGGAGGCAAAAACAGAGTGACCCATGAGGGAATTTGGAAGCAAAATGGTAAGCAAAATAAAACGTGAAAATGAAAAATCAGAATGACATGTAGAGTTGGAGGCAGAGACAGGGACCCAAATATTATCCCCTCAGGAGATCAGTATTCCTCCTTGTTTAACAAAACGTGACTTCTTCCCACCCCACCCCTTAGGTCCCCACAAGGGAGATGTTAGGGTTTAGCATCAGCTCCTACAAGTCTTGCTTCAGTGGCTTTGTGGCCAGGATTCCCAGAGAACAGGTTTCCATCAATACCACCGGTACAGGGAGATGGGTTTGTGGGCAACCCTGAGAGCTGTGTGTGTTTTTGGTTTTTGAAAGAGTAGACCGTTTTCTCTCCCGGGATTACATTAACTGTTAAATATCTGGGTGTTATGGTAACCAGCAGAGGGCCACCTGGTCCGGAATTTAGGAGATGTGTTGGCTCACAAGCAGAACAGTCCAAAGGTAGGCATGACTGGACACAAGGCTTACGTGACTTCCTCTAAAAGGAATTTCTTCCTCTATTTCTCACTTATGTTTCCCTGGCAACAGCACCATTCACAGCCCCCTATGTGGTTCCTAGACCTCCATCCTTCCAGATTTGAGTCCAGTGCAAAAGAGCAATCATTTCTATCCCAGCTCCAGCAAAGTCCAGTCTAGACTGGCTTAGGAGAACATGATGTATTCACCACTCAGGCCCAGGTCATATGTTTTCACTGGAACTATCTGGGTGGAAAGTGACCAAGAGGGGGTTCCACTGAGGAAACATGGGCATAGTAAACAGGAGACTGTTGGTCAATGGATACTGGATAGCCCAAACCACAGAATTCACAGCATCTGGCTTATGTCCAGAAATTCTTTGTAGGGTTAAAAAAAATTTTTTTTAATAATAATTATAGAGGGGAGCCTGGATGGCTCAGCACATTAAGCATCTGGCTCTTGATTTTGGCTCAGGTCATGATCTCACGGTTCATGAGCTCAAGCACCATGTCAGACTCTGTGCTAACAGTTTGGAGCCTGCTTGGGATTTTCTCTCCCTCTCTCTCTGCCTCTCCCCTGCTCTCTCTCTCTCAAAATAAATAAACACTAAAAAAACAATTATAGATTTACAGGAAGTTGCAAAAAATAGTACAAAAGTGTTCTGGTGAATCTTTTACCCAATTTCCCTAAATGGTTTATTATATCTTACCTAATTATAGTACAGTAACAAGTCCAGGAATTTGATATTGGTACAATGCATGTGTATAGTTTTATCACATATATAAATTCATGATATATACATGAAATTTAACCTGAATCTAATCATGAAGAAACAATCGGACAAATCTAAATTTGGGACAATCTATAAAACTGGCCTAGGCTCTTTAAGAATATCACATATATTGTCTGAAAATGCCATTTATCACATATATAAATTCATGTAGCCACTAGTATAATTAAGATACAGGACCATTCTATCACCACAAAGAGCCCCTTCATGTTACTCCTACATAGTCCCTAATCACTGGCAACTACTAATATTTTTTCCATTTCTAATTTTGTCACTTTGGTAATGTTATATAATATAAATACTATTCCTTTTTATTGCTGAGTAGTATTCCATGGTATGGATATACCACAGGTTGTTTAACCACTCACCTACTGAGGGATGTTTTTGTTGTTTACAGTCATGGGCTATTACAAATAAAGCTACTGTCATCAGTTGTGTACTTATGCAGAACATAAGTTTTCATTTCTCTGGGATAAATGCCTAGGAGTATAGTTGCTGGGTCATATGGTAAGTGTAGGTTTAGTTTTTTTTTTTTTTTTTTTTTTTTTTTTTTTAATTTTTTTTTTCAATGTTTATTTATTTTTGGGACAGAGAGAGACAGAGCATGAACGGGGGAGGGGCAGAGAGAGAGGGAGACACAGAACCGGAAACAGGCTCCAGGCTCTGAGCCATCAGCCCAGAGCCTGACGCGGGGCTCGAACTCCCGGACCGCGAGATTGTGACCTGGCTGAAGTCGGACGCTTAACCGACTGCGCCACCCAGGCGCCCCTTTAAAGAAGCTACCAAACTACTTTCCAGAGTGGCTGTGACATTTTACATTCTCACCATCAATGTATGAGAGATCAAATTTCTCCATATCTTTGCCAGCATTTGGCATTATTACTATATTTTTATTTTAGTTACTCTAACAGGTATTTAATGATATCTCAATGTGATCTTAATTTTCATTTCTGTAATGGTTAGTCCTGTTGAACACCTTTTCATGTTCATCATATATTCTCTTGGTTTAAATGTCTCTTCATGTCTTTTGCCCATTTTCCAATTGGATTGTTTAATGTAGAGGTTTTGAGAGTTTTTTTCAGTAGAGTTTTTCAAGGTTCTTTCATCTCACTCTTCCAAGCACAGAACCCACTCTAATTTAGCTCTAACTACCAGGGTGTTGACTCTAAACCCATCCTTGCTTCAGCATGGGTGTAGGGATCCAATTATTATTATTTAGCAGGGGACATTTACCCACCTATATCACATTTGAAAATATTTTGCTTTGTACTCTGCTCTTCCCTGGCCATGCCCTGAGCTTTACCCCTGTGCTGCCCCCAGAGCAATCTGGACTTTAGCCTCGGATTTCCTCCTGACCTCGTTGTTGGCTTTGTGAGCTGAAACCAAGCCTTGGGAATTGTACCTCTCTTCCTGGATCCACATGATCTGGATGCCAGATGGATGGATGAATGAATGAATGAATGAATGATTGAGTTAACGGTAATAGGCTCCTATGCATGGCTATTCTATGCACCAGGCACTTTGGGATTTGTCTGTTATCCCAAAAGGCAAAGAGTAGGTGGGAAAGGGAAGAAATTTAAATATCTAACATCCTAAAGACAGTGGCTCCCCTCAAATATCATCAGTTTGTAGCCACAGGAAGGAAAGAAAAGAATGTGGGAGAGAAGGCCTCCCGGAGGAAGTCTTGGGTACACGTATACCATGCAGGACAATCGCCTCCCTGACGCACTTGGAGTCTCTGGCAGGTTATTTTTAACTGCCACATTGTAAAGTCAATGTTTGCACTCTGATAAGTTCCTGTCCAGTGGCTTGTTCTAAACTCTGGCCTGGGAGGTAACCAAGAGAGACTAGGAGTGGTTTGTGAGAGAGAAACAGTGAGTGAAATATAATAATCCTGTAGCTGCCAGTCTCAAGAGCCACGACAGTTCAAACAATCAACATGTATTGTGTCCCCTGCTTGCATCACCTGGTCATGAGTTGTCAGTGGAATTTGTGGAATGGATTGTTCTCTTGGAGTCACCCAATATCCCTGAACAATGGGAGCACACATTCTTGGTTTTATATAAGAGCTAAGAAGGAATGTTCCTCCCACCCAATCAGAAGCAGGGAGCTGTTGCTGATGTCCAACTGCCTGCCTATCTGCCTGCCTTCTCTCTCTCCTTCTCCTTATCCTCCTCAGGAAAGAAGAGAGAGGAAGGGAAAGAAAGCTAGACCCATTGTGCGGAGGTCACCAGGAGAATGATGCCACAGGTTGGACAGAAGATAAATGTGAAATACAGGAAACAAAGGATGCCCTGGGTTTTTCACTTGGTAGAAGGTGTTTTTACTTCTTTGTTGGCTTTTCGCATTGAATACTCTTATGGAAAAAAAAAAAAAGGCATTAAAGTATGAGGTTTCTTACTCATACATTGAGATTTAGAAGCTAAGAAAGTCCCTTCGTCCAATTGCAACATTTCAGGGCTTTTTGGTTGCACGTAACACAAAGCTCAACTCAAACTGGGTTAAACAGTAAGAGAGCAACTGACTCAGTACTGGAAAGTTCAGAAGCAGTGGTTTCAGGGTTGATTTGGTGTAGTACTTTGCCAGACATCTTTTCTTTACCTTCTTCTGGTGTCAGTTTCAAACTAAGGCTGGCTCCATGTTTCAGGGTTCATCTTGAGAGAGAGGCCTGCCCTTGGTGCTGGCTGATCGTCCTCAACTAACACCCTGGCCAACACATGTCATGCGCTGACTGGCTGACGCTGGGCTTTCCTGAACCAGTCCGGCAGCCACACACTGGCTCACCCTGATGGGACAGGAGGCACAGTCACCTAGTCTGCTTCAGAGTGAAGGAAGGGGGCAGTGAATACTGGGCGTCAACCCCACTGCTCCCCGCTACATCTCCTAAAAAGCTCCTTTTAATTCCTGCCCTTAGAACTCCTTTAGGAGGACCTCAAGCCTCTCATTCTGAAACTTGAGATAAAATTGAAGTGGTAAAAAAAAAAAAAATGAAATAGTAACAGTGAATTTACACTAAAATGTGTCAAGGGAGTAAATTTTTGTTCTTATAAGTGTCAAGTGAGCTAAGAAGTAATTTTATTTCCCTAAAATTGAATTAAATTAACTCATAAGCCCCAATTTCTTCTTGATAATAGAAAACTAAATCTTTCTAATTCCAAGTAAATTCAATTACTTGTGATTTAAAATCCAGTCCTTTTTTTTTTTCCTCTTTTGAAAAGCACTGGTTAGTATTCAATGGCCCTTCCTCCATGACTTCAAACCACCGGATCACAACCCTCTGTCCCCCACCCCCCAAAAAAGCCACACCCTTAATCTTCTCTTCAGTTCTCTGCTAAAGAATTCTGCCTGTACAATAACAGTCTGCTTTGAGAGGTTTTCCTTCCCCAGAACTTCAAAGTAGTCCTAGAAGAAAGAGAAAAGGGTTTATAACACACCACGGCACCTGCCAATTCCCTGATGGGTATGAGAAAAGATGCCCGCCAAGCTACTCCATCTAGGAACTAGTGAGTGCATGTTTCTGATGTGGGCACCACTGGGGGTGCTGCCTACCCTCGCCAGTGATTCAAGACCAGCAGACTCTCTCTCTCTGGAAACTCCAGCACATCAGGATAAGAACTATGTCAGGATGGGACTCTATATAGGATCTGGACATTTAAGGAGTGAGCCACTGCGAGGTTCTCCTTGTGAGGAGGTCTCTCCTGAACTGGCTTTGGCTGTTGGTGTCTATCCTCACTGCCATTCACTGCTGATGACCATAGTATACCCCTGTTCTTTGGCTTCCAGTTACACATGGTGATAAGGGCATTCCCAAGCCACTGGCTTTCCTTCAGCCACTTTTGCCCAGTCTCACGCGGGAAGGGTGTGAGGGAAGCCATGGGAAAGCATCGGCTGCTCAGAGTGTTGCTCTGACACTCCAGGAAATATGGGCTTGGTGGTGGCAGATTTATCTCAGATGGTCTCTCTGGCTTAACTTGTCCTACTCTACTATAGCCCCTTGTGTTGGTGTAGGCTCTCTGTGAGAATCTTTCCTTGCAGGATTATTAATGGGGAGTGAAGGCACAAGTCTCCTGCTCTGAGATCCTCAAACTCTTCTGAGGGTTTCTATCACCCCTAACCCCAGGTTTGGACTTTCTGTTAATCACACTGACCAGTGACTTACTCTCTTTCTTGCTTTTCTTCTAGCCCAACAAATATATATATTTTTAATTACCTCTCTATCTAGCTTGGGGGGAGGGGGAAGGTTTACATATTTTTTATTCTTTTGAATATCTTTGTTAGGGCATAAATCATACTGCTTAGTAGCTTTGCTCTAGGTCTTAATGTTGACCGCACTCATGTGATTTGGTACTGTCTTCTCAGTGTTAGCAATATGATAGAACTTTCTCACGAATTGAATGGTATAGCATACCAAAGCTTTATTTCTTATTGATTTTGTTCCTAGAATCACATTTAAGAGCACAATTTTTGTAGTCACAGCCTTGCGTTTAAATCTCAGCTGGGTCACTTTCTTAACCTCGGCAAGATACATTAACCCTGTCCAAACTTGAGCCTTCCCTCAAGAGATGGAGGTGCTGTGATGGGAAAAGGATTAGAAATATCACCATAATCTGAACTTCTGCATCCGTTAATCATAACTGTATCTTCCTCATGGGGTTTGTTTAAAGATTTAAATTCAGACCCCCCCCCGAAAAGTATTCAGTACAGCACCTAGTGATTACCAAATGACAGCAGGCCCTGTGTGTAGAGTCCATGGCCAGCCATCCGGTTCAGCTAGCATTTGGAAAATGTCTAACAGATAATTACGTCCACTCCATTGCACAAGGAGAATCCTGAAAGCCATGAGCAAAGCCATCAAACAAATAATTCCTTTCCAGGAATGTCAGCGATGGTGGTCATTGGAATAAACCCCAACACTCTCTGTCCACTTGCTCCTCAAGTTTCCTTCTTTTACAATAAGTAGCTAGAAAGCACAAACGCTTCAGTGTCTTGTTCCAGTGGGAATAAAATAATTTCCTCAAACTTTAGAGCCACCTGTGGTTCATTTCCAATACACAGGGAGAATCAGGGCCGGGATTTTTTTTTAAATGTGTCTTGATGAGCTATTGTTTTGTTTCATTTTACTTACGGACGCCTCATAATAGTTTGCTTCACTGTTCTGTGCTCACCGTAGCTATGTATATATTAGGGTCAGAGAAGTGGTAAGACTATAAAAGGCAGTATCATGCTTAAACTGGAATAAATACGTAAAAACCTATGGGAGGTTTTGTGATTTCCCAGAGAAACCCAATGGAGTCAGAAACTGTTGTACTTCTCGCTCTAAAGCCTGTTTCCAGGCTGTTCCCATTTGTCTTCAGGGAGCCAGCTGCTCCCCCAGCTCCACCGGTAGATGACTGAGGGCAGAAGACAGAGGTGAGGAGTCTCTATCTCATCTTAGAGAACACTGCTGTGGAAAAGCCAAGAATGAGCTCACTACTGGTGCAGAACGTTTAAATGCAACATACCCTGCAAAGGTTTTGTATTTAAAAAACAAAATGATAAGGGGCGCCTGGGTGGCTCAGTTGGTTAAATGTCCAACTCTTGATCTCAGCCCACATCTTGAGCTCAGGATCTTGAACTCAGGATTCAAGCCCCACGTTGGGCTCCAGGCTGGGCATGAAGCCTACTTAAAAAAAAAACAATTAAAAACATAATGATACACATATAAAACCACCACCTTCTTTTATTGACCCAATCAACTGTTTGAATGTGAAAAATATTATCCAAATATTACATGCACTTAATTTTTTAAAAAAAGGAGTTGGCACTCAGCCTGGGAAGCTACCAACTAAATGGAAATCAAGGGAGTCTTACTTTAGCCAAGTTTTATTTTTGCAATGGTAGAACACACTCCTGTGTCTGGGGTAGTTTGTGTCTTAGAGCAGAAATGGGAATCTGGAGCCTGGGTTTCTAATGTCTGCTCTGCAACTATTTGGTTCTATGACTGTGAGCAGGACCAAGAAAGTCTTGCATCGTTCTCCGTTTGTAAAATTTTTATTTATGAAGTTCAAGCATTCAGGGATTGAAATTCAGAGACTCAGAGGCCCTGTAAAAGAAATTATGCATGGAACGACCTGGCTCAATGCGTGGTATATAATAGGTATGCTCTAAGGTGGTGTTCCGATGTGTGTGTAGAGCACAGAGTTCTCCTGGGATTTCAGAGCTGGGTGGAGCTTTAGGGGCTATTACATATCTTTCATTTGTCCTTGCTTGTCTCCACTCTGAACCACTTGCATTGATTTTGTAGATTAAACTCTCATAAAACGATCATACCCCTACATTTCCAACCCTTTGGAGGTGAGTGTGACTCTCATTGGAGTCCCCAACTGCACGTATGTGCTTACCATAGTCATATCTTACCATGTGGCAGATATATCAGCTGTTTAGTTGTCTGTTTTCCCTTGACCAAGAATTCCTTGATGTACAGGCTCTCTCACTTTTTGGGATCTATGCCATCGGACCTGGCACAATGTCCGATGCAAAGCAGAAGCTCAGCAAGCGTTTATTGTCATTGTCACCTGAAACCTAAAGAAAGATGTAGCCCAATCCAAGTGAACTTAGACTTAGCTGACACATAGTAAGTTAGCAGAAAAGTGGTATCCTCATGGAGCCTAGATGATGATGGGACACCAAAGGACAAGCACCTGACACTGTCACCTAGCACCGCAGGGGTGGTCAGCTTCATTACCCTGCAGTTTCTCAGCATGGTCACAAAAGAGGTGCATTTTCTGATGGGTGCTCTGCCTCTTGTTCTGGGTCTTTTTGCCCTTGAAGTCAGTCTGGCCCCTCCCCCAAGAGGGCTAACCCTGCAGGCCATACTTCTCAATCTCCATAGTCAACAGGTTTCTAGCAGGGTTTGGCCAATGAGAGATGAATGATTGGAGGGATGAGGGGAAGGAGGCAGAGCCAGGCTATATCTCCTGTCTCTTGAGCTCAGACAGCGTGATGATGGTTTTATCTTTTCTAATGCACTAGATCCTGCCTGCCATGGCTCCATCAGGCAGATTTCCGGCCTCTTGGAGATGGAGGCAGGGGTGCAGGTGGCTTCCCACCATGGCTTGGGAGCTCATCCACTATCTATACAACCAATTCCCTCTGTTACATTCCCTGTGTTTAAAATACTTAGATTAATTTCTGTTTTCCTCGATCAACCCTGACTAATACTCGGACCACTCTAGCTTACCACAGCTAGCAAGAAATTAGTACTACTATATGTATTGACCACTTATTTTAGGACATAAACTGTACTAGGCACTGAAGATACAAAATAAATAAGGTGTTGCCTTTGCCCTGGAGAAGCTTACTGTCTGATTGTGGAGACAGACATGTAAGCAGAGAACAAATTTACTAATTCGAATTTGAAACAAATTCAAATTTACTATGATGCAGTTGAAACAAATTTACTAATGAAGTTTACTAAGTTCACAGTGGTACATGTGCCTGGGGACAGAAATAACTAACTTGGGGAAGGGAAGAATCAGGAGGAAAGGGTTTTTAAAAGGAGGTAGCTTAATATAGTGTTTAGACACTATACAGGCTCTGAAAACTGCTAGATTCAAATCCTGCCTCCAACAAGTATTAGATGCATGACCGAAAACAAGTGGGGTTTTTTGTTTTGTTTTATTTTGTTTTGTTTTAGCCTTGTTATGCCTCAATGTCCTTTTTGGTCAAATGTAGATAATAGTCATACATCATAGTGTTCTGTAAACATGAAATGGCTTAACGGGTATAAAGCATTTAATACAGTGCCTAGCTCATGGCAAGCCCCCCAAAGTATTAGCTGTTATTGTGATTATTGTTGCTGCAACAGCGAAGGAAGTCTAGTTGTTCAGCTTCTAATATAATCTTCAACCGATGCTAGCTAACTCAATGGATGAATTGACTAAATAAATAAATGAGTAAATGAGTTTACCAAGCAAATGATGGAAGAAGGCCATTCCAGGCACTGGCTGAAAACATGGTAGTTTAGAACCACAAGGCTGGGTGGTTTTGATCCATGTGTCAGTCTCCTATGAGTTTGATTCATGTGAGGTTTCTCCCCCTCTGAACTCACCTCTGCCTGCAGTGGCCAAATCAAGCTCCTAGGTCTGCAAAGTTGACCTGTTTTCTTCCCCTTTCTAAAGGTTCTTCTTTTCAAAGCCAATAAAAGATATTCAAGGAAGGGAGTTCTGAACGGGTTGTGGCAGTGAGAGTGGGGTTGCCAGATGTAGCAAATTCAAATATTGGACATTAAATTTGAATTTTGGATAAACCACAAATAATGTCTAAACCTCAAGATGGTTGTTTTAACGTCTGCACCTGATGTTAAAGTATTCACTGACCATGACCCATTAGCATTTTTTTCTAAAAGGAGAAACTGGCCTTAGCAGGGCAGGTTCCATTGTCCTTTTTTCAATTTCTTCCTTGGGGACCATAGAAAAGATTAACTCTCCAACTCAAGTTTTATATCATTCAAGAGCCCTTACAGCAAATGGCCTACGAGCCAACCAGGTCCAGGTCAATACCCGTTCCATCTAAAAGACCATCCTGGTCCTGCCTGACGTCAGTGGTTATTCTCTGGTCTGAACTAGAGCTCACACAGCATTTCCTTTTTTCTAATTCACGTTTGACACTTGGAAATGCTACCTTGCATTGCTAGCCATCTTTCCTTTTTATATCCCTTTCCTTTTTAACTAGCTTATAAGGGAATAAAAACCAAATGTTAATATATCTTCCAAACCCAGCACACAGTAGGTACTCAATATATTGTTTTTTTTTTAAATAAGCCAGTACAAGAAAAACAAAATTTAATATTTCCATTGGATACTGCCAGCCATCAGAAGGTGTGTTGCCTAATGGGCTCTGGAGTTACACTCAGTGTGAATTCCAATTCCTTGCTCATATTTAAGATTGGGCTCTGTAGTAAGTTACATCACATCCCCCCTTTGTAAAACGGGTACAATACTCTTTGACCTCTTCAGATTGTTAGGTTGATGAACTTTAATTAGCACCTGGGAAACATTTCTAGCTGGAAGTTGCAGTTATACTGATGGCAATTAATGAGACGTAGGGGACTGTTCCATAATATTCTGACCATCATTTCATTCCTAAACTTCCACTGTAGGAAGTTGAAACAAGATTTGGTAAGAAATTTTACATTAGCTATTTTATTGAGCTGATTTAATGTTTATAGAAAACTAATCTAGAATAGAAACCAGCCTCTTGCTGATGGTTCATGGTCACTTAATGAATAACCCACCACCATAAAATAAGTGGAGAGAGGTTGGCTGGAAGGCATGCCGCAAACAATTCCATTGGAGTCACTTGGTTATTACTGCTCCCCTACATCCATCTCCCTCCTTACAGCACAGAGTTTTGAGTGATTGAAGTCAGTTTGGGCAAGGATTCCAGACAGGGAAAAGCAAATACGTAAGTCAGAGGTCAGAAGCAAAGAATAGGCCAGAGGGGGTGGAAGAAATGCTGAGCTGATAATTGAAAGATAATGGATGTGGGGGTGGGTCACAGCAGCATAATAACAGGGGGAGTCAGACACCCCCATGCTTTCTCAGGCATCTGCATGAGGACCAGTGTTACAACTCATCTCAAAAGAAGGTCTATGGAGCATGGATTTCTAAACATTTGGGCCACCCAGCATGGAATTTTGGGAAGTGACCCTGTTGAGTAAAGCCATTAACAAATTACTTTCCTTTCAGTTCCTTCCCTGGCAGGCCCTGCAGTTGATGCCTCCTTAGTAGCAACTGGAAGGAGTAAATCTGCTGACAAGCATCCATGTGTAGTGGACTACTTGTTGGAAATTTCATCTTGAAAAAATGATCCCAGATGATTAGTTGAAAGATTGCCAGGAATCCCTGGAATCTAACCCTCAGCTGAACACATAAGTTTCACTTGAGGGTACAGTCAAGGTGAAGAATTTACAAAAATAAGCCATATTGATTTCTTTACTTTTGCAAATATTTGAATTTTGTAACAGGCATCCCAGCTTGCTCTCAACCAAATAGGAAGCTAGAAATCTGTGATGTAGTAGACTGGTTTTGAGGTTAGATTTTTAAAGTACATTCTTTTTTTTTTTTTTTTTTTAATTTTTTTTTTTCAACGTTTATTTATTTTTGGGACAGAGAGAGACAGAGCATGAACGGGGGAGGGGCAGAGAGAGAGGGAGACACAGAATCGGAAACAGGCTCCAGGCTCTGAGCCATCAGCCCAGAGCCTGACACGGGGCTCGAACTCACGACCGCGAGATCGTGTGACCTGGCTGAAGTCGGACGCTTAACCGACTGCGCCACCCAGGCGCCCCTTGAGGTTAGATTTTTGACTGGACACTTAGCTCCACCATTTGCTAGACATTTATGAGAGATTATGACTTAATCCCTCTCTGCCTTTGTTATCTCATCTGTGAAATGGTTATATAATCATCCTCATCTCATAGGATGTGAGGATTCAACCAAATAGTAAAGCAACTAGACCCTGGCCTTTGGAGAACCTCTAAGTTTAAACATGCTTTTTCTTTTCTCTTCTCTCTTTTATTCCAAACTCCTTCCAATCCCATGCCAGCAATTTTCTGATTTAGAACAGTCTTTGCTAAACTTATGAATAATGTAGGAGACCTGAAGAAAGAGAGGGAATGAGTCAGGTGGCTACCTGGGAGAAAGTGCTCCAAACAAAACAACAAAACCATCAAGTGCAAAGACCATGCAGTAGATGTGTACTTGGGCAGTCAGGAAATCTTAGGGAAGCCAGGGTGGCTGAAGTAGAATAACCCCAAGGGAGGGTGACAGAAGAAAAGGTCAAGGAGATACAGAGGGGGCAGATTGTGTGATTGTGTAGGACCAAGAAAGCCATTAAGAGGTCTTGAGTTATTGCCCTGAGTGGGTTGGGAAGCCATTAGATGGTTTAAAGCTGAGGAGTGACATGTTTGACTTATTTCTTCTTTTTTAAGTTTATTTATTTATTTTGAGAGAGAGAGCACGTGCACACACATATGCACGTGTGAGCAGGGGAGGGGCAGAGAGAGAGAGAGAGAGAGAGAGAGAGAGAATCCTAAGCAGGCTCTACACAGTGCAGAGCCTGATGTGGGGCTCAATCTCAGTGAGATCATGATCTGGGCTGAGATCAAGAGTCCGATGCTTAACCAACTGAGCCACCCAGGTGCCCTTGTTTGACTTAGTTTTAGAAAGATCACTCTGGCTACAGTGCTGAAAATACATTATGGGGCATGTATGAAACCATCATGTTGTGCCCCTTAAACTTATATATGTTATATGTCAATAATATCTCAATAAATCTGGAAAAAATTAAAAAGAGAGAAAGAATATACATTATGGGGTAGGGATGTGGAGTGAGTAGGAAGAATATATGGGCAGAAGCAGGAACACCAGATTGGATCCCACTAAATATCCAGGTAGGAGATGATGGCAGGTCAGAGATCAGTTAGGGGGTGAGAAGTAGTCAGATTGTGAACATATTTTGAAGGTAGCAATTTAGGCTTTGCTGAGGGATTCAATGTGTAATGTGAGAGCAACTTCTTCAAGGTTTTTGATCCAAAAAATTGGAAGATAGTGATGTTATTTGCCATAAAAAAACACCATGAAGATTCAGGAAGAATACCAGGAGTTTAAGTTTAGCCTTATAAAATTTGAGATGCCAAATAAACATCCATCAGTAAGCAATTGAATATGTTACCCTGGAGTTCAGATTAGATATAGGCCATATATGGAGAAAAGAAGTTATAGCTGGGTAAGGAGGTAGGATTGGGAGAATTTAAGTTAATTTAAGATGAAGAAATAATAGAATGTTTTCCAGCGGTGAGAATAATCCAATAGAATGGAAAAATGTGATAATGCCTGAGAGGGGACAATTGCTGGAATAGTATATTTAAACAGATGACAAAGGATGGGATCTTGTGCACAAACCAAAGCATTGCTATAGCTGGTCCATCCCTAGTAACAGAAAGGATGACAAAATATATGTAGATAGAATGAGTCATGTGGTGGTATGATTTTGAGGAGTCATCTTCTGACTGCATGTATTTTCTTGGTGAAACTGGAAGACAAAGTCAATGTGAGGGTGGTGATGAGGGGTTGAAGGTCTCGGGAGAACGACAAAGCCATGATTGACCAGGGGAGTGGAAGAATGAATGGATTTGGGATTGCCAGCTGAATGCATTTAGAATTGCCAAGTAGCATTAAGAGCTGACTTGAGGTTGAAGGTCATGGATTTAAACTGAGAGCAGCCACTTTCATCTATGCAGATAAAAGTGTAGAGAAGATGGAGATCTCAATTTAACCAAGACTGGGGTTTTGCCAGTTGACTATAAGGAAGGGAGAGAAGGGCAAAAGAGCTGAGGGTTTATGCAAATAACTAATGATAATGATAGCTGATGGGCATTAAGAGAGGTAAGGAAGGAAGTGAGCACATGAAATGGGTGAGAAGCAGTGAAAGAGCCAGAGGACCATAGGCAGGTCTTTATGGAATCAAAAACTGGAGTCAGAATATTAAAACAAATGAACCAAAAAGAGAGGAGGGGGAAATGCAAATCAAAACCACAGTGAGATATCATTGTATCCATACTTACCAGGATGACTATAATAAAAGAGATAATAACAAGTGCTGAGGAGGATGTTGAGAAATCGGAGTCCTCATTCATCGTGGGTAGGAGTACAAAATGGTGCAGTGACTGCAAAACAATCTGGCAGTTCCCCGAAATGTTAAACATAGAATTACCACATGATCCAGTGATTCCATTCCTAGGTACAGACCCCAGAGGAATGAAAGCATACCTCACATAAAAAGACGTACGCAGTGTTTATTGCAGCATTATTCATGGTAACCAAAAAGTGGAAACAACCCAAATGTCCATCAACTGATGAATGGATTAAAAAAATATATATCCATACGATACAATATTATTTGGCAACAAAAAAGGAAGGAAATTCTGATACATGCTACGATTTGGATGAATCTCCAAAACATGCAAAGTGAAAGAAACCAGTTGGAAAAGGCCACGTCCTATGTAATGTGAAATATTCAGAGTAGACAAATATATAGAGACAGAAAGTAAATTGGTGGCTGCCTAGCACTGGAGCAACGGGAGAACTGAGAGGGGTGGTGAAGGCTAAAAGTTATGGTGGTTTTTTGGAGGGGGTCGGATTAAAATACTCTAAAGTTCCTTGTGGTAATGGTTGTACAACTCTGTGAATACACCAAAACCATTAAATTGTATACTTTAAAAGGGTGAATTTTATGGTATATGTAACTCATCACAATAAAGCTGATACAAAAAAAAAGAAAAGGAGGAGGTGGTCAGAGAATGGGGTGCTTGAAACTGGCATTATGGAGGGTTTGCATGTTGGTAATGACAGGAGCTAGGGTCTGTCCATGGAAGTGAGAAACCGGGATGATCTAGATTCAGGAAGACTCCAGGGTACTGCCAGAGTGCTGGAGGAGCACCCATGAGATAATGGGCATCAAGTATGGTGGCAGGAGTAATGTCAGGGAGGAGTCTGACAGTCAGC
The DNA here is from genome assembly GCF_018350155.1 of Leopardus geoffroyi. NCBI lineage: Eukaryota > Metazoa > Chordata > Mammalia > Carnivora > Felidae > Leopardus > Leopardus geoffroyi. The sequence continues at coordinate 143,354,118 of NC_059327.1, read as the reverse complement.
TGGTGTGGGGGAAGATCTTCGGGGAATGAGGAGGACGACCTGAGGGTTTGCAAGTGACTACAACAAAGAAGTATCAAAGCTAGTGGAAATCTGAAAGCAGGCAGTTCAAAGCTGGGGTGGGGTTAGAGGGAATATTCTGGAATTTGGGTATTTGTGAAGGACTTAAAATAGCCTGAAGCATTAAGTGCTTACTGTACCTTTTCCTTTCTTCAATTATTCATTCATGCAACTCCTATTTATTCATTTTCTGGCACCTTCCGTACTCATTTGGCTGCAGCCAAGCACAGTAGAGATGACTCAGGATGGCTGCAGTGTCCCTGCCCCTGCTGCTATAGGATAGTCTTCTTTCATTGGGCTTCCCTCGAACCTGTTGGCCACCAGCAGAGTAGAAGGCTGTGCTGAGCAGTATGTCACCATTCCTTGATCACAGACATAATACTGGCTGTCACTAACACAGTGAATGGCTTTATTTTTTTGAAGGGGGTGGCTGCTGCCTGTTTTAGAGTTGGGTGGGAGAATGAATGATGGGCTTTGGCTTTGGATGGATCTGGGTTTGGACTGTGGCTCTGCTATTTATAACTGTAAGTTCACTGAGTCTTAGTTTTGTTGTTGACAAAAACCTACCTTGTAAGCATAGGTGAGAATGAAATGGCTTCATGCCTGTCACGCTCCTAGTAGACAGTAGGCATGGGCACAAATGTCCTGTTCTCTCCCTTTCTCTCCATCCTTTGCCTTGATGCTGATGATGCTCCTACTTTTTGATTTCCAGCTTCCAGCAGTTCCAATATCTGGCTTCTAATCAGAAGCCTTTTTCTAGGCTTCTTAAAGTATTTCATGAAATTTTTCTAATTTCAACCTTTAAAATAACCTGTGAGGTATAAAAAGGAGGTATTAGTGTTCCTAATTGATGGAAGACAATATAAGGTACTGAGAGTAACTGACATTTACTGGCTATTTACTAACTGGCATTTTTCTAAACATTTTATGTGCATTAACTTAATCCTCACAATAATCCTATGAGGGGTATTATTAACCTTATCTCATGGAAAGGGAAACAGGCACAGAGAGGTCAAATATGTGACCTTGTTGAAGATCACATGGAGGCAGGATTTGAACCTGGGCAGTCTGGTTCCAAAGCTTAAACACTATATGACTCTGATAGAAGGTAAGTAAACAAATCATTGTTTAGAACTCCTGGGTGAAGAAATCCTTTTGCCAGTTACTGCTCAGGTATCTTTCTGGCCTCCGGAATGTCATGTGGCTTGAAAATGTTGGTAATTCACAACGGTGACTAATAGAATACTATTGTTATCTTATACAAGAGGGGAGCCTGTATGAGTTTTATTACCTGACTTCCTTCTAGCTCAGCCACCCCTGAGAATTCTTTTGTAGAGACAAAGAAGTCAGTCTCTCTAAGATAATAGCAGTATGAATAGTCACCCTTGTCATGTTAACAGTTTTGCTTGTTGAAAGCCCAACTTTTCTCAATATTATAAATCTAAAAACCTAGGGTAAACTTTGGAAAACTTTGGGAAACCAATAGTTCATAAAGCTAAATGAACGTCATAATGATTCTCTGGTTCAGGCGGACCTTTCCTTGGGAAGCAGAAGAGTATATGGTCTGAAACTGTACCTTTGGGCACTCATGAAACTCATCTCAGAACCACAAGACTAAGGTGTCATTACTAAGTGCTAGAGGTCTGATAGCTAAGGTGGCTTTTTTAGGAGTGGATAACCAAACATTCAAAACACTTAGAGAATTGTCATTTTTCTTCCTGCTGCCACCGATTTTAGTTTTTGATCGCTAGAATTTCTCCCAAACTGGGAGTAGAGAAAAAAAGAGAAGATAAAACTAAAGCCTGATCATTTTAGCATGTCAGAAACTTTGATGTGAATTTGACGAAGGACAAGTTGGAAATGGTTATCTAAAATGAGATTAAGTTTATATATATTTTCATTGTGTGCGTATATGTGCATTTAACTATTGTCCTGTGATTCCTATTTCTATTTGGTAAGAAGAAGTGGACTTATTCTGCATACTTATAAAATACATGAGATCGAAGATCTGAGCTCTCCATTGATGTGGTTAATAAAAGTCCTCCTTCTCTTATTTATAAAATGGTTTATGTATACATTCTCCATATATGTGCATTTTAATAGATGTCCTATACATATATGTATATTATACATAATATACTATCTTTCCATGGATAAATACAGCAGAATCAGTCTAATAAACGAAAACATTATGACTTGAATGGAAATGAATGAGACAAAGGGTCTTTCTTAGGAACATGACATAACCATGCTAACTACGATGCCTAAAATTATTTGAGGAATGGAGTAAAATATAAATAAATGCCTTTAAATGTAAAGAAATGCCCAAATCTTTAATCTAAATGGAGCAGAAGGGGGAATTGAGGCTACCTGGGGTTCATCTAGCCCTGGCCTCCTGTTCTCTAAAGAGAACTTCTCTTTGAAGTTTGGTGGAGTTCACTGGGATGGGTCACATAATGACTGTGGGGGCTTGGGAATTCAGTGAGAGGGAAAGCGATACCAGTACCTGTTCTAAGGAGGCAAAGGTTCACAGATGTGGATTCACACATGTGGGCACACACAGGCACACAGACCCAAGCTCCAGGAACTGGAGAATTTTGCCCTTATCACAGCCTAGGGGTTCCTGGGGCTCCTCCACACATTCAGGTGACTCTGAAAAACTTGTTTTGAGCTAGGACTATCTCATGAGCCTCTTTCTATGACATGAGAGCCCAGTAGCTGACTGACAGAGTTCAACTACCAGAAGCTCAGAGAACTCAGCTTGGACTGCAGTGGTCTCCTGTCTGTTGGTCATGTTTGCTGGACTTGCTCCTCCTTCTTTGTCTTGAAATAGGGGTTGGGCAAAGGAAGAATGGGGGGAAAGGTAGGAAGTCTCTATGATGGTGCTTGTTCTATTGCATGTAACAAGGACGGAGGATTGAGTGTATAGAACCTCTTTACCTACTTCCCCCTGCAAATGATGATGATGATGATAAAGGCTACCATTTGTTGATCCTTACTCTGTGTCAGGTATTGTGATAAGCTTTCCATTTATTATCATAATTTACTTTCATTCTCTCCATAATTCTCAGGAGTAGGGACTATTATTATCACCTTCCCTATTTTTCAGAGAAGTAAACAGAGTTTTAGAGGAAAGGAATAAATTGCCTAAGGTCACACAGCTAGTAAGTTATGGTAAGTAGAATACCACGCCCTCCTCCACCACCACCGCCCCCCCCCCCCCCCCCCCCCCGCTGCCAAATGTCCACACCCTAATTCTTGGAACCTGTGAATGTATCACATGGAACAGGTGAATTAAGGTTGCAGATGGAATTAAGATTACTAAGCAACTGACCTTGAGTTGAAGGGATTCTCCCAAATTATCTGGGTGGGCCCAATGTAATCACCAGGATTCTCATAAATGAAAGGGGGAGGCCAGAGGGTCAGTGTCAGAGTGATGCGCTGTGAGAAAGTCTCAATTGGCCATTGCTAGATTTGAATATGGAGGAGAGGGGTCATGAGCCAAGGAATTCGAGCAGCCTCTAGAAACTGGAAAAGGCAAGAAAATGGATTCTCCCTTAGAGTCTCCAGAAAGAACATAGTTTTGATAAGACCAGGTGTTATCCCAGTGAGACCCATTTTGAGCTTCTGACCTCCAGAACTGCAAGATAATAATTTGTGTTGCTTTAAGCCACTAAGCAGTAATAGGAAACTAAAACAGCGATAAATCTGAGGTCTGAAGTCTGGCTCTGGAGGTGGGGCCCTCAACACCACCCTTATAGTGCAGAGCTATGGGGAGCCATAGGAATAGACAGTAGCACAGGCCTTGGTAGAAGAGAATAAGCCACTGCACTTAGCAGCTCCACCAGAAAGCCCTGGGCTTGAAAAGACTGGAGAAACACCAACCAGACCATGAACACCTCAGGAATGGCAAATTATCTGTCCTCATCAAATAAGGGAATGCTAGGATGGGCTAGGGGCGGGGTGAGTAAGTTCTCATCTCATTCAAACATTGAACCTTGCAACCTCGGCGTTACATCATTTACACTTACTCTTCAAACACAGACTGAATATCTGCTAGGAGTAGGCACTGCGTTAGGTGCAAAAGATACCAAAGCAAGGAAGTTGTGTCTGGTCTTTCGGGTGTAACAGTCTAGTGGGGGACACAGTCAAGTAAACAGACAATTACCTTTCAGTGGAGTAGTGCTAAGATGTTGTATATGGAAAAGCATAGGAAAGGCATGTGACTGGTTTCAGGGGTTCAGGGATGGCTCCCTGGAGAAGGTGATCACTGAACTATGTCTTGAAAGTTGACTTTGAGGGATGTGGGGGAGCTGAGGGTTGGAGAGGAGACAGCTGCAGGTGGAAAGTACTGGAGGTATCTAGAATACGGGTTACCCAAAAGCCGTACACAGGTTTGCTACAGCCAAAGGTGAGAGAGTAGGAAAAATGAGGCAGGAGAGGCAGACAGAAACCAGGAAGAGCTTTGATGCTGAGCTCAGGAATTTGGATCATCCTATGAAAAATGTGGAGCCACTGTAGGGTTTTACACCTAGAAGTGCTACAGTCAGACTTGCAACAGTTAGACCTCTTTGGTGGCCTGTAGAGGAACAACAGTGGATCCAGTGGCAGGGCAGGGACTAGACAACTGTCAGGAAGAGCAGCCAAGAAGTTGCTGCAATGCCTCAGTCCACCCTCTCTGGTTCCCTAACAGGCAGCTACATATAGTGCAAAAAGGACTTGACTGAGGTATGTGAAGAAACCTCTCTGAATACTGACCCAGAACCTCTTGGATGAAACTAAGGAAGTATAAATAATAAAACTCTTTAAAAGCCTAGAACTCTATCTTTTCCAGGCTTGGGTCCGTTTCCTAGCCTTAATCCACAGGATACTGGCTCCTCTGGGCCTGGCCAAAACTCATTGCCCTCAGTTCCCTTACCGTGTGGGAAACCCTCCTGCCTAGGGTTCTAGTCCCGGGTTCACTGCTCAATTCCAAAATGAGTGAACTCTCACTTTACTTTTTCCATCCCCGACCTGAGATCTGCTCCTGGATTCAAGCCTCAGCACCTCTCTGCTCGGGTCCTGGTCTCTTGGAATTATTGTACACTCTTCTTCATGTGTGTTGCTCCCCCACTCTCTTGCTTTCAGGGTTCCCCACTTTTTCTAGTGTCCATTCTTTGCAGCCATTCTTATTTTATTAGCTGTAGTTTCTCCCCAAACAGGCCGTCTTTCTTTTATCCCTGCTTCTATATTCCTTTTATGATTAGTAATTTTTCCCCCAGTTGTTAGTGATAATCTTTCAGTTTATCTCACTTCAATAAAAATATTCCCATTTCTAAAGCTTAATATACATTAAAATTATTCACTATATATACGAAAAGTAGGGACTCTCAGGTCTGCATACATCTGGGCAAGATGTACCACAAAATAAAGGGAGAAAAATAGGCTAGAGTACACATCAGAGATCCAGGCTTGTTCCTGGACCTATCTTGCCCAAATTATCCAGAATGTCATTGTTGCTAGGGGGGATATTTATTTAGGGATCTGAGCATCATATGCAACTTGTCTCCACACAACTTTGTTTCATTTTATATTTTCTATCACTGGCAAGATGATCTTTGTATCAGTCAGTAGAGATTAGATTATGCTGCAGTAACAAACAACTCCCAAATCTTGGTGGCTTAAACCAGAGGTTTATTTCTTACTCATTCTATAAACTCATGGTGTGTCTTCAGGGTGGCAGCTCATTTCAGTTACTCAGGGACCCTTGCTGGCAGAGCAGTCACTGTCTCAAACATTGTCAGTCATTATGCCAAAGGGAAAGGAAATGTTAGAGGACTTCTGCCTGGAGGTGACACATGTTTCTTCTGCTCAAAACACATTGATCAGAAATAGTTACATGGCTCCACTCAACTACAAGAGTCCCAGCCTAGCACTCAGAGAAAGAGAAGCAACTTCAACTGCAGCCAAGGTAGAGACCCAGGAACACTTGTTGAACAGCATTAATGACCATCACTGTTTTCATTAGCCATTTAGCCTATGACTCTGTTAAGCCAAACACAAAGTAGTTTAGAAAGACTGGTCTCTACTTTCTTAGACCTGTTACTAGCCACTAAGGGTCTTAAGTCTTCTCCAGTAGGAGATTTCAGTACTGTCATCCCCAATGCTGCACAATGATTTCCTGTTTTTATATTAATAACCTATGACTTTTCTAACTATGTTTCCATTTTGTTTTTGCTACCAAGAGGCCAAGAGCCAAAAATGACACTATCCTATACTCCAGGTGGCTTTTATTACCTATAAACAATTGTATTAGATTATATATAGGGGAAGCCTGCGTGGCTCAGTCGGTTAAGCAGTGTCCGACTTCTGCTCAGGTCATGATCTCACACAGTTCATGAATTCGAGCCCCACATCAGGCTCTGTGCTGACAGCTCAGAGCCTGGAGCCTGCTTCGGATTCTGTGCCTCCCTCTCTCTCTCTGCCCCTCCCTCGTTCATGCTGTCTCTCAAAAACATTGAAAAAAATTTAAAAAAAATTTTTTTCAGATTATATGTAGTTTTAAAATAAAACAAACTATGGAAATAAGTTTATTCAACCTTTTAAAAAAAATTAAGTTACAACTGCAACCATGTGCTAATCCTCAGAATGAAGAATTAATTATGTTGACTTTTTTGGTCCTAATTTTCTCACAAAATTTAAGATCGTGCAATGTTTTAACCTTTATACTCTGCCTCATTAGGAAGATAGTCAAGTTAACTATATTTGCATTTTATTTTACATCCTGCCTCTTTTGAAAGATATTCTGGTTAACTATGCAATTGATTTGCATTTTATTTGCTTGTTGTATTGATGATTTGCAACCTCACATGCAACCAGACTGCCAAAAGACATTGATACAGTAGCAGGAGACAGGGGCTAGTGCTTAACTACTTGAGTGAGGCCTTAGTGTCTCTTCATTAGTGAATATTTATAAATTATGAAGACTTTGTCTCCCTCTGAAACCCTGTAACTGTGGAGACCTGAATAGTGAATACCCAGATAATGAGAATCCTCATGTATGTGATGTATTTCTCAAGGTTCATCTTAATCTCGGCTTTGATTTTATTTTAGTTTTTCCTTTTTGCTTAGATTCCTTCAGCTATTTTCTTTATTCTTTTGTATTTACAAGAAGTTTTCTCAAATCTTTTGTAAGATGAGGCAGAGTATCTATCAACACACGGAAATAAACACTGACAACTTTTTTATTTTTATTCATTTATTTTTAATGTTTATTTTTGAGAGAGAGAGACAGAACGCCAGTGGAGGAGGGGCAGAGAGAGAGGGAGACACAGAATCTGAAGCAGGCTCCAGGCTCTGAGCTGTCAGTACAAAGCCTGATGCGGGGCTCAAACCCACAAACTGTGAGATCATGACCTGAGCTGAAGTTGGATGCTTAGCCAACCGAGTCACCACTCAGGCACCCCTATAACGTAACTTCTTAATTACCACCAAACTTATGGAATCATCTGTGTTGGGGGAAATGAAGTCTGGAAAACTTTCTGCAGGCCATGAAGGAAGTTGAGTGGCTGAGGTGCCTTTGCTGAAGCCTGACTTTTATCCTACTTTGAGATTGGTTTCCTCCACTCAGTGGGCAGTAAATCAAGAATTATGGGCATGTCTTGGCTTTCTGGGGCTGCAGCTCATTTGGATGGTCCATAGGGTGTCACTGGGTAACTTCCTGCCCTGGAAACTTCCCTCCAAAGGAAAGACTGTCTTCTGTTTCATATATAATTCAAGTTAACTTATCCTTATTCTTTGACTTTAAGAAAATAACCTCTCTCTTCCTCTCAGTAAGTGTCTTCCCCTTGGTCTCTGCAGTTACTAACACATGATTCTTGTGGTGGGAACAGTCAGAAAAGAGTTAAACTTATTAATTAAACTACAAACCCCTGCAATTCACTTGTATGGAGGCCTTGCTATGTGTATGGAGACTTCCATGTGTTAGTTCATGGAATCTTCATACTAACTCTGTGTGGTGAGTCTTCTTGTTCTCATACTTAGGCTGAAGAAACGGATGCTCTGAGATGGCATGTATTTTGCCAGAGATCACCCAGTCCTGGGAGTGAGACTCCTACCCATGTTGTTCTGGCTGTAGAACGCTCAGTCTTTATACACCACACTGCCCTGCCTCCAGCTCAGGGCTGAATGAACCTTGCATGGGAAATAACATACTTCCTATTTAGAAGGTAACAAAAGAAAGTGATTATATAATTTTAATAGTAAGTGTTATATGTGAATTCCAATTTCAAGTAAAACTATGAGATTTTCCCTGTTGAAAACAGGTCATTTTAAGTATGAGAAACACATACTATCATTTCTAAGGCACTGTCTTATCGTAAATGCACAGCAAACAATGTCACACATATTTTATAAATAATAGACTCATCTGGGGCCCTACAGATAAAAAGGGCCAGAATCAGGATCAGAACACAGGATTCCTGAGTCCTAACCTAGGGTTCTTTCTTCTACTAATACATACACAATTCTGTAATCCAAAAAGGAATTTCCAACAGTATATACCTAGTTATTTGGGATTAGATGAGAAGCAGGTGGAGATAATGGAGGGGACTCACATCTGTACCCTCATGCCACTCGGTACAATCATGGGAAGGTTTCTCTGTTTTGTTTAAAGTTCAGCAGTTGAAATCTAGTCCTGGGTTCCAAAGAACGCTTACTAATTTCATAGGACCTGAGAGCCAGATAAAGTTCCAGGGAGGAACTTTGATTGATTTGACTTTATTTCATTATTCCCACTTTACATATAGTTTAAAACCAAGCTGTGAGTAATGATAATCCCTGGTAAATAAAAAGCAACACTCAAAAGCTTTGCTTTAGAGATTCTTTATATGTATATATTTAAGTTTATTTATTTATTTTGAGAGAGGAGTATGCACACACGCACACACATACAAGGGAGCAGGAGGGAGGCAGAGAGAGAGAATCCCAAGCAGGCTCTGTGCTGTCAGCACAGAGCCTGATATGGGGCTCAAACTCACCAACCAAACCATAAGATCATGACCTGCTGAAATCAAGAGTTGGACGCTTAACCAACTGAGCCCCCAAGGTGTCCCAATATACTTTTTAATCTACTTATCTTTTTCTTTCTTTATTTTGCTTATTGCTTTAGTACAGTTTTTGTACTTACAGAGAACATATTTCTCTTCAAAACAGCAACTGCACAAAACAGCAAACAAATTGTACGTCACCTTGCGTTGACTGTGAATTATTCAATTATCCTTTCCTCCCTCTCTTCTACCTTGTCATCCTGGAATGAAAGCAGTCAGGAAAGGAACAAAAAAAATCATTCAAGAATTTAGACATTAAAATGCAGGTGAACTTCATTCAGTTGTGGTAGATTTGTACAGGACGGGCTCAATTTTAGTTACCACTCCAGACAGAAATGCACATACATGGACCTCCTTACATGTTCAGTTTTATGTGGCAAGGCCATCTTCCTGCCCCGGCAGTGGTGCACACCAACTTTTTCTCATGGGTAAGCTGCACTCTGTTGACTGCAGAGTTCCCATAATAGTTTCAGAGTTCTTAGCATCTCTGAAAGAGAAGGGTCAGAACACAGAAGTACAGGATGTCAGATTTCTCAGGCACTTGAAGTGTTTAGCAGACAAGTAAAGAAGTGTTAGTTTAGGGACAAAGATCTGGGGATCCTCAGAGGCAGCAGGCTGGAGACTGAGGGCCCTGAAGTCAAAATCTTGAATTCCAGTCCCAGCTCTGTTGTTTTTTTGACTTTGCAAACTTGAACAAATCATCTGGCTCCTGTGAGCCCTAGTTTTGGCATTCATAGAAAAAGGAGATTTTGGGGTGCCTGGGTGGCTCCGTCAGTTAAGCGTCTGGCTCTTGATTTCAGCTCAGGTCATGATCTCGTGGTTGTGAGATTGAGTCCTACATCACTTCTTGAGCTCTGTGCTGGGCTGGGTGTGGAGCCTGCCTAAGAGTCTCTCTCTCTCCCTCTCCCTCTGCCCCTCCCCTGCTCATACACAACTCTCACTCTCAAAAGGAAAAAAATATATATAAAAGGGAGATAAATATTTTACTGAGTTTTTGTGACTTTTAAGATGATGTGATAGTTACTGGAACACAGAAGGCACTCAACACATATTAGCATGTCTATGTGCCTCATGCTATTATGTGCGCTGGGAATACAGCAGTGGACAAGACAGACCCAAATCCCTGCCCTTAGGAAGCTGACATTCTAAGTGAGGAGATGGACAATAAACAAGAAGCATAACAGAAACCTATAGTGAGTTTCTAAAAGCTAAAGAAAAAAATAAGGACAGGAAGGGAGATAAGCAATATTAGGGGAGGCTGAAATTTTAGAGGAGTGGTCAGGAAGAGCCTCCCGCAGAAGTTGAATTTGTGTAAAGGCTTAGAGTAGGTGAGGAAGAAAAGCAAATGATTACCTGGGGGGCACAGCAGGTACAAGGGCTGAGATGGGCATGTGCCTGGCAAACTCCACATGCCGCCAGGAGGTGAGGAGGTGGGTGCTGGTGTTGAGTAAGCAAGGAGGAGGGCGGTAGGAAGTAGAAAGGTAAGGTGGCCAAATCCAACAGGGTCCTTGGTGCACAGATAGGGAGGGTTTTGATTTCTACTCTGAGTGTGATGAGTAGAGTCATGCAAGAAAGAGGGGTGTGACCTGATCTAATCGAAATTGTAACAGGGTCACTAGGTCACTGCCAAAGGCGTGCTTATAATTATGGTAAAGCTGAAACCAATGACATAAGATGGAAAATAGGGCTGGGGAAGCGGAGAGATGGGGCATTTGGGTTTGGAGGGCACAAACCCAGGAGCAGAACACAGGACCAATCCATAATGGCGGTGTCCTGGGGCACCTGGGTGGCTCGGTCGGTTAAGCGTTCGACTTCAGCTCAGGTCATGATCTCACTGTTTTGTGAGTTTGAGCCCTGCATCAGACTCCGTGCTGACAGCTCAGAGCCTGGAGCCTGCTTCGGATCCTTTGTCTCCCTCTCTCTCTGCCCCTGCCCTGCTTGTACTCTCTCCCTCTGTCTCGCATTCCCTCTCTCTCTCTCTTTCTCTCCCTCTCAAAAATAAACAAACATTTAAAAAAATTAACACCAGCAAATTGACAGTGTCCCTTTTCTTCATTTAGCCTGGGCTAGAGGGGTTAAGGGATAGAGAAGGAGATCCAGCTACTGACCCTGGCACACTGAACTCCTGCATTTCTGCCCATACCTATATTTTGAATATATTTCTATCATATTACGTATCGTGCAGTCCTGTATTTTTTTCTTTAAAGCCAGCCCCTTCACATTTGTTTAACAAATGTTTATCAATCATCATTATGTGCAGGCACTATTTCAGGTGCTAAATTTACAGCAACGTGAAAGATTATAAATAATTCAAAAGCCAATCCCTCACATGGTCGTCAAAGAAAAATCAACTTAATCCTGTCAATGTGGACACATTTAGGATTTGAGAAAGAAAACGGTATGCTAATTTTCCAGAGGTATGCTCACCTTCTCCCTACTTTGTTAGCCTAGGGATTTCCCACCAGCTGTACATGGTGTATTATCTGAAGTCATTTAACCTGTTGACAATCACATTCTTGGAATAAGTAAGTTCTCGGCAGGTGAAATTGGACAAACAATGCCAGTGACCTTTTTAGCTGCTCAAGTATTGGTCCAAAGGTTTAAAATAATAAGCTTCATTTTTCACTCGGTCTTGTTGACAGACAGTATCAGCAGGGCTTGGAGTTAGAAGAAGTATAATCCTCTTTAATGAATAGTTCAGGAAAATTATTGTTAAACCTTTTGTAAATGTTTTTCTAAAGTCATAATAGTTATTTTAGATAAACTGTGTGAATAATTGACATCAACTTAAGATTTATGCATTTAGTTAGCCTCAGAACATTGAAATCGATTATATCATTGCCGGTGCATCAGCCAAAGTACCTCAGTATCTCAATTTATCGTTCCTGATAATAAATGGAGACAACAATATAGATTAAGGTAATTCACAGCCTGGTTTTAGTCAATAGTTTCACCTTTCTTGGCAACCACTCAATTACCTGAGTGGTCAACAAACAGAATATCCACAGACAGTGATGGTACCAAAAAGAAAGTCGGCGAAAGGGCCCGTAGCAGCAAAGGAGGAGAGGGGAATATGGGCGTCCTGAGTGTTCACAACAGGAGAATGGCCCTTAATCTGGTCAGCTGAAACAAGTTAGACCAGGGGGCTACACTTTGTGCCCACTGGCTCAATTCAAGGCCTCACTTGGTCCTACTGGATCTCTACCTTTTGGAGTAGAGCCCCTGGATGTATCCTAGCACAGAGCAAACCTCCCAGGGCTCCCCTGATTCCCCAGAAATTGCCTGACCTCCCAGAGAGAGTTCTTTACATGGGTAAATTTCAGCACCCTAAGAACACAAAGAATCCAGCCTTGTTTTCCTCCCTGCAGGCTCTCTGACCTACCTCAGTGCATGTGTGCAATACAAAGGTATGCAATAAATTAAAAATATGCTAGAATGTAAACTCAGCAAAGGAGAGAATATTGTTTCCTTCATCGATGCTTCTCCAGTCCTAGAACAGTGTCTGACACAAGATAGCTGCTCACAAAATATTTGTGAATGAATGTGTTCACTAAGTTTCTGATCTCAAGGAGTTTAAAACCTAGAAAAAGGTCATAATCAGAAATCCCCCCAGCAAAGGTTGGGATTGTGGGTTGTTTTAAGACAGGTAGAAATCATTTAGAGGACAGAGATTCTGTCTGGGTTGAAAAGAAGTTTTGTAATGAAGGAGGGATAGTTGGGGGGAAAAGGGGGAAGAGGAAAAGAGAAACTGAAAACACAGGATAGGGACTTATGTAAAAGATTAATATCATTGTCATTACATTAATAATAATTAGTATTATGTCATTATGATATTGAAGTCATCCCTGGTAATAAGTAAAGCCCCAAGATAGCATGAATCACAAAGAAAGAGCATGGAGAAATTTGACAAAGTATAAGAGAATCAAAGTGCCCAACTTAGGTTTGATAAATGAATACCATTTCAAAAAGTCATCCCAACCTCCACTTTTTCTCAATCTTATAAATAATTATATTGATTGACTTTTAAAAAGTGAGCATTTTAGACCTCAAAGTTCTGTGCCAAGTGAAGAGATTATGAGAAGTTCTCTGTAAATACAGAGGGTCATAAATATAGTCGGTGAGAGCAGTGAATGACAGGGAAACTCTTTATGACCTTATCCCTCCTGTTTGCTTTCACATAAATCAGTCACAAGATGGATATAATGTAAAATATACAAATGGGCTTCCTTGACATCCTTTGTTGTAAGAAATCAATCATTTCCTCGGCCTTGTTTCATTCTCATTTTATTGAAAATGCTGGCAAATCATACAGGGAGCATTTGGCTCCACAAACCATAACTTGAACAGGACTGTGTCTGTGGTGCTCATCATTGTACCCACGGCCTTTAGCTCCATACCTGGCACTCAGTAGACGCTCAGTAGGTACTTGTTGGATGAATCGATATTTCTGGAGGGGTCCTACGTGCCAGGCTCTGGGGAGGTAAAGGAGGCACAAGTGAAGATGGAACCACGGTTCCCACCTTCAAAGAGTTCACAGCTCCAGCGAGGGGGTGAGCTGGGGCCGTGGGCAGGGAACAGGCACCGGTAGACAGGGCTCTGCAATCAGGAAGACAGGGCGTGAAAACCACAAGCAGCATGCGAAAGTAGTGTAAACATAATAAACTATTTAGATGCCACTTCACAGTTTGTGTATTACTTTACTCATCTGATTCTCTAAAAATGGGGGAAAACGGAGTTACTTCTTAAAGGACAGATTGCAAGGGTAAGGAAATTGGGTGATATGGATGAGAGATCTGGAAAAGCTTTGAGGAGACAGGATTTGAACATGACCTCAAAGGATGGGTAGAAATTAGAGGTAACCTTCAGTGAATACATGCTGTGTGCCGGGCTTAAGCACTTTACTTGCTTTATCAGTAAATGAGGAACTCACTCCTCATGACAGCCTCTGCGAAGAGCATGATTTTCGTACGAAGGAGGAAACTGGGGTACAATAAAGTTAAATAAGCTGCTCAAAGTCGCACAGCCAGGGATAGAACCACGCTCTCTGGTTCCAGTGCCCCAGCTCTTAACCACAATGGCATAATGCAGTTTTCATAGGTGGCTCAAGGGTGCTACAGGTGTGGAGAGCGATCTAAGTTGGATTTCCAAGAAGCAAAACTGAACTGCTACACCGAACCGCTGGCGTAACCTTGTGTTTAGAGTATGCCCAATGTGCTTGGAAAAAAGCACATTTACAGAAGGTTGACAGGGAAGTTTAGTAGGATGAAAAAGGGAGAAAGGCAGGAGGAAATGATCAAGAGGGGATGGCTACATACACTGGGTTACATTCACACCATGATGTTACAGTAGAATATTTTATGAATGGAAAGATCTTCATGCTATATGAATTATGAAAACAATAGCTACCACTTTTTAAATCTTACCATAGGCCAGGGTCTGTGTTAACCCATTCATGTGGCTTATCTCATTAGTCCTCACTGCAGCTTTCTGGGGTGGGTATTATTATTGTCTCTCATTTCGCAGATGATCAATCTGAAGCTTAGAGTAAGTGACTTCCGCTTACTCAAGGTCTCTGTTTGACTCTTCAAACTCTTAACCACCTCACTTTAATGCCTCTCTGTTAAGTGCCAAAAGATGATGGAGGAGGTATGGGTAGTGTGATATTATTTTTGTAGAAAAAAGAAAAAGAAATGAAATTTATAAACTAAACTGTAAACAGTGGTTACCGTTAGAGAGTAACATGGAGGGAGCAGGGGGAAGACTCACTGTCCCTTTTCCTCTTATGTGCTTTCTTATTTTCATCCTTTCTAATAAATTAATGAACATGTGATTTAAGAGTAAACTCACGAATATCATTTTAAGTTAGTTAAAGCATTGGTTTTAGCATATATTAATAATTAAAAACAAAGGCCAGCAAGGGCCATACTTACAAATTCAGTATAGGAATTTGGCCCATTTTATATATATTAAGACCGATTGAAGGTTTATGAAGATGTGGGCAATTCTAGTGAGTAATTATTGAAAAGAGATAAAATATGGGTCAGGTTTTGTTTATGTGTTTTTTGTTTTCTTTTATTTTTCCTTTTTTAAATCTCTTTCATCATTATGGACATTCCACAAGCATCCATTGGCATCTGATGACTGGACCGAGCAATTATTTTGCTCTGTTAGTTTCCAAAAGACATCATCAACTTCTAATGTACTACATCAGTTACTTGTTTTTTATGTTTAGGGTTTGCCTCCCCACTTCTACCCTAACCACCAGAAGAGCAAGGGTTTCTATTTTGTCCACTGTTACACCCTTAGCACCTAGAACAATTTCTTGCATAAAGCCAGTGTTGAATCCCTTTGTTGAATAAATTATAATATTTTTTATAGATTTCACTTATTACAGCAGTTTTTGGTTCACAGCAAAATTGAGTGGAGTAAAGTTCCCATATACCTCCTGTTCCCCCTCCCTTGGATAGCATCCCCCATTATCAACATCCCCTGCCAGGGTGGTACATTCGTTAGTCGATGAAACTATACTGACTCATTGTTATCCCCCAAAGTCTAGAGCTTACACTAGGGTTCAATCTTGGTGTTACACATCTATGGTATAATGTCATGTTATCAACCTGTCTACTCTCACACAGAGTAGTTTCATTGCCTTAAACTTACTCATCCCTCCCTTCCCCCTAATCCAGGCAACCACTGATCTTTCTACTGTTCCCATAGTTTTTCCCTTTTGGAAGGTCATGTAGTTGGAATTATGCAGTATGTAGCCTTTCAGATTGGCTTCTTTTGCTTAGTAATATGCATTTAAGTTTCCTCCATGTTTTTCCATGGCTTGACAGCTCATTTCTTTTTAGTGCTAAGTAGCACTCCATTGTCTGTGTGTACCACAGCTTACTTATCCACTGAATTATAATTTTAGATTAAAAAACGAGATAAGAAGAACTCAACTTGTAAAGGAACAAAACAGTTGTTTTGAGTGGACTTCGGGAGTTGAAGCTGGAAAGGGGTGGGGATCAAGAGCGGAATGGGATGGCTGCTTTTGGATGGAAACTAGTTTCACCCCTTTGGCTAATGTTTCCGAGCGCCCTCTGTGGGCAGGCAGGGTGCTGGGTGGTAGAGGGTGTGGAAAACAGGAGGCAATCCCTACCTTCTCCCCCCCATACCCTCGGGTTGGCTACCAGTGGGGCGTGGTCATAACCGGTCTGTCTGCTCTGCAGAAGTCCAGCAGGGCCTGGGGGAGCTTACCTATGGTTCTCTCTTCTCTCTGAGCAGATCGAAGAAGGGGGCAAAGCTGACTCGGTGAGCTCCAAGCTTCGGGCTGGGGACGAGGTGGTGCACATCAACGAGGTTGTGTTGAGCAGCTCCAGGAGGGAGGCCGTTTCCCTGGTGAAAGGATCCTACAAGACCCTCAGGCTGCTGGTACGCAGGTAGGCTGAGCCGGTGCCCCCACCCTGACCCACCTCCCTGGAAGAGCTGGGTTCACTACCTTGTTTTTTAAACCTCCCTGTGTGGATCCTTATGCCTCCCTGCCTCCACCCCGTTTACCGCCCCCGCACCCGCCCTGGTTTTTTCCATGCCCATCTTGTGGCATGTGAGGAGGAAGTTGAGTAAAGACATTTCAGATACCACTTTCTTTTCAAACACTGGCTTTCCCAGCAGGTATTGGCTTGGTAGAGCTCTGCCTCACAGTACTTCCTAAATTTCTAGGTGTAATGAAAGGTGACTCTAATCCCCGAGGTGGCCAGAGCGCTATGAAGCCTTGTCTCATTGTGGAACTAGAGAAAGCAGTTAGCTTGGAGCTTTAGGTGCCATTCCACTAGCCTCACCTATACCACGGCAGTCATCAAAACAAGCAAATTCCTTCTTTTGTTTGTGTTGTCTTGTTTTCCTGTTTGCAATTTTGGTGGCTCTTTTCTTGGAAAAGGTATGGGTTGTGATTGGTTATAATGCCTTAAAATGAGATGTTTCCCACTCCTGGGAAACCAGCATCATTGGTGGAGGGAAGTATTTATAAAAAAGGATAGGGGTTAAAAATTTTTTTTAGCACTGTTACAAACCAAGCGCTACTCTGGTGTTTTACGTACGTTAGCTCATTTAACCTCATAAGAATCTGGTGAGATAGCCATCACTAGCCCCACTTACAGGCAAGAGGTTACCTAAATTACTGAAGGCAGCAGAGCTGATAAGTGGAAGAACCAGAAGAGACTCCAAATGCCCCCGGTTCTGCTTCACCGCACCACTTGCGAGTCATTACCTTGTCCTATTAAGCCCTATGCCTGCACGTTTTGCTTATTTGGATATTTCTCCACTAATCAGGTTTTGGCTGCCTCATATGGCAACTATATGTTATGATATTTGAGAATGTTCAAGTTGGCTGGAACTCTAGGAGTCATTCATCATGCTACACTGTTTTCAGGATGTGAAAAGTTACCTAATCTTTTCATCACTCATAAGAGACCCTCTTATGGGACCATTCACTCCTACATTCATTCATTTTCCAAACTTTACTGAGTGAGCCCTTGCATAGGGGAATAGAGCAGCAACTCCCAACCACAAAAACACAGCCCTGGGTGTGGTCTCACTATGTTAGTCTTCAGTGCTGGGCTGTGTTTGATTTCTCTTCAGGACCATCTAAGTAGCCATTGCTTCTCTGGTGGCCAGGGATGTAGAGTGGCTCAAAGCACAGAGTTAGATCAGGCCCAGGTTCAAATTCCCAGGGCTGTCATCTAGCTGTGTGACCTTGGGCAACTTAGTTAACCTCATTGAAGATTCAGTTTCCACATCTTTAAGTGGAGATTAAAAAATCTACTTTATAGGGTGATTGGAAAGGTGAAATGAAATACTCTCCGTACTCATGGTAATAACATGGTTGCAACAGATGCTGCTGCTCTTTACACTATTATTGGCTAACTGTAGGCGTAGGCTAATTCCTTACAGGTCATGATTTGAGTAAAGCAAAAGCAGTCATCCCAAACATGATGGCTGATTTCTCAAACGGATGCATAGGAAGACTCAGAACCATGAGGCCTGTTCCATGTGTTCAGAAGAGTGTTGAAGGTTTTGAACTCGCTTTGGCATTGAAACCCAAAGCCCAACTTTAGAACCCTGGCATTCTATCTGTTTAGGACCAATAGTGGAATCCATAGGCTTGATTTGTTTTGATGGGACTCTAGGGATAGATTAACTTCTGGAGAAGGCTGCTCTGTTTTTTGCTATGAAAAGTAGTCATGCTGGCCTCCTGTTCTGCCTTCCAGTGGATGATGCCATGAGATTTGAATTATGTGTTCTAGCAGAACAGGAACCAGTCTCAGGGCTGAAATCTGGCCTTGTCATTTGCAAGCTGCATGACCTTGGGCCTCTCTAAGCCTCAATTTTTTCATTTATAAAATAGAAATAGAAATTCTTGCCACAAAAGCACATTATGTGGATTTAATGAATAGAGTAATAAGTACATAGTAGGTATGCAATATTTGATCATTATTATTCTGGGTTGGGTTATAGGGGCATGTGGCAAAATGGAAGAGAATTGCCATATTGCCAAATATGCTGATTGCCTGGTTATCAAGAAGCCCTCCTTACCGCTCCTCTCCTCCCCCCCACCTCCTTTATTCCCTTGGTGAATTTACTATCATTAAGGGGCTGGTCACCAGCCTTACAGATACAGAACTGGTCATGACAGTGCCCAGGAGTTCGTGAAATTTAGGAATGTTAATTTATGTTATCCAAACTCACGAGAAATTGAAGGATGTATACCACAATGTTAATGTATTAACTCATTTTGCAAAAGATGACTCTAAGTGGAACAAGTATCCCAAGTGGTCCAAGAGCCAGTACTTTATTTGACAGGAAAACTAAGAAGTCTGACCATGGTGAGGTGAGATGGTTGCACGGTGATCTCTGTCAGGGTGAAGGTACAGGCTCTGGCACCCCAGCAAGTGCTGACATCTGCTCTGATGGCCAGATGGCCCAGCTTCCACTAGGGACTCATCTGCCAGGTGGCCCAGATGCTCGCACTGGTGAGTGGGGACCCTTTCCCCTCTGGACGGCAGGGAGTCATGCTGCCTAAGCCCTGCTCTCCAGTCTCATTTCTTCCCTGTGCCTCCACACCAAATCCCCTTTCTGATTGACACATTCTTTCTTTAGATATGCTAATGTGATCGATAAGGTTACTGGAGAGTCCTTGCATTCCCTGCTTCTGGTGTGGGAACCATTTCGTCTCTCAGATGTCTTTTGAATATGTCTTATCTCATCTATTATGTGTTGATTTTTATAGCTGAACTCTCAGAGTTTAAGGAAAAGGAGGCTGTCTTTACTTCTCACACATACTTAGAGATGGAGATTATAAACATGCTTTGGTAGACATGGATGGACATTCCTCCGTGACCTTTCAGAGAACTGGGTAAATGCAAACCCCTTTGCTCTGGATCAATCTGACTTTGTATTGAGTAGCACTATCATTTTCTTGAGAAGTCTTGCCTTTCTACCTAGGCACCTGTCATGTCCTGAGATTTCATTTCCTTCTATTCATTCATGATAGAGTGACTTGCGTATATTATTTATTAAATTTCCTTCTTTTCCTGAGTGATCTCTGTACGTTTAAAAAAGTTTGAGGTGGCTTCCTGGAAACATAACTGGAGGCTCTGTTTTATAGAGAAATCATTTGTGTAGTGAAAATTTACATATCAGCAGCTCTAACTGTACCTGCCTCTTTTTCCATTCAAGTTAGGTTTGGGTAGTTGAGGGCAACAGCTCACATCCATCATAAAAATGCCAAGAATGTTGAGCAGAGAAGTGGTGTTTATATACGTTTTGAGGGTGTCTTACCCAGTGAGCAGAAACAATCAAACGTAGAAACACCTTCTTTAAAGGCTACAGTGACAAGAGAAATGCAGTCTCGAGTGAGTTGTGAGTCAAAGACCTTACAAGATCTGCTGACCCATGAAGAAGGCAGAGTCAGTCCTCCAGGAACAGGGAGTGAAGGGGCAGGGTGCTTGCTGCAGGGGCAGAGAATGTATTGGGTGCTGGGTATACAAAGAGGGAAGGTCTACAGCTAGTGATGGATAAATGGGAAAAAAAATGATAAAGTAAGAAGGGGGCCCAAGAAAAGACCTTCCAAAAGGAAAACAAACATCTTAGCTGAAGGAAAACTGAAGAAGGAAAACCTTTGTGGAATGCAGAGCATTTAAATTAGGAAAGCAGACATGTACACAAGTAAGAGTCAATACTCCAAACCCTCTTTCAAATCAATAGATTTGACAGATATACGTAAAATACAAGTCTTAGAGCCAAGTTAACTGTTAAAGTGGAAACAAAGGAAAAGATCTTCAGGTTTAACATTCCTGAGGGTAGCCACATGAAAGTCAGACTCATTCTTTCTGAGAGGATGCATGAGATAATGATGAAGGTTTGAGGCTGCCTGGATATGAAGTCTGATGGCATTAGGTACTAGCTCTGTGACCCTGGGCAAGTCATTTAATCTATCTGAAGGTTGTGAGGTTTAAATGAGAAATATGTGTATGCAGTACATAGCATGGTGATTAAAGCATGAGCTCTCCTGGAAATATAATGCATATTTGTTATGTAAATTACCTCTTGTGAGAAGTCTACTCTAATCTCTAGAACATAGCATGTGATTGGAGGTCCCAGTTAATAAGAGGACCATTTCCTTCTGCGCATAGGAGGCAGTATGCCTGATTCAGAACAGTAAGGGAAGGGTGGGGAAAAGTGAGCCCCTTTGCAGAATGAAATCTTACTCCCAAACCTTCCCAGCATTTCTGGAAATTTGAATAAGCATTTTCCCTCCCTATTCATGATTCTATGAATTGATGGTGTTGGAAGGGAATGTTTTGTTTTTGTTGTTGTTGTTTTGACTGACTATATGTGTATATGTGAGAAGTAGGAGTCGATCACATTTTACTGAAAAAGAGGGACAAAGGAGAAAGGGGGGTTGAATTAGCAGAAAAACATAAGCATCTGCCTAGAATATGTGAACTGCCTGGTGTAGTAGGGCCAAAGTGAGAATCTAGGTTTTGTTACTTCGGTCCATGGCTCTGCCTAGAGGAAGAAATGACACAACTGCATCCAAAGATGTGTAGTGATTTGCCCAAGGCCAAATGCTAGTAGCCTAAGTGAGAAGCTTGGTCTCTGAGAACACAGGTCATGGGGCATCACGTCACTGCTTTGTGCACCCAGGTTCTTCATCAGCCTCTGGAAGTAAAACCATTTGTTGCTTTAGAGTTGCTTCCTCCCTCGGGGCACCTGGGTGGCTTAGTTGATTGAGCCTCTGACTTTGGCTCAGGTCATGATTTCGCCGTTTGTGAGTTCGAGCCCCGCGTCAAGCTCTCTGCTGACAGCTTGGAGCCTGGAGCCTGCTTCAGATTCTGTGTCTCCCTCTCTCTCTGCCCCTCCCCTGCTCACACTCTGTCTCTCTCTCACACAAATAAACATTTAAAAAAAATAGAGTTGCTTCCTCCCTCTAACAAAAATGGGGATGGAATTAAGTTCACCACAGCCCTCAGGCCCACACTCCCCCCGTCCCTCAACCCCATCCCACATATCTGAGGGTTAGCAGAATAGTTCTTTTTATAAACGGGTGAGATGACATTATTGGAATGGAATGGGCTGGGTGGCTCACACACTTGCTACCTCTGTGTCAGATTTCTGTGACACAGAATTCTTTTTCGTGTCTAGATTGAGTTGTGAGATATAGCTCATTTAGGATTTGCAAGTCAGTGATCTCAAAAGAAGTATCTGATAATGAACAGAATGCATTTTAAGGCCTTTTTGTTTTATTATTATCATTATTATTATTTCAGAGAGAGAATGCATGCAACAGGGGGGAGAGGGGCAGAGGGAAAGTGAAAGAAAAGAGAGAGAGAGAGAGAGAGAGAGAGAGAGAATCTTAAGCAGGCTCCATGCTCAGTGTGGAGCCCAATGTGGGGCTCAATCCCATGACCTTAGGATCTGGGACTGTGACCTGAGCCAAAATCAAGTGTTGGGCACTCAACCAACTGAGCCACCCAGATGCTCCAAGAGTCTTAAAGGATACAAAAAAAAATGAGCTCTATTAACTATTAATTAAAAAAAAAAAGAAAAGGATTTTGCAAACAAGTTCCTTTTTCAACTCATGGTTATTATTTACAAAAGAAAATAATTTCTTGGGATATGATCACTCTCCATTCCCTTCTTCCTTCACACTATTTTGCTAT
The DNA here is from genome assembly GCF_018350155.1 of Leopardus geoffroyi. Classification (NCBI taxonomy): domain Eukaryota; kingdom Metazoa; phylum Chordata; class Mammalia; order Carnivora; family Felidae; genus Leopardus; species Leopardus geoffroyi. Next base: position 143,331,770 of record NC_059327.1, on the reverse strand, counting down.
CTCCCCTCCCCTCCCTACTACCTGCCTGAGTCTGTTCCCTTAAAAACGTCTATATTCTTAAAGCAACTTACTCTGATTAACCATCTGATGTCTCTTTTTAACTTTTTAAAGGTAGTTTAAGGAAAATTTATTAAGAGCTTCAAAAAGTACAGAAGTCCCTATTTTCAAAGCAACAAAGTTTGAAGGATGGGTTGAACTTTTCTAGAATGTAAAAAGCCTGTGTTTTGTCCTTATAAATTGACAATCTCTCAACCAGAGTATGCCAGCATACTCTCAGGTGCATGCCAAAGGGGAGTCCCTATCACTTGGATTCCAATCTCCCATGGTATCATGGGCACAAATCAATCTCTCTGAGATTAAGTTGCTTCTTAAAATGGAGAACAATAATAATGTCTTCCCTACTCAGTTGCTAGAAGGGTAAAATAAGACAGTATATTTGAAAATGCTTCACTGTAATAAAATGTCCAATCATTATTCCATGATTTTGTACAGTATATATTATACAGTTCCAGCTCATGAAAATTTACCTGACTGCATTCTGTTTTGATCTATTTTTTTTAATGTTTAATTATTTTTGAGGTGGTGGGGGAGAGGGCGAACGCGGGGGAGGAGGCGGAGAAAGAGAGGGAGACAGAGGATCTGAAGTGGGCTCCACGCTGACAGCAGTGGCCCTGACGTGGGGCTCGAATTCACGAACCGGAGATCATGACCTGAGTTGAAGTCGGACACTCAACCAACTGAGCCATCCAGGCGCCCCGATTTTTCTATTTAATGCACTGATTTGATTTACTCATGCAAATGAGAATCTATGAATTTTAAAGATTCTGATTATAACTGTTTTGCTAGAAGGAAATTTAATTTTAAAGGACAGTGTCAACGAGGCCCAAGTTCAGAATGGGATTTTTTTTTTTTTTAAAGACCATCTTTCCTGAAGAACTTATGTAAAAAGAGTTCTGATTCTAAAACAAGTCAGCAGTTGTGGCTCACTGGCGGGAGGCTGAACTACAGGAAAGGACCCTCAGGCTGCAGACTGGGCTTTCTAGGAAGTGACTTTCATCTGCCCGTGCATCTTTGTTCCACCGAATTAAATGCTTAGGTTATATAAGCACACGTGGCACAGGCTGAACAATTTGAAAATGTAATGTTCTCTAGGCGGCACAGCATGTGGCCTTTGGGAAAATTAGGATGTCAAAAGATAACTCGCAAGTGGGCAGGCAGGAGGAGTTGAGGACGATTAGAAAAGGAGCAATGATCTTTTTAGAGACAGTTGCAAAACTGTTCTTGGAGCTCCAGGTGCTTGCCTCGGTGCACAACACAGGTGCCTTCCTCCACCTTAGCTGGACACAGAAGCCGGATGAGAAAGATGTGTGTGCAAGTCCCAAGATTTGCCTCTCAAGACGTGAAAAAGGGCTCCATGCTGTGCTCTGCGGCTGAGTCCTCTGTGGAAGTGTAAGAAGGGGGTGTGTTACACCCACGCCCTCTCAGGAGACCATGCAGCTATAGTGGCGGCCAGGATGGCAGGCGGTATCACTCTTGTGCCGTCTGTCTTGGAAGCTTTCCATGTCTTCCATATGATACCTCCCACCCCCACCTCCCCCCCAGCACTTGTGATGCCCCTCTTGTCGCTGCCCCACGCCCATCCCACGCCCAGTGACCCTCACCATGACTTCACTTGTCCTTCTGGCTCTTTCGCCCTTTTCAGTTCTTAATTTGAGCAAAGGGCTGGCACATAGCTGGATGTGAATACAAACCCCCAAGCTGCAGTATAGTCCACATCCCGTCTCGGGACCCAGGGTTAGACTTCCCCAGAGGGGAAACCAGTATAACTGAGAACTGTGGTAACTTACCCTTGAAACATTTTTTCCACTTGAGCAAGTGGTGGAGAGGAGGGGAAGGAGGCAGCTGCAGTGGCCTTCGACCCCCAGAAACTTTTCCAAGAGGCCTGGCATCATGGGAATTTGCTCAGTATGCTTTGAGGAGGTATTTCAATCCTGCTGGGACCATACTCAGAGCAGTTTTTGGCTCCCCTGGAGTCCTAGGTTTGAATGTCACTGTCTAGAAGTATAGTATTTGATTTCCTAACCAGTTGTTCCTTCCCATGGAAAATTCATGTAACACATTATTAGGTTTCCTAAGAGTGCACAATAAGACTCCCTTACTGTAATGAGAAAAGGGACATTTTTTTTTTCCTGTAGCCCATAATGATAACCACTATTTTTATTCAGTGGATTACATATGCTCACTGGCTATGCGCTGAACGCTAGCCGCATGCAAAGGAATGCCGTACCGCTTCCCAGCGAAGGAGGTTTGATGATGAAAGACCCGGTTTCATTCCTGGGATAACATGGCTTGACTTTGAACAAATGTATTCCAAGCGGGAGTCATCACTCCATGCCCAACTATTAAAGAATGGCACTCAAATATCCATCTGAGCCTTTATGAAGGGTATGAAGTCTGAGTTCTGAGATCACTCAGAAGTTATGGTGGCATCCTTTCCCCCGGTTCCAAATGTGGGTTTATCAGCTAGAACAGATAAGTCTGGGTGATTCCGATTTAGAATATGAACCAAATGTTTGTAAATCTGCACCCCTGATCCAAAATGGCTTAAAGCTGCTCCTTGTCAAACTTGGCTACACGTTGGGATTTGTATAGGAAGTTAATAAAAAACAAACCAATGCCCGGGTCCCACCGCTAGAGTTCTAATTGAATTGGTATAGGGTGTAACCTAGCATTGAGCCTTTTTTTTTAATTTTTTTTTTTTAACGTTTATTTATTTTTGAGACAGAGAGAGACAGAGCATGAACGGGGGAGGGGCAGAGAGAGAGGGAGACACAGAATCGGAAGCAGGCTCCAGGCTCTGAGCCATCAGCCCAGAGCCCGACACGGGGCTCGAACCCACGGACCGTGAGATCGTGACCTGAGCTGAAGTTGGAGGCTTAACCGACTGAGCCACCCAGGCGCCCCGCATCAAGCATTTTTAAAGCTGCCTGGGTGATTCTGTTGTGCAAAGTTTGAGAACCACCAGTTTAAGCTGTAAGTCAAAGTGATAAAGGGAAACAACCAGGAGGCAGGAACTGAGAGGTAGAAGAAAGACCCACAGAGTGGAAGGGGACATTAGGATAGTAGCAGGAGGAGAATCAGGAAGCAGACCAGGGGAGGCAAGGGCGGACCAGAGCCTTGTTCACACAGGGAACTGAAGAGCAAACACAAAGACCCCTGCTTCAGAGATTTCAGGACTGTCTAAGGTCTAGAGAGGTCTGCCTCGGGGAAGGGCCACCCCACCAGTGGCTCCTGTTCTTGCATTTCTGTGAGACCTGTTTCTCATTGCTGCTATATGGAGGTGGAATTTTCTTTAAAAGCTCATTAAGAGATGTTGCTACTGATAAGTGGGCGTGGGCAGGGGAGGGGTTGTCCCTGGGCAGCCGTCCGCCCCGGCCCCCGCCCGTGAATGTCTGTGGCCTGAGCTGTTACCACATGTCATTGAGTCGGGAGCTCATTTTTGCCAGCGGGTGCGGGGGCCATCCAGCTGTTCTGAACGGGTAAAACCATACCCATCATGCCACAGTTGCCATGTTCAGTCTACGTGTCGTTTCTGGATGGTGCCCCCAGGAGACAAACCACGAAAGAAAGATGGCTTGCTCGGTGCCATTGAACTTACTCGATCTAATGGGACATGCTCCATGAAGACAAAGTCAAGAGGTAGTAGAGTTGAACGAGCATGTGAGCATCTATCTATCTTCATGGGATATTCACTTATTTTGTCAGTCCCTGTTTTTTTTTTTTTTGTTGTTTTGTTTTTTAAACCACACTTTGTATAGCCTTAGCACAAATCCCACACTTCTTGGGAGTCATGGGTAGAGAAATGGTTTCCAGAAAGAATTGTTAAATGCCACCCATTGTTAAATACACTACATGTGTCCTCAATGGGAAATCCAAGCTTGGAAGGTCCTGGCAGTTTTGTCCTGTTCTGGGTAATTCCACTGTTTTACTGTCCACTTTCCTTCTAGATGATATATTTTTATGTCTTATTTAATTATCATGGCTCTAAGATCACAGGTGTCCTACTAAAGTCCCGGGAAGAGGCTTAAAATACAGGGTTTGAAGCACTAAGAGCCCTATGCAGACTCTTAGCCTTCAAAAGGCAGAGAAACCCCTGGGTCTGGCTGAGTTGAGATGGCCCCTCGGGATCCAAAGTGGGCTCTGCACTGACAGGCTGACAGCAGCAATCCTAAGGCAGGGCTTGAACCCACAAACCCGGAGATCATGACCTGAGCCAAAGTCAGACGCTCCACAGACGGAGCCACCCAGGTGCCCCTTCGACCATTGCTATTTCAGGTGGTGACCCCAAACAGGTATTTGTTACCACCTCCTCATGGTTCTGTTGCCTCCGGAGTCCTAGCATGTGGCAGTCTTGAAGAGACTTTTTAGTCCTTAGTAAAATAACCGTTCTAAGGTCAGCCTCTTTGCACCTTTGCCTCTGTTACTAAAACGTTTGTTCAACTGCCTCACGGTTTAGAGGTTCACTCTCTGCTTACTAGCTGCAGGACTGCTGTTGTAGCAGAGTCAACCCTTGAACAACATGGGTTTGAACTGCTCCGGTCCACTTATGCAAGGGTTTTTTGTTTTTTGTTTTTTAAATAAGGGTAGTACAGCACTGTACTTGTATTTTCTCTTCCTTATGATTCCCTTTCCTTTTCTCTAGCTGACTTTATTTTAGCAATACAGTTTATAATCCCTGTAACAGGCAAAATATGTCAACAGACTGTTCTCAGTAAAGCTTCCAGTCAACAGTGGGCTAGGAGTAGGTAAGCTTTTGGGGAGTCAAAAGTTATGCACAGATTTTTGACTGTGCAGTGGCAAATGCCTCTAAACCCTGGGATGTTTAAGGGTCAACCGTAACAGTTTGTCAGTGCATTTGAAAAATGCAAAATTTCCACTCTCCCTTTATTCTGCTGTCCGACTTCCTGTCTGATGTTTGCTTAGTGGGTAGGAGGTGTAAAATTATCCATCCTTGGGAGGAGGGTTGCTTGGTTAGCGTGTTTATTGTCTATGTACGAAGGTTGCTACATTGTTTCCATGAGGACTGTGGATCTAAGGAGCATTTTTAAAATTAAAAAAAAATTTTTTTAAGTTTATTTATTTTGAGAGAGATAGCACAAGCAGGGGAGGGGCAGAGAGAGAGGGGGACAGAGGATCCAAAGCAGGCTCTATGCTGACAGCAGAGAGCCTGATGTGGGGCTTGAACCTGTGAACTGTGAGATCATGACCTGAGCCGAAGTCCGACAGTCAACCACCTGAGCCACCTAGGCACCTCTAAGGAGTATTTTTTTTTAATTTTTTTTTTAATGTTTATTTATTTTTGAGACAGAGAAAGACAGAGCATGAAAGGGGGAGGGTCAGAGAGAGGGAGACACAGAATCTGAAACAGGCTCCAGGCTCTGAGCTGTCAGCACAGAGCCTGACGCGGGGCTCGAACTCATGCGCCGTGAGATCATGACCTGAGCTGAAGTCGGCCGCTCAACCGACTGAGCCACCCAGGCGCCCCTCTAAGGAGTATTTTTAAAAGGATTCTTTGGAATGTTTCTTTAAGGGTGTCTGTTAGGAATCAGCCATTTTTATCTGTCACTTGTGAATAAGCAGGGCCCGTGAGCCCTGGACACCTAAAACAGTATTTCATGGTGTAGTCACGGGAGTGAGACATTTTCGTAAGCTTTTGTCCTTCACCTGCATAACTTAAAGGAGCAAGTGGTGAAAGAGAATCATTGTTTTTCACTAGTGGCTGCATGTTAGTTAAGTTTTTTATTATTTTTTTAAAGTTTTTATTTAGTTAAGTAATCTCTAAATCCAACGTGGGGCTCGAACTCATAACCCCGAGATCAAGAGTCGCCTGCTCTTCGACGGAACCACCAGGTACAACACTGACGATTTTTAAAAATAATTTTAAAAATTGTTTATTTAAAAAAATAAGTTAAAAAAGTTTTTATTATACCCCTTTGACTTGCCCCCTCACTTCCTTTAGGTATTTGCTCAAATGTCAGCCTTCCTTGTACAGCCAATTAAAAATTGCAGCCCCAGGCACCTGGGTGGCTCACTTGGTTGAGTGTCCACCTCTTGATTTCAGCTCAGGTCATGATCCCAGGGTCACGGGATCAAGCCCCACATCGGGCTCTGCGCTGAACGTGGAGCCTTGGAATTCTCTTTCTCTCCCCCTCTGCACCCTCCCCCACTCATGCTCTCTCTCTAAAATAAACAAAAACTTTTTTTAATAATTTAAAATAACAATTAAAAAAAATTGCAGCCCCTTTCCTGCTGTATCCCTAACACCCCTTATTTTTTTATTTTTTTACCTATGAGACATACGCTGGCAAAGTTACTCATTCTGCTTCCTTTCTTTAGAATATAAACTCCATACTAGTAGCGATTTTGTTCAGTGTGGTGTCTTCAGTGCCTGGAATGGTTCCTGGCACATGATATGTGCTCACTGGATATCTCTGAAATGAAAACAAAACTCTACCCAACAGCAGCCGGGTGGCATGGTCGTTATGAGTACAGGCTCTCAGCCAGTTTGTGTGACTTTGAATCCCAGCCTTACCATTTGCTGGTTGAGGACCTTAACCTCTACCTTAGTTTCGCTGTCTGCAGAAGGGACGTAATGGCAATATCTCCCTCGCTGGTAGAGTAAGTTGCCATATAAATAAATGTTGGCTGCTATGAATTATGTCGTTAGACAGGGTAGTCCTTTTTCTTACATTAAAACTTCACTGGATAGGTTGGGCTCACCCTCAGTGCTCTCTCTGTTCCCTCGTGGTTAAGAACTGACCACTGCAGTCACTGAACTGGCCACACTTTTCACCTGTATCCTCCACCCAAGAAGGATTGTATTTGAAAGGACATGTCTCCCCTCTGTGAAACGAGATGGACCTAATTCACTCCCCTGTGCCTCCTGTTAGTAAGGTAGCCTTCTGGGGCTCTTGCCTGGGAGTTAGGTCCCGGGAACTCGGCTTTCAGAATGCTTCTGGTGGCTTTTCTCTGTCCCCCAGCTCTGCCGGCCTCACTGGAATGCGGGCCTTGCAGCCACCTTGTCACGTGGAGATTCAGATTCCTTCCCCAAGCCCCCTACTCCAGCGGCAGTGCTGGGCAGTGGTTAGAGTTCTGGCTTTGAATCTGACCGACCTTGGTGTGCAACCCACTCCTAACTCTGAGTTCTGGGCCAACTGACTTTCCCCTCTTACTTCCCTTGTTTTTCCTCTGGGAAGTGAAGACAATTGTCCCTACTTTGTATTAAGGCTGTAATAATAAAGACAACATATGCCAAGGAAAACAGTACGTGGCCCTGGGTTTGGTGCAATCCTATCCAATCACTGAATAGTCACCCAATAGATGCTGTACCTGCTGCTTACTTACTACTTGTTAGGGGGAGGCATTCCCATCCTTTTCTTTCTTTTTTTTAAAAGTTTATTCTGAGAGAGGGGGAGAGAGAGAGGGAGAGAGAGAGAGAGGAAGAGAGAGAATTCCAAGGAGGCTCCACACTGTCAGCACAGTCTGATTCAGGGTTCGATCTCACAAACCATGAGATCATGACCTGAGTTGAGACCAAGAGTTGGATGCTTAACCGACTGAACCGCCCAGGCACCCTCCCCCCCCCCCATCTTTTTCAAAGAGAAGTGATTTCCTCCCTGCTTTTAGTCCAATTTTTCTGCCCCAGAGTCCAGAAGATGTAGGTGAGAGAGCAGGACACAGGGTGGATGGGGGCTTGTGTTTCCTGCCAGTGAAAGTCAAACAAAACTGGACAGAAATCAATGTGTCAGGGAAAAAAAAATCAAGGGGAAGAGGTGACCTGCTTGTGACTGTAGATGTAGAAGAACTTTGGTCTAGGAGTGGACGAGCAGAGCCCCTCTTCTGACCCCCAAGAAGAGTCATTCTGGAGAAACTGCTGCCTACTTTCTGTAAGTTGACGACCCCAGAAATGGAAGGACTCAGCCTTAGGTCACCGGGCTGGAAACACAGGCCAAGGAGGAGAAGCCAAGTTTTCTACCACCAAGCCAGCTGTGTCAGGGCATACATATGTAATGACTCCGATGCCAGGGCTCTGCTCTGCCTCAGTCATATGGCTTTTCCTTTCTGATAGAAAAGAACTGATCACTTGGTGTGTTCATGTTTTATTCGATGATTTTCGCTTCTCACTCTTCAGCATCTTGCATGCTTTCCTATCTTCTTCCTGTAGCGGGTTTTCCTCAATGTGTGAACTTTAATGTTTGTTTGTTTTTGGGGGACAGCATGAGTGGGGGAGGGGCAGAGAGAACCGGGGCTAGAGCATCCGAAGCTGATCCTGGGCTGAAAGCAGAGAGCCCGATGTGGGCCTCCAACTTGCAAACCCCGAGATCGTGATCTGAGCTGAAGTTGGATGCCTAACCGATAGAGCCACCCAGGCAACCCTCAAAGTGTGAACTTTAAGGGCCTCAAAATCACCTGTTTGCCTGTTTTACATGCAAATGTCTGTACTCTTCCTTAAATCAGACTCTCAGGATTAGGGGTTGGGGGGAGGCCTGCTTTTTAACAAACTTGCCAAGTAACTTTGCCGGTAGCTTTCCTCTGCTGCGTCGGCCATTCCTATGATCTTCCCTTGTCCCTTTAGCCCACAGAAGACCCAAAAGGATGGGATCCCCTGGTTATTCCTTGGAATAAAAGACTAGCTTCATGCCCCTTCTTGGCCATGATATATAAGTAAAATTCAAAATTCAGATTTTCAGCTTGAGAGATCAAGGATGGTTCTTCTCTTTACTCTTTGACAAACATTTCAGAACACAACCCAAATGCACAGAAATGTTCCAAAATAGCAAGAATGTGGGGCTTGCCTTCTTTCCAAGGGCAGAGCAGCTTGCGGCAGTTTCTAAAAATAGACCTTTCTGGTACAGGTCACTAGGCAGGAATGGCCTCCGTGTCACTCTGTTTACATAGTTTCACATCTGACACCTTCATAAAAACAGTACTGACTTGGTGAGGCGTGAGGACCGACATTCGTCTGTGGGAATTCATGGTAAGTGCGTCCCAGGGCTGCAGCCCCACAAACATTGAACAGCATCCCTACTGAGACCAGCAGTGTTTGGATTAAGGGCCCTTTCAACCTTTGCTTCTTGATTCGTCATCCCCTTTCCATCACTGTCTCAAAGTCAGGGGCAGAGGTCAAAAACTTCAGGTCATTTTACGAGATACTAATGAACAGAAAAATAAACTCATGTTCAGGAATTTAAGACCCACAGTATTTTGTTTTGTTTTATTTAATCCGTCTTGCATTTTTCCTCTTTACAAACATGTCAGTTTACAAGGCATCATATTGTTGCAAATTTAAGTTTGAGACCTTTCTGTAAAATGTTCTGAAAAGGCTGACTTATCCTTAACCCTTTTGGAACAGCCCTCCAATAGTGAGAGGTCTTTTCTTTTTGTGTAATAATTCATGGACACCCCTGTCTTGTCCCCTAAATGTAGACGACGTGGGTGGTATTAGAATTAAATTTTCTTGGGATTAACATTCCAAAATTAAGGAAAGAGGATAAAAGAGTGGGGGCACTTGACACTGAATTTACATGAGGTGGTTGAACTGGACCAACTGGGCAGTCACATTTGAAAGATTCATAGTAGGTTCTGAAGATGTGGATTAATTCAGATCAGATATAGGAATCAATTCTGCTTTACGAGTTTGCCTGCTGCCTTTAGATAAAAAATTCTAGAAAGCTCTCACTTGTTGGCTCTGACTGTTCCAAGCATTTCATCCTCCCATTTAATTCTTACAACAACCCATGAAATGGGTGTTATTATTACGCTACTTTAATAGGCCAGGAACCAGACTTTCCATCGTGCAGCCTGGCCAAGGGGGCACATCTATTAAGTGTGGATTTGAACTCCGGTCCATCTGACACAAGAGCCCCAACGTTTAAGCCAGTAGGTGTTCAGAGGAGCTGGTTTTCGGTAATTGCTCAAACCCCTGAAACAACGTGGATTCTTCGGCCTCTGGGTGACCACAGTTTGATTCTGCTGGTGCTTTTATTTGTTTTGCTTTAAGGACAGTCGCACACTGCTGCCTTTTGTTTGCCCTGCAGTGTTGATTCGCATTCCCTTAAATAAATTAACCTTCCCATCTTGTCTAACTCATTTGATGGGATCAAGTTCACATGCCAGTCAAGATGGAAATGGGAGAAAGAACACAGCAAGAAGGGAGAAGTGATGGGGTGGGGTGGGGGGGGGGTTATGGTTATTAAGAAATCAATACAGGGGCGTCTGGGTGGCTCAGTTGCTTAAATGTCTGACACTTGATTTCATTAGGCTCAGGTCATGATCTCACAGTTCATGAAATGGAGCCCTGTGTTGGAGTCTGTGCTGACAGTGTGGAGCCCGCTTGGGATTCTCTCTCTCCCTCTCTCTCTGCCTCTCTCTCTCGCAAACTAAATAAATAAACTAAAAAAAAAAAAAAAAATCAGTACAGCCCAACATTTTTATTTTCCCCCAAAACAACACACCCCACTGCTTGATTCCGATCACAACTTGTTCTGTAATTTTTAAATGGTTATGACACTTGTTTAATACGGAAATGTTGGCACATTCATCATTTTGTAAGAGAGCATGGAGCGTGTATCACCTCTTTCCCACATAGTAGATGGTGGAAAAATAATGCTGGGTTTAAGTGCTAGCTTTATGAGTACTGACACGTAGCCCTAGAAAACTCCATCCATTGCAGAGTGACTCAACTGAGGTCTGATCCAGCTTCTAGAGAAGATGAAATCTGTCTTTATGCCCTGTTCTTGCCAGCACCCTAATGAATCTCCTTGTTTCAGGACCCACTGCTCTCTACACATCCACCCCGTCTGGCTCAAATTTTTCCTCACCTAGGAATCGTTCCTCCACACCTCTTTCCTGGTTCCTCATTCGAACTTGCCTTTCCCTTTCTCCCTTTCTCAGAACCTTGCTGGAGGTGAGCCAAGCCCTAAAGACATGGCTAAGAACAGCTGAAGTCTTTTGAGAACAATATAAGCTTACCCTAATACCAAATAGCAGTAATAAAACTATTATTCATATTTTTTAAAGTGATTTTGCAGGTAATCAATATGATGTTATCTCTGTGACACATTGGCTGGAGCCATGGATAGATAGGTGGGTCTTCTCATTAGAAGCCTTCAAGTCATGGGCACAAGGTGACCTCAACCTCAAAAGGCTGACCTTGGCCATGTCAGCCTGTGTGGCTGACACAGCTCTGAGGAGTGGCCAGAAACTGTGCCCTGGAGCTGAGGGTTAGAGGATACATCATATATCCTCACGGAATAGCTGAAATGCTTGCTCATTTCACAATTTTGGAGATCATTTACAGGTGTATTATAACAATTCAAATGTGAATGTCCGTGTTTGGATGGACATTCATCTAAATGAATGTTTCTTTTCACAGTGAAAAGAAAGCCATTGGTATGTCTCAGGTTGAATTTGCCCCTTTGTAGATTGTCTACAGGGGGAGTTTTATGCTCAGCTAGTTCTCCGCTACTCCACTGTTTCTGAAATAATAACACAAGCTTGAAACCCAGGATTCACAAATTGGGATTTAACTCTTTGGCAGTTGCCCTCAAGTGGTGCAATAATGAGACCGTGTAACGATTGAGATTTGTGGACTGAAGTAAGCAGTGGGGCAAGGGGGTGTTCTAAAAGCCACGTGCATGCACATCGTAGTAGGTCACATGCAGGGCTGACACATTTAGCGAATCAAAATGCAGGATGCCCAGTTATATTTGAATTTCAGATAACAATTTTTTAGTAAAAATATGTCCCTGATTTTACCTAACAACCCTAGTCAAATGATAACTTAGACATACAGGGAAAAAAAAAAAAAAAAAAAACACAAACACGGTTCTTGGGGCACCTGGGTGGCTCAGTTGGTTAAGTCTCCTACTTCAGCTCAGGTCATGATCTTACGGCTGGTGGGTTCAAGCCCTGCCTCAGGCCCTGTGCTGACAGCTCAGAGCCCGGAGCCTGCTTTCAGATTCTGTGTCTCCCCCTTCCCTGCTGATTCTCTCTCTCTCTCTTTCTCTCAAAAGTGAATAAACATTTAAAAAAATTTTTTTAAACTGTGATTCTTTACTCTGTCAGAACTTAATCTGGTCTTCCTCACAAACTCATACCTGCTGGTTAGCAAGGAAACAAAAAATATAAAGTTTCATCCCAGCCAAATTAGAAGCTAGGCTGGTCTAATGGTTGGAATAGTCCCTTGAGGTAATGCTCAGTCTCTTAACATACATTGCCCTCTTTCTCAGATGTCATCTTTTGTTTCCACTGCCTGGCTGCTTTGCCAAAATAGTGTCTGAGGGCTTGGGGCAGTAACGAGTGTAGGTCTTTGAGCACGCTGTCCCCTGGTGTCTTGGCTGTGACCATGGTCTTCCGGTCACTGTGTTCAGAGCTGGCGTGAGCCCTGCCCCTGGGGATTGCTAGCAACTCCCACTGGCAGACTCAGTCTGCTGTGTTCCCATTCGCTTCAGACACAGCGTCTGCCAAGTTCCCCATCTCAGCAATGCCCAGCCCAGGGGTCTGCCCCAGGATCATCTCACACCTTCATAGCCGCTCATTCCAAGTCTACCGGCTGGCATCTCACGTCTGCCTAAATTGAGGTGGGCCAGGCACTCCTCACGGTGACCTTTCCCTAGAGCCTCAAAGGGAGTGATGGAGCCAAGAGTCCCCAGCTTCCTAAATATCCCCCTCACTCACCTTCTGTGCTTGCCATCTTCTCCCTGAGGCCAGACAGGCGAAAGCAGATGTGGTCCCCACAGCTTTGTTCTGACTTGCCACGTTCTACGCTTCATTCCCACAATACCCTGGGATTGCAAGGACTGGACTTTCTCACTATTCTTACTCTGCTCTGTGCTTCCTATCTTAGGTGGGAGGCGTAGCCTTCTTGCACTGTGGCAAATATTTGGTGTTGGAATCCTTCAGGTTTACCTCCCCCCCCCCCCCCTCAATAGGGTACAGCAGTTCTCAAAAGCATGGTTCACTGACCAGGAACTCTTGTGAAATTCGAGGTCTTTGGCCCCACTCTAGACACTACTATACTATACCCGATATTCTAGGGTTTGGGCTTAGCAGCCAGTGGTTTACCAAGCTTCCCTGGTGATTCTGATGCACCGTGAAGAACCACAGCTTTCAGCATTTCAACAAATTTTATCACCCCCTTCGCTTATGGTATCCAAGCCTAAAGTCTTATTAAACACACAAGTACTCCTCCTCCATCTAGTTGATTTATTAACTTGCTAGATAAACTGGAAACACTTTACAGTTAAAAACAAGGAGTTTGCAGTCTTAAAGACGATGAAATTCCATGCTGCAGCATGAACGACCCTTGAGGACGTTATTGCTAAATGAAACGAGCAGGCACAAAAAGACAAATACTGTCTGCTCCACTTATGGGAACAGTAGTCCACGTTCATAGATATGGAAAGTAGAATGGTGGTTGCCAGGGCCTGGAGGGTGGGGGAGAGGGGCCTGGGGAGTTATTGTTTTATGGTTACAGAGCTTCAGTTCTATAAGATGAAAGGAATCCTGAACAGGATGGTGGGCTGTACTTTGTACCACTGAGCCGCATCCTCAAAGGCGGTTAAGATGGTAAATTTCATGTTATGTGAATTTCACCACAATTAAAATATTTTACTTAAAAATAAAATTAAAAAAAAAATAATACCACGACTAAAGCAAAAATTAAAGTCGTGGGTTAAAAATGGCTTAACAGGTATTGATTTGAGGAAAGGTCGCGAGGCTAACTCAGCAGGTTGCCCATGGAACATAATCCTGGATCTGAGAGTTCAGATGTAAATTTTGGAACAAAATTCCCCAGATGCTCTGGGGAAATCTGGGTGTTTTACCAGATCTTACTTGAGTTTCTGAGCTACCTAAAATGTAGGAAGAAGCGAGTCAAACAGGATAGTTGCTCTCAGTGTGGCTACTGAGATAAAAAGTAACATATACTTGAAATTTTTGCATATCTGAGGCTAAAATGCGTTGGGCGTAAATGAATCCCTAGTGGCCTATATCCGTGTAGCTAAAAAGTATTGGCAAGCCTTCAACTTCTTCCCATTTGCCGAAAGGATGAGCCACTGGGAAGGGCCTGGGAGCTCTGTCCACTGGTTTGAATAGAAGGCCTCGTAAATCCTCTTACTGTTCTACTCTTCCAATCACTTGGTTTCAGGGGAATAAGCCTGCCTTCTCTACAGGCAGCCATGAACGGTTGGTATTGGCAGATGACGGGGCTTTCGATGCCCGCCCACCTCCCAAAAATATATACGTGAGTTGAGCACCCAGTATAATAATATTCTTTGCTATAAACAATTCATGTTTTCTCAATCTTGTTAAAAAACTAACGAGAACCGCTCCTAAGTGAAAACAATGAGTCTGCTACGCAGAACACAGCTTCAAAACAAGTTCTCTGCAATTCCTTTGCAGTCCACTCATCGCCAGGAAGCCCCTCTTATAGGAAGTTCTAATCCCATTTCCATGCTGCACAAATTTCCCAAGAGAAAAATCTTTAAACATCCAAATCTGCCTCCTGTCTCAGGACTACATTTGTACAAGACACTGTTCTCATGAGTCCCAGGAAATTAGGTAAATAAAGCTAGGTAGGACATATGCTAATAAAAGGTAGCTGATACACACACACACACACACACACACACACACACACACACACACACACACAAAATGTGTAATACACACATTATATAGACACATACATATTTACTTACTGTGTTCATTCAGTTGTTTTAAAAATAAAAGTATCTGTGGGGTTCCTGGCTGACTCGGTCCGTAAAGCATGTGGGACCTACATGATAAACGTTGGCTTTCAATACCTCTACAACCATTACCAATCTTTATAATGTGAAGCATGAATTCCTAGTCACATTCGAAATTGAATAAGGTTCATTATGCTCCTGGTTAAGAATTGGAGTGTATCACACTCTCAGGGAAGAGTTAAGAAAACACACCATTTACTAATTTTAAGGGAGGCTGTGTAGTCCGGTGGATAAATACCTGGGCTTCGTAATAGCCCTGCCTTTGTACTGGCCATGGATCTAGCTCAGAACCTACTGCAAGTCTGGTTTTCTTTAGCTGTACAGTAGGTATAGATTTTTTCTCAATTGTATCTCAGAGGATTTTTGTAATTCTTAAATGAGATACTCTGTACAGAGTGACAAGTACATACTTGGCATATGGTATTCACATAGAAAATGCTAGGTATTGGAAAGAATAGATGTGTGAAACTTTTTTTTTTCTAAATTTTTTTTCTAATTTTTTTTAATGTTTATTTATTTTTGATACAGAGAGACACAGCATGAACAGGGGAGGGGCAGAGAGAGAGGGAGACACAGAATCTGAAGCAGGCTCCAGGCTCCGAGCTGTCAGCACAGAGCCTGATGCAGGGCTCGAACTCACAGACCGTGAGATCATGACCTGAGCCGAAGTCGGATGCTTAGCTGACTGAGCCACCCAGGCGCCCCTAGATGTGTGGAACTTTAAGAAGCCCTTGGCTAAGTTAGTGGACTCCTTGATTTGGGTTTACCATGATTCTTTTTGGTTGTACCTTCATTTGTTTAAATCCAATTTTATTTTGTTCAGACAGGAAGCAACTAAATCTGTTATCAATTTCTTGTGATTAAGATTTGAACAAGGCAATAACAGGCAAAACAATTTAATGATGGAAGTCAAAAGTGGAGGGCTGGAAAAGTCTAGAAGGAACCTTATGCAGAAGCTGGAAATATTCACTATCATTTTTACCATTTGCGTAAGATTAGTGCATGTTACACAACCTATGTTATGTCTATGCTACACATCTTAATACAAATTTTAAAAATGATTTGAATGAGGGGTCCATAAGGGTCAGAAGGTCTACATATTCCAAATCTACTATGAAAGCAAATTTATTTTTAAAATGCTACTCAGTGAATTTAATTAAGTTCTTTGGCAGAATTTGAAAACTACATGTTGTGGAAATATTTGGCCTGCAAACATTTGTTTCATCTGTGTTCAAAATCTGAATGTTTTACGTAAGAATCTGGCTTTCTGTCTTCTGGAAAAACATCTGATCTGGAAGCAGTGGCTTGGAAGTCCGTGTACCCATTTCGGGTGAGGTGGGGCCCCACAGCTTCCTATGATCTTACGCCCGCCATCTTGCCCATTTACTCTGCCTGGCCCAGTAGGCATTTGAGTTTGCCAGCCTGGTACCCAAACCCAGGTTGGCTAGCTATCTTTTTCCACCTCCAGCCCCTTGTCCAGACTGAGTCTTTTCCAGGAGAGGGATGGTTGACACTTTCTAATACTAAACTAAGGCAGGGAATTATGGCGTCTTGCTCTTTCTGACCTCTCCAGTGCCCACTCTGGTGAGCCCTCATGAAATGTTTGCCAAGGGAGTGAAAACCCCTACATAAGGTGCTGACTGCCTGCTCCTGTGTGTCTCCTGTCGCATTTCGTTTCAAGGCATGTGGGTTCACTAGCCTCACTGTGATCCAAACTGCCTCTTTGTACTATGGCACAAGGTGGAGGATAGGGAAAGAGAAAGGGAAAATGTTCTCCACACTGTCTGTTTAAATTATGATTTGAAGCCGGTTTTATTATACCAAATTATCGTCAGGCTAATTGCTTGACAGCCTCTCTCGTTACTGCTGGCTGGCGCCATTGAACTGATCTTCTCTGCTGATATCTGGCTGGGGGTGGTATGGCATATTCTCCCTAAGGAGAAATCTGCTGGCTGGAAAAACGTCCCAAATTCCTAAACATTGTACACATCGCGTTTCTAAGTCATAACGAGTCTAACATATACAGTAGTGTGTAAGTGCATATATTCTCAAGTCAGGCTGCCTGGGTTCAAATCCTGTTACCACCACTTGCTACTTTTGTGATCTTGGACAAGTCAAAAAAAGTTTTGTTTTAACTTTAATTTATTTTTGAGACAGAGAGCAACAGAGCATAAGCAGGGGAGGGGCAGAAAGAGAGGGAGGCACAGAATCCAAAGCAGGCTCCAGGCTCTGAGCTGTCAGCACAGAACCCGATGCGGGGCTCAAGCTCACGAACCCGGAGATCATGACCTGAGCGGAGGTCAGAGGCTCAACCAACTGAGCCACCCAGGTGCCCCACCTTGAGCAAGTTTTTACTCTCTGTGCCTGAGACGCTTTAGCTCTAATGTAGGTATTATAATAATAGTACTTTCCAAGTAGGGTTGTTGGAAGTTAAAACAAAATATGTAAAGTACTTAGTATCCTTCCTGATACATAGTAAGCACCCTGCTGATAAACTAAGTACATATGTAAGTATGTAAATGTAACTGATATTTGCTGTTACCTTTACACCTCATTTATTTTTTACGTTAGCTGTGTAATTTTCCTAGAACTTGAAACGACTCATCAATAATGCTGTCATTTGTGTTCTACAATCTGTTTCTTCTGAATTCTTTTCATCCCAATGGTAAAATGTGAACCCAAATGTAATTCCTCTACCTGTTATTCTTAGCACTAAATGTTCACTTGGGGTTCCCTTTCTGGGGTGTTGGGACTTTGAAGGTGTGACTGAGCTTAAGGCCGTGCCTTGCTACCTTCTGGCCCTAACATTCTTGTGAGTAAATACCTAGGTTTCCCCCAAAGAACCAGAGAATGGGAAGAGAGAAAAATGAACAGGACCGATATGTCCCTTTGGCGTGTTAGACCCTAAGGTCAAAGGGAGCACAAGAGATTCAGAATTTAAAGTGAAAAGTGTGACTCGCATGATTAAGACCAGCAGTGAAAAAATGTCATGCCTTCTGATTTCTGGTTTATGTCTGTCCTACAATTACTATACCGGGAAGATATTGTGTATTAATACTTTGGACTTAACTGACATCTTTTATGACTCTCAGAGGCCTACAGTCATGATCTCATCAACCTTGATGTTGGTGTGCGGTCAGACTGGGATAAAAAATGTTTAAGTACAAAGTGAGCATGGCTCAGCTGGGGGCGTGTCTGCTTTCCTCAAAGTGTCCTCAAGGAGCTGACTCCTTTAGACACACATGGAGTTCTCCAGCAAAGATAATTTCCCATGAAATTAAACAAAAATGGGCTAGAAAAGAGAAACTGAGCTTATTAAGTTTCTTTTTAGGCTCCCTGCCCAGTTTTCTTTTAGCCTGCAACTTCTATGTGGGAACTTGCAGAGTTGAGCTTAACTAATTCTGAACTCCACAAAAGTTTACTTTTTTCGCCTCACACATCATCATCACCTGGCTCATCATAATTATCCTTGCCAGTGTGACCTACTCTTCCTTCTAATGAAACAGTGTGAGTTCCTTTTTTTTTTTTAAGAAGGTTTTTTCAATGTTTATTTATTTTTGAGGGAGAGAGAGAGAGACAGAGCACGAGCAGGGGAGGGGCAGCGAGAGAGGGAGACACAGAATCTGAAGCAGGCTCCAGCCTCTGAGCTGTCACACAGAGCCCAATGTGGGGCTCGAACCCACAACCTGTGAGATCGTGACCTGAACCAAAGTCGGACGCTTAACCAACTGAGCCATCCAGGCACCCTGAAAGAGTGTGACTTCTAAAAGTGAGATGTGCAGGGTACTAATTCTACTGAATTATTTATGTGACTTTATAAAGTTTAATTTATTTATTGAATATACACTATATGTCAGTCATTGCTCTAGATGCTTGGGAGTCAGCCACGATTAAAGCAAATGTCTCTCCCCTTGCAAAGCTGACATTCTTGTGAGCAGAGGAAATGAACAATACATACGATATGTATATAAGTTACACAGTATGTTAGAAGGTGGTGAGTGCTCTGTGAAAAGAAAGCGGGCCAGAGGCCAAGAGATTGTTTCTATCGC
This sequence comes from Leopardus geoffroyi, assembly GCF_018350155.1. Classification (NCBI taxonomy): domain Eukaryota; kingdom Metazoa; phylum Chordata; class Mammalia; order Carnivora; family Felidae; genus Leopardus; species Leopardus geoffroyi. The sequence goes on along the minus strand of NC_059327.1, from coordinate 143,312,911 downwards.
CTCCATTCATAAAATTCTTTCAATTCCTCCTGGGAGTATTGAGGACAAGCTTTTAATTTTTAAAAACATATTCTGTGTAGCACAACATAGAGAGAAGTTGAATCACTAGGTTGTACACCTGAAACTAAGGTAACATTGTGTGTCAGCTGTGCTCAAATTAAAAGATTAAAAATAAAATAATATAAAAATGAAAGCATACTCTGTAAAAAGTACTTTGAGCTCTGGAGCATATCATAAAAATATAAGGCCTGGCAGCTAAGTGCCAGGCAATCAAATACCTTACACATGGATGAGTCTAACTTACACTTCTGGAGAACAGTGTAACTACGATTCATAGCCAAAAAGAAATTGAAAATAAGTAAGGAAACCACATTTTCTACTTTATGTTGTGAGGCTTTTTCTCCACAGATCCCCATTTCTAACCGCAAATCGCACCCCACAGGGACATGTGCAAATCATTAAGGAAAAATACCAGTGGAAATCTGGCATTCTGAGATCAAGGCTCTCTATCTTGATTTATCAAGAGTAACATAAAACTCTCCTGCCTGTGGGCTTGTTTTTAAAAAGGTAAACAGAAGAAAATAGGGTGTCCCTGAGTAGATGTACTAGCTTTTAGAGAAAAGGAAAAATAAAAATCCCATATTCCTTTAAAATCTCATCTAGTATTCTTTTATTCTCTCTTTACCGCAGACATTAGTACTGGAAGGACACTTAGTGATGTTCTGGATTAGAGTGAGGACTAGAGCCCGGAGACGATAAGTGGCTTGTTCAAGGTCACTTAGCAGGTCAGTGGCAGAACCAGAAGGGAGAGCCCAACCTCCACCTTCTGGGTTCCATAGCACTGCTTCTAGATTAGACCATCAATGTGTCTTCAAACATGGATTGCATAACCCTGTACTGCTGATTGCCAAAGAAGCGAGGTAGGAAATGAATGAGAAGTCTAAGGTGTTTGTGAAAGTGTTTCAGATTCTCAACAGAAATCTGAAGTAGAGTAAGCAGGAAATAGAAGACGGGGCTGAGAGCAGACTTTACCAGGGGCTTCTGTGAGGGGACGGCCTGGCGTGGGTGCTCTCTCTTCTAAATGAGGGGGAGCTGGTTTACGCTTTTGTGTGAAGAACTTCCTACACGCCGAAGTAATGTGTGCTGACTATGACAGGTGTCACTTCCAGACCGAAGGACCCCAGACTCCACTGTCTTTCTGCCCATGAGTGGCCACCGGACCATGGCAAAGGGTGATGGGGACACACCGTGTGCTGTCTCCCTTCTGGTCCTGGTGCAGGTGGAAGGGTGATCATCCCGCCCATACCACTGCTATTAGGTAACATTTGAGCTCTTCCCGAGGGCCAGACACCGTGCTAAGTGCTTTACTTACATTAATTATCGTGTTTGGTCCTCACATCAGATGGATTCTATTATCAGTCCTATTTCCAAGGAGAGGACACGGAGGCTTGGAGAAGTTTAGTAACTGGTCCAGGGTCACGAAGCTAAGTGAATACCAAAATCAGAATTCAGATTCTCCTTTGCGGAGGTTGGTGGTTCAAAGCGTGGGCTCTGAAAAGTCACATTGCCACAGTGTGAATCCCAGCTCGGCTGCTTGTGAGCTGGACATTTTCAACATATTCCTCAACCTCCCCAAGCCCCCCGTTTCTTTATCTGTGAAGCTGTAACAATAATTATAGTATTTATGGAATTGTGGTGATGATTAGAGAATGCAACATAGTAACTATCGACTAGTTGTGTGGTACTTAGCTGTAGTTCAACTACAGGTTGACTCACATGAAATTGCTATTGCGGTAGACCAAAAGTGGTCAAATATCAACAGTTTAACGTGGTTCCGTCTAGTACTACATAGGTTTCCATTCTTTGTAAATAGAACAGCAATTCCCTTATTCATCTCATAATTTGTGAAAAGGCAGGTGATTCAGTGCTTCAGTAATAATTTTTTTCTTTTACTTGCCTGCTTGTTTTAGCTTCTGTAAAGAAGCACATGAAGAAATCTTCTCTTCTAATGTAACAAAGCAGCCATGAAGACCTTACACAATGTCCACAGTCCCCCGGAGCCACTAATCTGTTGAGGATGTTGCCACAGCGAAGTTAGAGGAGAGTGAGTTTGAAGTGAGCTGGGGTTGGGCAGAGCAGGACTAGAAGGAAAACCCTGGTGAAATGAAGAGGGAGGAGACATCTGGCTCGTTTAAACCATTGTTGAGTGTTCTGCCATTTGAGGGAATGGCATTCCCATATTAGATGGGTGATTGTGATAGACAGATGTCAAGAGTAGCCAGTTGTCATTCTGTGCTGCAGAGGCAAGCTCCTGGTCAGCGGCAGGAGGTCATTAAATTTGACACATTCAAAATGAATTTTGTGGCCCGGCTGCTCTTGACCTCTGGCTTGGTGGGGGTAGCCTAGGACGGAAGGACGTGCAATTCAGTTGTGGTGTTTGGGGAGGTTATAGGGTAGGGGAGGAAAACAAAACCAGGATAAGGATTTTGCCTTCTTAAAAGGATAGCTGGCGACTTTGGGAAGAACGCATGTGGTACATGATCCAGTGGGATGTCTGTCTTCTGCAAGATGATTTTCTGCCCCATCCTGACCACTGTTCCCATCTTGCACTTGCCTCAATCCTGTTTCCTTAGAATTCACAGTATAGATACATAAATAGCTCTGGAATTCAAGTGGAACAGTCTGGAGAGACAGCCCTTCTTGTTAATACAGGAACTGTCTTTAAATAAAATTAGTCTCACCTTTGAAATGTAACAACACCTTCAGGGATTCTTTCGACTTTCTTGGTGTCTGGAATGGAGATTACTACTGTATTTAGACTGTAATGCTTTCTGTGATTTCAGACTTCTGTTGTTTGAGTGTGTGTGTGTGTGTGTGTGTGTGTGTGTGCACGCGCGTGTGCACGCGCGAGCAGGTCTCTGGGGGCATGCTCCCTTTCCCTCTTCTTTTTTTCCACACCTAAAAAATAATGTAAAAGTCTTCTTACGAGTTTGTAGCAAGGTTTACAGATTAGCTGTGGATCCTATAATTTGTTTTTTCCCACCACAGCAGCTGTAAACTGATGAAAATGCATTTACATACCCGCGCACTCAGACACACTTGAAGACTGGCTTTTTCCGTGTGCGCTATTCCTTTTCTCTCTCTTTGTGTCTATGGTTACTGTTAAGCTGACCCGTACAGTCTGGGGCAAATACCAAAACTTGAATCAAGCACTACTTCTCCATACAGCTGCAAAGGATTGTGGCCTCAGAGGCTCAGATGATAGATTTAAGCAAAATTCCTTTAGCCGGTTGTAGTTTAGGAAACCTGTTAGGACTCCATCCACAAAGGTGAACTCCATGGCACTTCACTTGTGCTGAATTTTAAAACGCAGTGCTGTAATGTCATTGTTTTGCTTTATAAGCACTGTGTTTATACATTTTTCTGTCGGAGGTGATTTTTTACAATATTGAATTTTATTGCTGGACACAAGAGCCGTGGAAAGATTTTTCTTCTTATTTGATTCTCCCTTGCCTTCTCCTAGTTTCTATGAGAAACTGTTGCTTGCACAAAGCATAACTAATTAAAAATTGAACTTATGCAGCTGCAGAGAAACCCTAGTGGAGAATCGCAAGGGGAGGGAGGGAGCAGACAGGGGCACTCAGTGGTTAAAGCTACCAAAGCCATTCATTCTTCCTTACCTTCACTTTGTACTCAGGGTGCGTGGTGTTTATGGGTCAAAGGACCTGGAGAGACAATCTTTGGGGAAGGGCAGGAGATGGCTTGCCAGTTACCACAAGCTCTCCTTACAACAGTCTGACAAACAGCTTCTCCACCGTGCAGGGCGGGAGTGCACGCGGGACCTGGCCGCTGCAGTAGAAACCGGTTCTCAGGTTCTGGCCGCGTGTACTTCCCCTTACGACAGGGGGCCTGCTGCTGTCAGGCAGGCTGGCTGGTGATTGGTTGGGAGGAGGGTAGTAATCTGAACTGCCTTTTGTACTTGCCTAATCAGGGCAGCCGTTTGATTGCAGGTTCCGAGCAGAGGTGCCTCGGTGGTGTCAAACACCTGTGTCTTAGCTCTGGCCTTCCTGGGGCTGATGCCCGTGGCTTCTTTCCGTGCCAGAATCGTGCCTCTAGGTCACCTTCCCCCCAAGCCACTGAGCCCCCTTGGCAGGCCAGCATGGCCCAGTGTCATGCTGGACAGAGGTGTTCAACAGATAACTGAGGACAACGGACCTGCCGGCCTAGACGTCCTTAAGGTAAGTCCATTTTAAACCAGATATTTCTCGACATTATTTCTACATTGATCTTGACAGAAATGGCAGAATTGGGAAGGTAAATGAAAGAGAGGCAGGGTCGTTGTTTAGTTTAGACCTTTATGATGAAATCACTATGTTATTCAGCTGTCAGAAGCGTTGGCAAAGTGATCCGAAGGCATAAATAAAGATCTAAATGGGGAGGGGGGTACTCGACAAGTTGTTGTGACCCTTGCAGGCAGTTGACACCTCACTGTGCACTCCTTCCTATTTGATGAGACGCCCAAGTGATGACAGAATAAAGTAACTTTTAATCAAGGCCAGCAAATACACATGCCAGCTCATACAATAAGATAAAGTCAGTTTGAGTATCTTGGGTCCTTTCAATGATGCAACCCCAGAATTTATAATCTGATTCTAATTACCACTTATTTTTAAAGCTGTCTTTAACTTTTCCTTTTGCAATAACGAAAGCAGTTTTTCTTTCTAAGGTTTGTTCAACATGGTAGAATTAGTGAATTTCACTTCCGTGAGGGGTTTGATTGTATTGCTTGGCTCGCTTCGCCCATCCTGATGTTTGAGAAAAAGGCAGTTTCTAAATTCAAGCACCTAAATTCAAGCAACAGGGACATGCTTAGGAATATTAAGGTCTGTCCTGATTTCATTTGCCTTGTAAGTTGATTGACAGATACTTCAGGGACCGTCCTGTCTCCCCTCTTGGGCAGCTATCAACATACATGTAATAATGCTCAGGTTTACTAATTCAAAGTTGGCAAAAAGACTAGTGGCTTGGGACTAGTGTTTACCCCCTGGCCTGTTTTGTTGTGATAGGGAGGAAGTGATTTTCCCTTTGATTTTGATATTTTTAATGAGAAATTTCTACAAGTGGGTGAAGGTCCATTTATAAATCCAAAGAGGTTCTGAGACTACTTTTCCCACTGTATTAACTCCAAAGATATAAACACCATCCATGAAACAAAGCTTTCTTAATTCACCAACTCAGAATGATTTGTTCAAGTAGTAAACAATAATGGAGAGTACAGATAGAGGTGGTGGAAAAGCAGACAAGCATTCAGAAACTGTTCCCTCGCAAGCTATGTCAATTATCCTGAAATATATCTTTTTCTTACCATGTTTGTAGCCGGTTGGAAATTTCCATCTTTCTCATCTGTTAGCTACCTTGTTTTTCTAAAAACACTTTCCTCTAATACATTCAGCACAGTAGTAATACTGAATATAAGTACTAAAAATTAGTGCTTTGGTGAAAGAAAGCATCAAGAATAACATTACCCACGGGGTGGGGTGTGGTCACCCCATTTTAAATATTATGTGTGTGCAAATAGCACAGGTGATTGATGATAATTGAAAAATTAGATTGGTTGGTAGGTAGAGGTAGATGCCAAGTAAATTTATAAATGTCGAGGGAGTTAAAGGAGAAATGGATGTTGGAAAGCTAAATAAATATTGTGTATTCAGCATCGATTTGAATTACAAAAATCTACCTTCCCTTAGGAATTACAACCTAGAGTGTGTATAAACCAAAGATGATTTCCTGGGGCAAGGACAAGTCATTTTTGTATGGAGGAGGACAAATATTATCTTAGCTCTAATCATGATCTTTAAAAAAATCCCCACAAAACACTATTCATAAAAACCCCAGTGATTTAAAAAGGTACAGACAGGCAGACAGAGTTATTCGAAAAACTTCTTTATTTCTGGTTAAAAATGAAGTCATGGAAACCCCACATTTCACATTCACATAGAAAGCCATTGTACATATCTGCACAGTATTCGGGGACCCCCAAAAATGTAATTTAACACAGTTGTTAAGACACACACACATACATTTCATCCCAAGAACAATAGCATTAGAGAGTTAGGTTGGGACAGGGAATTAATACCTTAAATTCATTTTTTCTCCGGTGACAATTTTTAAAAGTATCCCTTCTACAACTGTGGAATGCCTGCCTGACTCCCTCCAGTGCAGCATGGTGAAGGTCCCTTCTGGTGTTGTGGACAACACACAATGGGACATAATAGAGCACACTCAGCCTCCCCCTCCCAGACACACATTGTGTGTCCCATTGGCTCTGCTTGAAACATTCAGTTATGCAAATGAAAGCTGCCTACGTCAGCCGCCTCTCTCCCTCCCCCTCTTGTTCTCTCCCTCCCTCCCTCCCTCCCTCCCTCTGAATGGCCCTGATCTCAGCCTTTTGCCCCTGACTTTGCTAAGCTGGGCAGGCCTGTGAGCTCAGAAGCCAGAACAGCTGGGTGAAAGTTCCCTTTGCTCAATGTGCTGTGGCCACAGCGACAGACAAACAAGCTGGGTCCTTAGCTCCAGACACATGGAAAAAGAAGCAGCTTTCCTTAGCTCTAGACACATGGAAAAAGAAGCAGCTTTTCATGTCTACTCCTCTATAGGTAGCTTCATTTTAATTTTGATGTCTGGTTAATAGGAAAAAAATGGCCTTCCTTGTTAGGCCAAACCTCTAAAAGGCATATTAAAAAAAAAAAAAAAAAAAAACCCAAAAAACAAAAAACACCTTTCCAGCAATCCTAATGTTCACATTTGGGAGACAAAGGGGAGACCATTCCTCAGGACAAATGGATGGTTTTGGAAGGCAGGAGCTTAAGCAGTGTCAGGCCTCTTAGTTGGGCAGACAGGACTAAAAAATAAATGTCAAATGATGGAGACCGTGTGGTATTTGTAGCTTATCATCTGATATCATTGGGCAAAAAGCTTTTAAAAAACTTCTGTGAACTGAAACTCGGGACTGCTCTGATGTTCTGTCAAGTGATCCAGTGAGCACTGGCGTCAGATACTTTAAGTAGGACTTTTCTTGTACAGTCCAAACCCGGTTTTAAAGCGACAGCTCTGGGGATAGAATTTAAATGAGCCCCACCCTGAAAAGCTACGGCTGTTTAGAATCCTTGTTTTTTTCCAAGTACCAAAGCTCCTCAGTGACCAATAAAGCTACCAGGAGACTTTTTCCTCCAATAACTGTGGTCAGCATTCCAGACCAGACCTTCAGGGGGGTGGTCCCGGCACTCGGACCCCGAGGTCCAGTCTCCCAAGTCCCTGCCTTATCTTTTCCCTGGCAGCAGTGGAGGCTGGTCTTACTGACCTGATATTTATGCAGTGGTTTCTAGGTTGTTTATTAAACACGCCTCATTAATCCGTCCATCTGATGCATGTAGGTCAGTATCATCATGGCAGTTGGGAAGAGAGAGAAAGGTGATGAAAGGGAATGATTTGTCCAATAGCACCAAGAAACTAGCGAGGATGTAGAAACTCAAATCCTATGCGCTGCACCTTCCTTTTCTGTCTTTCTGTCAAAAGAGAAATCAGAAAGCCCTAAACCTCTCGCTCAGCAGTTCTGTCTGGGCACTAAAAATGCTTCAGTCCAAAAATATGCTGCTGTCTTAACTGGATCACTCTGTGGCTGGGAGAGGGGGTCAGGGGCTTACAAACAAGGAAGTGAATGGGGCATGGGGGGTGGTGTGCGTGCATGTGCATGTGCACACATGTGTACATGTATTTGTGCACATGTATGTGTGCCCACGTGCTCACCCAAACAACTCACGACCCCGGGGATTTGTTGTTAATGTTTGTCCAAAGCTTAACAGAGAAGGACAGCAACCGCTCTGCTCTGGCCTTTTCCTAGAGAGGCCTGATCATTCGTTTATAACAGATTTCAGCCTGGGCCCCTTGACAAGGGAGGCCAGCCCAGGAGCTGCGGGTGAGCCAGTCTGAGGGTGCTGGCCCGCATCGCCTCCAAAGGTATTTCAGGAATGTTAATGGTATGCCTGAGTGGAGGGCTTCACAGCCCAGAGCTCAGGGCTGAGAACCGCTCTGTGGCCATCTGTTGAGGCTCAGGAAGTCTCGTAGCAACAGCTTCTCAAGAATGGTGCCCTCCCTTTTTTTTAATTAAAATTAACTAACACAAAACCCAAAACTGCTCCATTGCTCACGAAGAATCAGGACAGGATTCGGATTCTTTCTACAGAATGATGAGCTTTTAAGGAAGAAAAGCCCCCACATCCTTAATTCCTGCTCTTTAAATGAGCAATTTGTACTTGGTTTTGAGGTCTTAATTTTTTATTTTTTTATTTTTTGCCTATGGTAGAATTCTTTTTGGAAAAAGGGTAGAGATGGAAACAAGTTTCCAAAGCCGTGGAGAAAAAATTGGCAAATATATAGTTCAGAAAAAAGTGGTCGGTGTTTTGAGATTTTTCTGGTGTTTGTTGCATTTAACGACCCTGTCGGCAGCTGCATTTTTCCCTCTGTAATAACGTGAGCTTTATAAGCCTGGCTGTTTAGTTAGTGAAATGAACTTCAGACAAAGGTGCTAGTTTTCCTGTGACCATATGTGTGTTCCAATATGAGTCTCTTGAATCTGTGTTAACAGTAGCCCTTTAAAAAAGACAGAGGGGAAGTAGTGTCTGTCGTTTGTTATTTTTCAATTGATGAGGCATTAAATTAGCCATCTACAAAAACCAAGTTTGTTCCTCCGGATAGGAGAGTCTGGAAAATGATGAACACCTGAAGCCTAACCAGCAGCTGTTTCCACAGGGGCAGGTACACCAGATAGAGACAAGAGAATTTTATCCCAAGTTCTGGCACTTATGGGGCTATTTTAGGAAGGTAAGCAACCTCTTAGAGCATGTTCCTCATCTGCCAATTGGATTTCTGCATTGTGTGGAAGGTTAAATGTAATCACATAAAAGGCACTCAGGGAAACAATCCTTGAATGTGAATGGCATTTATGAAGGAGGATTACAGGCCGTCACTCTTGCCGTTGTACAACCCTGCGAAAATATTTTCATGAGAACTTTATATCCTCTTCCGTTTTCAGTTTGACGTTTTAAAATTTCCTTCCAGCCTTACCAAGTAAAATGTCCCAGGGGAGTCGCAAGATATTCCAACAGGCGTACATATATGCCACTCTTGAATATAGAACATACGTAAAACACTTCTTTATATTCTTGATTGATGGTGTGTGTTTCGACTCACGAAGTATTGTTCAGACCTGATGTACTGCCCCTGATGGTCAAAGGAAATGGATATGGACATCTGGACTGTGGGTTCCTAAGAAGTCTTTCTTTCTATAAAAAGCCGGACCACTTACCCTCTCTGTGCCTATTGCCCCATGTAAAAAATTTAACCAGTAAATATTTAGGGAGTACCTACCATGTGCCAGCTTTACTTCTAGATGCTGGGTTTAGGGTCATGAACAAATGTAGACAAAAATTTTTGCACACGTTCTGGTCAAGGGAGACAGGTAACAAACCCCCAAATATGTGACTTGTGTTGAAGATTATAAAATGATAACTTTCATGGAAACACATAAAGCAGGGAAGTATGATATATGATAGGCATATCATGGCAGAGAGGGATATTGCCGTTTCTTAGAGGGATGTTGGAGAAGACCCCACCAAGGTGACATTTGAAAAAAGGCTTGAAGGAGGGGAGAGAACGAGGCTTATGGTGAGCTGGGGAAGAGCACTGGAAACAGAGAGAACAGCAGGTGCAAAGGCCCTGGGAGGAAAGTATAAAGGACTTGTGTGAGGAAGAGGAGAGGCCAGTGTAAGGAGGGACAGAGGTCAAGGCCTTCTGGGCCACCAGAAGGCATTTGGCTTTTCCTCTGAATGAACCCTATGACTTACTTCACTGAGCTGTTCTGTTGACAGGTTTCAATGAAATCATTTGTGTGAAGCCTTTAGCACAGTGCCAATGACAGAAAAATTTTCCATAATGGTTAGCAATTGTCCATTTGTTTATTATTACTGCTACCTGGGATTTAAATACAGGATGATGTGAGCACACAGAAGACAGCTTTGTTCAGATCAAAACTGATTGTTCTTAAGAGAATTAAACTCTCAAGCTTGGCTCCCTAAGTATTCAATTCTATCCCCTAAAAAGGTCCCAATTCTATATCTTCACGCATATAGAGGGAAAAGTGTACTTTTTAAAAATTGGCCTTAAAAAAATAAATAAATAAAAAGTAAAAATTGGCCTTGTTTCAGCCAAACCATTGTTTCTATTATGAAAGTACAAAGTCCATACTCTCCAAGGACAGGTGTATTTTGAGACATTTGGCTTAAGTTTCAGCTACAAAATCCTATTGAATTCCACTGAATTCATATGCTATTGTAATGTACTCATGTTTGAGTTTTGATGTCAATACCCTTCTCTAGGCCACAGGATTTGAGGAGGGAAGGGATGTATTGCAGATATAATGAAAATGAGGAATCAAGGTCTTTTCCTTTTCTCCAGAGCCCAGAAGCAAGATTGGATTTCAAAGGCAGTTCAAGAACCCTCTCTCAAAATAACCTTCCCGGACACACCTTTGAGTGTCTAGATTCTACTGATGTCCTCCTTTGAACTTGAAGGATATGGGTCATAACTCACGTCAAGTGATGACTAGCTCAGAGATTAGAAAAGAGGGAAACCTTTTCTCCAGGCATTTGAAGACCACCATTTAGAATTGGGGTTATCCTTGCTCCAGAACCAAAATAAATGGTTTGGAAACAATTAAAGAAAAAACTTGATGGCAACTTGATGCGAAATAAAGAGAAAGGCTCTCTAAAAATGTACATTCTCATCAATGGAAATGTTCCAGGAGAGGATGGGTAACCAACGGTCAGAGGGGTTGTCCAACATTTGGACTCCAGCTTGACTTCAAAAATTTCTTCCAAATTTGCGGTTCTCCTTTCTTCTAAGATCTGCTTATTGAAAACTGAACTCTGCAGGAAAGTCACCTTACATTCTCTCTTTAAAAAAAATTTTTTTTAACATTCATTTTTGAGGGACAGAGAGAGAGACAGACAGAGCATGAGTGGGGGAGGGGCAGAGAGAGAGGGAGAGAGAGAATCCCAAGCAGGCTCTGTGTTGTCAACACAGAGCCTGCTGTGGGGCTTGATCCCACCAACCGTGAGATTATGACCTGAGCCAAAATCGAGTTGGATGCTTAACTGACTGAGCACCCAGGCACCCCAAATTCTCTTTCACCCACATCTTAGTGTGGGGATTCTGAGAGCAAGAAACAACTGGTTGTAGAAGCTCTATTTTACTTTGGTAAGGGGTGGCCAGGCTAGTCAGACTCCTGCAGCGATGCCCTGGTCCTGGCGTCTGGAGTCCCGGTCTTCCCCGGGGCTGACCATGCTATGTTCCATTTGCAGATTCTGAGGTTAGCATGTTGTCATAGCACTACTGCTTGCTGCAAAGTTGCTAAGTTATGATCAGTGGGTGTAACAGGCTACAGCTCATTTTTTCTATTGAACGAACACTTGTATTATACTTGTTCTGTTCTACATGATTTATTAAAATGCTGTCATAACTACCCTATGAACACAGCTACACTTTTAATCCCCATTTAACCGTTATATAATTGATATAACCAGTTCAGTAACTAATCTATCCAAGGTCACGCAGTGACAGAGCTGTGACTGAACCCAGGCAGTCGGCTGGCAGGGTCTGCACTCTTAACTCCTACATTGGATATGCCCACAAAATGTTCTGTCTGGTCCTGTGTGCCTTTTTCATTTGTCGTGGCTGTCCTGTGGATTAGAGAAACAAGTGATCTGGCATATCATTACACTTTATTGCCCTCTGTGAGGGCAGAGAATGTAACCTGTTGATACCCAGTGCCTAGCATAGTACCTGGGGCATGGCAGATACTCAAATATTTGTTGAATGAGTGAGAGAGTGAGGGTGTGACATGAACAAACAGTAGGAAGGCCATAGAAATGCCTTCCTGATCGCAATGAGCTACAGAGACATATGTGATTGTGGGCTGTCACTTAACACAAAAATTTTGAGGTTACAAAACAGATACAATTAGACGTGAGGGTTTAACAGGGCAGTTATTTGAACCAGCATCAACAGTTGCATCCCTTGTCAAGTGTCCATTGACATTTTAGTAGTCACATCCCACTGGAAATAGTGCCCATAAAAGTGCGCTCCCCCAAAAAGTTGTGCCCTCAGACACACCTGCCACGTGAGAATTGGGGAGGGGACAAACCAGGCAACCATGAATTCCCCTGACTCAGAGTTTTAATGCGGGATTTGGACTCAGTGCATCTAACATATGGATATTGAGACTCACAGACTTATTATGGGGTGGAGAAAGAAAGCCTGAGTCTGGCCAATGCCAGTGCCTGGGGGAATATTTGGGTATAGTGAACATAAACCCACTCATACCAGCTCGGATTAAAAAAAGGTTCTTTGGGGGTGCCTGGGTGGCTCAGTCAGTTGGGCATCCAACTCATCTCAGGTCATGGCCTTGCGGTGAGTCTGAGCCCTGCGTTGGGCTCTGTGCTGGCAGCTCGGAGCCTGGAGCCTGCTTTGGATTCTGTCTCTCTCTCTCTCTGCCCCTCCCCTGCTTTCGCTCTCTCTCTCTCAACAATAAAACATTAAAAATTTTTTTTAAAAATGGGTTCTTTGCACAGATATGAAAGAAGCTTATGGAAATCCAATTGTAGGAAGCCAGGAACTCTTCAGGTTTAACCAAATGATTCAGTCAGAAGGAGTCAGAAGCCTAGTTTGAGTTCCCACCTTGGCATTGCTGAGTTTGTGACCTTGGATAAATTATTCACTATTTCTGGACCTTATCAAGTCACCCGAAAAGTAGGAAATAATGAAAGTATCTATTTGTTGCATTGTTGTATAGATTAAATGAGACCATACGTCTAAGGCACTTGGAACACTGCCTGACACATGGTAAGAGAACACTAACCATTAGCGTTTGTTATGATTTAGCAAGTAGGCAGCTATTCACTTTCTCACTGGATTGCATAGTCCCTCATTTTAGTTGACTTTAAACATCAGTTCCATTATTCTTCTTGCAGACTAGCTTCCTGGAAAAAGTGGTTCCACGGTTAATCGAATGGCATAGTGATGTCGTCAAGGCTCCAGGCTCATCTCTTTCCATTCTACCATCTTTAGCATGATGATTTTCATCCCCAGATTTGCCCCCTCATGATTACAAGATGGCTGCTGCAGCTCCAGGCATCATATACTCACACAATTTTGTCCAAGGGCAGGAAGGAGTCTCAGTTTTGTGTATTTTATCAAGAATGAAGAATGCTTTTCCAAAATCCCTCCTGCAAACTTTTCTTTGAGTCAGATCTCATTAGCTAGGGTTGCGTCCTATGCCCATGAATAGACTAATAACTGGCAATGAAGTCAGAATGCCATGATTGGTGTAGATCAAGAATGATTTATCTCTTGGGGCTATGGAAGGATCCACCTTCCTGAATACATGGTCATCTGATATTACAATTGAAACAGAATTATGTCTGTGAGGAAGAAGGGTGCGCGCGCGCGCGCACACACACACACACACACGCACACACATTTAAGAATCCTATTTCTATAGAAAAAGTTATATATATATATATATATATATATATATATATATATATATATATATGATGGGGACACACACACACACCCACACAGCGGTGGTACCTGATAGGGGAAGGGAAAAGCTGACAATAGTTTTTAATCCCTGAGGCCACCTCCATTCTTGCCCTTCCCAAGAAGTTCCCATTTGTGCTTCAATTTCTTTGTGGGTCCAATGTCACTTGTATCACTTTCAATAATAACAACAAAATGCTGTCTGATGCATGTTCTCAGACTTGTGGGTTTCTGTTCTTCATATGGGCTTATGTGTGGCCCTGGCTCACCACAGAGCTGTCGCTGGATTCTACTCCAGATTCCCTCACAGATCTTGAGCTTTCTTCACCTGGTTAACTCAGCCTCTGGGCTCCAGTTCCAAGCACCATGGGCAACAAACTGGTAGTCAGGGACGAGCTGGTCCAGCCTCATCCCTTCAGTGAAGGCTTGGGCAGGGCCATGTTCTCCTAGAATAGTTGTGAGCAAGGAGACAATATCATTTGTCTCAGACAAAAACACATGATAGCCCTGCCCGGTCCTTCCTAAAATGGCTCTGTATCCAATTGAAAAGTATATTTTTCATAAGCAAAATGGTTAGATTTCAGATATGTAAGTGCCTTTGACAGGGAGTTAAAGTCTGGTGGCTCCACTCCCTTTGGCCTAATTTAAATAGGAGAAAGAGAGAATTCTGGGTTTGTATCAGGAGGGAAATAGTGAGAGATTTGAGGGGGAGGAGACTAGGGTTGCTGAGTGAAGTCATAAATGAAATCAGTGTGACCTGCCCTGGATGGCAATTGGGAGAACCAAGGAGGACTGATAAGGAAAATCCCAAGAAAGGTAGAAATGTAAGAGTCAAGCCTGTGGTTCAATGAGTATGGATAAGTAGTTTTTCTTTTCTTTTTTTTTAATGTTTATTTTTGAGAGAGAGAAAGAGAGAGGGAGAGAATGAGTGGGAGAGGGGCAGAGAGAGAGGGAGACACAGAATCCGAAGCAGGCTCCAGGCTCTGAGCTGTCAGCACAGAGCCCGATACAGGGCTCAAACTCAAGAGCTGTGAGATCATGACCTGAGCCGAAGTTGGACACTTAACCGACTGAGCCAGCCAGCTGCCCTAACTCTTTATTTTTTAATATTTATTTTTTTATTACGAAAATGTCCAAACATTTGTGAAAGTAGAGAGTACCACAAATTCCCATGCACCCCCCTATCTGGCTGGATGTTAAGTAGAACAAGTCTGGGAGAGGGAAGGGAAAGCTAAAGAAAGAAGCAGGATCCAGTGAAGGACTAAATAGTCAATGACAGGTGTATTAGCGAACTGTCAGAAGTGGACAAAAAGTTGAAATTCAAGATGTTTGTTCTTCTTAACCATAGGCTAATGAAATAATTACTAAATGAGATCTGCCTTCTTGTTCTTTGAGTAGGGATTATGTAATTTGAGGAAGCAGACCCCATGGCCTAATCTTCAAGTGGCTGGGGGGGTCTTACACGGTGACAAGACTAAGTAGCTGGGAGGAGGAGGCATCATTCATTTGATGTTCAGAACCGCTGATCTGCACATTTGACATTCAGAACCATTGGTCTGCACCAACCTAGGCACTGTGCTAGGCTTTACAGGCATGCAGGTCTGAAAGACAGCGTGCTCACTTTCACAGAATGCAGCATCTCGGGGTGGGGAGGAATAGACAAGAAAATCCATAACAGGCATGCCATGGTAGCCTAGAGTTTTTCTGGTGGTGTAGAATAGGTGAAAGCTTCTTGTAGGAAGATGAGGGTCTTGTTTTCCAGAGGGGAGAATAGGAGTTAGGTAGATGGATTTAGTGGGTAAGGAAAGGCTTCTAGACAAAGTAAACAAAGAGGTAATTGAGCAGATCCTCAAGGCAGGGCTGTGGGTCCGACTGTCTGCTTGTGACCTACTGAAAGAGAGGCAGAGATGGGGTGGGAGCAGGGCTGCAATCCAGCCCAGGCCCTGCCCCCTGGAGCAGCGGCAACCACCTGGAAAAGAAGTTGTTTTGTCTGATTTGCACAAGGCGCCGCGTGGGCTGGGAGTAGCCCTGTCTGAATGTATTTGGTATTCTTTAGGGAGCATATGTGAGGATGCCCTTGAGTTTGAACAGGATCCTGAAGGTAATGGGGAACTAATGAAGGATTTAAAAGGCAGACCAGCAACAAAAATCAGATCTGTGTTTGAGAAAGACCATTCTGGCTGCATTTTGGAAGATGGCAATTCTGGAGGGGAAAAAAAAAAAAAAAACTAGTGAGAGAAGACTGGTCCAGATGAGCAGTCACAAAGGCTACGGTGGGGCAAGAAGAGTGGGTGGATTCGATATCCAGAAGGTAGAATAGGAAGACTTGATGACAGGTTGGCTCTTTGGGTGAGGGAGAGAGAGGCGGTTAGGATGATTCCCTGGTTTTTAGCTTCAGCACCTCAATGGGAGGTTATAGCTTCCCCGCAAAGACTGATAAACCCAAGAACTTTGACATAGAGTTTGGTAAGGTGTTACTGATTGAATAACAATAAAAAGTTCCTTATATAAGCATTATGGTTAAAGATTAAAAGGAAGGCTTCAATAGTAGCTTGAGTAGTTGAGACAGAGGAAAAACACCCTGATCTTGAGCTGTGCCCCTTCAGAGAATGAGCAATTGATATTAAAAGAAATTGTCACTACCCCGTCCAAGTACAACAAAACCTCCTGCCGTAGACCATCAGTCCTTTCAAGATAGACCCAGAGTAATGCCCAGCTGTAGATAGCTAGTTCGTCACCCTTATTCTTGCTTTGAAGAGTAAAATGATAGAAGCCTAGAGAACCCCAAACCTTTTCCCATTCTTTTGGAGAAAGCAGGGTTTTGTTTCTTTTGTTTCTGATGGCAGACATTCCAGCAGCATTCTTTCTGTCCCCCCCGTGCTTCCCATGATGGTAGAGTAGCTCAGGCTTTGGAGATGAATGGTTTCTGGGTTTGAATTCCAAGTTCATCGCCTTCTATCGCTTGGGGCAGGACACATCTCTATGAACCTCATCTACAGCATGGGGGGGTGGGAATAGGACCTACCTCACAGTGCTGTTATGAAGGTTAAGAGACAATGAAAGTGGAGGGCTTGGCATAGGGTCTGGCTATGTGGTGGTGGTAGAGGTGGCCGTTGTTGCTGTTGTTCTTGTTTTGTTTATTTTATTTTTTTTTAACATTTATTCATTTTTGAGAGACAGAGGGAGACAGAGTGTGAGTGGCGGAGGGGCAGAGAGAGGGAGACACAGAATCTGAAGCAGGCTCCAGGCTCTGAGCTGTCAGCAAAGAACCTGACGCAGGACTTGAACTCACGGACCACATGAGATTGTGACCTGAGCTGTAGTCAGACACTTAACTGACTGAGCCACCCAGGTGCCCCGCTGTTGTTCTTTTTTTAATGCCGATTTCACACGTTAAGAAAAGATACAATTTGATTTTGCAGACTTTAATTAGTTCTTGGGCCTGCATCTGTTAGATAGAGACTACACGCCA
Organism: Leopardus geoffroyi; assembly: GCF_018350155.1. Taxonomy (NCBI): domain Eukaryota; kingdom Metazoa; phylum Chordata; class Mammalia; order Carnivora; family Felidae; genus Leopardus; species Leopardus geoffroyi. The sequence continues at coordinate 143,295,783 of NC_059327.1, read as the reverse complement.
TGTTGCCTTCTTCATGAATTGGTCCCAGGAACAAGAGGTGCACGCCATGATGCCATGTGAGTCAGAGGGCAGGTGACATACACTGTTCCTTCCCGATGTGCCTTGGGGTATCGGGCTAATTATATTCAGGCTAAAGGAGGACACCATTATACTATAGAAACCACTAGAAAGAATGCAGAGAACTCTGGTACTTTTGGCTTTCACATGACCAGCTTCAGGCTACTGAAGCTACACTTGGTATTACATTTAATAATTCAACAAAGAATATTTATCGTTAACTCCCAGCATGAGGCTTCAGCGGCCGGTTGCACCCAAGGAAAATGTGCTTAACTTTCTTATCAAGAAATAGTCTCGATAAGACATTGGCGACTGTAACTTTGGTCATTGCTCTGGAATGTCCCCGTTGGTACCGCCAGTTTTCATTGCCCACGGGTGTGATGTTTTCGTAAGTGCCTTCATTTATGCTTTTACAGATTGAAAATGTTTTTATGCCACTCTGGAATTGAAAACAAACAACTAGTGTCCTTCTATCTCTCCTGCAAAAAGAGGAATAATGAGAATTCAGGAGTTAATATTGTTAAAGGGCCTAGGATAAGAACTCCATGTTTAAGCATGAAGTATTATTGTTCTTGGTTGCCCCCGAATCCTTGTGAAGCCACACGAGGATCAAACTGAGTCTGAAAATCAAACAGAGAAATGTGGAAAGTCTGTTTTCCATACTACTCTGAAATCTGTTATGCCTTTGAGTAAGAAATGCAAAAGATTTCAAAATGTTTCAAATTAGCCATCCAGGACACCTGGGTGGCTCAGCCAGTTATATGTCCAACTCTTGATTTCGGTTCGGGTCATGATCTCACGGTTGGATAGATCGAGCCCCGTGTCGGTCTTAGTGCTGACAGCACAGAGCCCCCTTGAGATTCTCTCCCTCCTTCTCTCTCTGCCCCTCCCCTGCTCTTTCTCTCTCTCTCTCTCCTTGTCTCTCTCAAAATAAACAAATGAACATTTCTTTAAAAAATTAGCCATCCATAATTGTTTGCTATAAAAGAGAAAGAAGAAAATTCAGTGACAGTTAAAAATTTAAACCAGTAGTCCTCAACTGAGGTGATCTTATCCCCCAGGGGACATTTAACAAAATCTGAAGACACTTTGGGTCGCCACAGCCAAGGGGGTGTGCTACCAGCCTCCAGCGGACAGTGGTCAGGGATGCTACTGAACAGATCACACTGCACAGGATGGTCCATATAACGAAGGCTTGTCTGGACCAACTGGTTGAGAAACCGTGAGTTAACCGATGGCTGTTTGGACTGTCTCTTTCAGCAAGAGATAAGCCTTCTCATTGCTTTCTGAGAATTGAAATTATTTTCCTCAGTTCATATAGGGGAAAAAGCTGCTATACCTTCTTTTAGGCTCAGACTGGGTTGTCCTCTTTGTACGTAACTCTCACATCGTCAGGCAGTTCAGTCCCCAAGCCATCGGGCCAGTGGCAGGGGCGATTGTGGGTGGGAGAAAACAACAACCGGGCTGACTAAAACATTCACTTTTCAAACTGGTTGGTTTATCACTCTGTGGACACACAGCTGTTTTGTGGTCATAAAGGGTGGAGTAGAGGAGAGAGGTGAGGAAATGCCTTCACATTTCAGTGCTCTCCTTTAAGGAAAAGAAAGGTGGCTTTTCAAATGCTTGCCAAGTGTGAAGCCATCCAGGGGTGGGCACAGAAACTTCCTTTTGTTTTTTCTTCTCTGTCCTCTTTGATTGTTGTTCTTTCACAAACTATTTATTGAGTACTTTCCAACCCAATTCCTGTTGTAAGTACTGCTCATGATGCAAAAAACTCATATGGTTCTAATAACAGCTAAAAGAAAATCACAAAGCCCTACAGATAACCATGTTATCTCAAAAGGGAAAAGTTGGACAAAGGACTTCTCTCCCAGATATTATGTATTCATATCTTACAAGTTTAATTATAAGATTAACCCACATTTTGGTACGCCTTATTGTGCCTTATTGAACACTTTAAAAATATATAAATTCATGACAAGTGACTGCGATAGCCATGTCAGTTTTCTTGATTTACTCTCTGTGGAAAGCTTTTGCTTTATCTCTGAAAGATTACCCAGGTCTGGGGCTTACTAATGGACGTGTATTGGGAAATAGGAGGCAAGAGTAAAATTGACTACAATACATAAATTTATTTATAGGAAATAGTTTTAAAGTCAAATCTCTCTTAGTCTGTAGGAAGTCAAATTACTTTTCATTATGATGAATGTTAGTACATCTTCAGATACTTCAGTAGAACTCACTGCACAGAGACGCCTGGGTGGCTGAGTCGTGTAAGTGTCTGACTCTCACTCGGGTCATGATCTCACAGCTCGTGAGATGGAGCCCTGCAAAGGGTTGGGCTCTGTGCTGACCCTGCTTGGGATTCCCTCTCTCTCTCTCTCTCTCTCTCTCTCTCTCTCTCTGCCCCTTCCCTGATGGCACTCTCTCTCTCAAAAATAAATAAATTGATATAATTGAATGAATGAATGAATGAATGAATGAATAAATAAATAAATAAATAAAACTCACTGCACAAACATGATGTAAGAGTGAAAGGGGAGAGTCTGAAGCCGGATGGCTTGCATTCAGATCCTGGCTCTGGCACTGACTCTCTGAGACCACTGAACTTTGAAGTCTTTTTTTTTTTTTTCATCTTCAAAATAAGGATAATAGTATTTTCTTCAGAGGATGATTATAAGGATTAAATGAGCTAATGCAAGTAACTAACACAAAGTGCTCAATCTGTGTTATTTTTGCTGTCATCATTATCACATTGCATCATATTTTATTATTCCGTGTTTGTACTAAGCAGGAGACTATAGATGAGCCCACTGCAGCTTGTCCAAATCCAACATGGTGTATGTGCACCTGACGTTGATCATCTTGAGTTCCTTGAGACAGTTATCTTTGAAAAATGCATACTTTGAAATCTTTAAAGGACTGTGATGTATTAATTTATAACTGAATCCTGTGACTTTCTGTACAGTAACACCATATGAAATACTGGAATAAAATCCTAAGGCTCAAATACGTTCCAGTCTTCAGGCAACAGGGGCCATATATTAGAATTTGAGCTTGTGATTGCCTTAGAAGAGGATGCTTTCAACCCTTCTCGCCTGTGTAGTACTAGGGAGTGTGGATAACTGCTCTAAGGGATATGGATATCAAATATATACTATATCAAATTTGACATAAGTGTCAAATTGCTGACATACTTTTATTGTCCCTAAAGCAGGATAGAATTAAAATGCTGAGCACAAATAGGTGGAGATGATTTTACAGCTTTGGTTTTTCAATTTTATTTCCTAAGTGAAGACACATGATTGCTTTTGAGCTTTATCATTTAAGTATATGCCTCCTACTTAGCGTCTTGTCAGCATCTAAATTGCCTGTGTGTTATTTCAGTAAACAAAGCGGTTGATCAGAATGATCTCTTCAGAGTCTGAATTTTCTTGTTAAAATGTTAAAGTGAGAATCATCCATGTGAGGAATGCCTTGGAAATTTTAGAAATCACTGTTTTGCAAAGATCGAGGTTAGTAATTGTGAGTGTCAGTAACTTTTGAAATCATAGCCTCCTAAAGCAGTATGGACAGGGGAGAAGGAGGTGTAGAAACACTGCAGTTGTAAGTTTTGTGAGACAAAAGTGATGTTGTACTCAGAGAAAGAGATCTGGGAATTATATTCTATTAATTCTAGATAGAAGTTTGAATAAATGACTAATTATTTGTGTCCATAAAGTTAGGGATTTACTCGTCTATAAAACCAAAAATGTGAACTAGTTGATGTCTAAGGTAATTTCATCTCTAACATGTGAAAATCAATCTAATGTGACTTTTGGACTGAATTCCTCAAGGGGCAAATAGGTGCACATTTAATTCAGTGCTGAACGAAGCCTTAATAGTAAACATTAAACTGGTTTTGATTTAAATATCCTCTTCTACAACATTGTAGAAGATTTAAATATCCTCGTCTACAACGTTGGCTGTAAAAGCCCTCTGTTGATGAGTTTCAGTATGGGGGTACATGTGAAGAACTTGCTAGAGGAAGATAGACTGGTTCTATTTCACCCTGACTTTAACAGTGTGGACACAGCAGGGGAAATGATGGCTTTGATGGCAACACTAATGAAAAACAAGAGTGGAAATTTACCCAGAGAACGACAGTGTGTCAGTGATCGTCAGCCCAGAAGAGAGATTTGGAAGAACCATTTTATTGCACATCAGTGGGAGAGAATAATTCCTATTACAGAGATCCTAAGGAAAGTTGGAAAAAATAAATTAGATTTGAATTTGACTGGCACTGTAGCCCCATATTCTGTATCCCTTTAGCTATTCCATATCCCTTTAAACTACTGATATGCTGTCAGAGAGCGAGTAAGTGTGACCCGTCCCCCTAACATGGGTAAAAAAAAATTATAATTATCCTATTTAAGATATAAATAGCGGGGCGCCTGGGTGGCGCAGTCGGTTAAGCGTCCGACTTCAGCCAGGTCACGATCTCGCGGTCCCTGAGTTCGAGCCCCGCGTCAGGCTCTGGGCTGATGGCTCAGAGCCTGGAGCCTGTTTCCGATTCTGTGTCTCCCTCTCTCTCTGCCCCTCCCCCATTCATGCTCTGTCTCTCTCTGTCCCAAAAATAAATAAACGTTGAAAAAAAAATTAAAAAAAAAAAAAGATATAAATAGCAAAAGGAAGAAGTAATAAAGAAATGGTCAAAAGGAACTGCCCAAGTGGTTGAGAGCACTGTGCACTTCAGCTAAGTGACACCTATAGGGAAAATCTAGTGGAATCGATGAAAGAGGGAAAAATGTATTTTCAGTGGCATAAATCCCAGGGCAAAGAAAAAAAAAAAAAAAAAAACCAAGGAAAAGATGTAGGCTTTAAACAGATGGAAAAATCCTTGTTTTCTAGATGTATCTTTAAAGACATTGGTCGAAATTCTAATAGCTACAGTTAAATTTCTTTCTAACAATGCAATTTTAGGTGCAGAAGTATTCTTTATCATTTCAAATTTCTAAAAATTTGTTAAAGGCACAAGGCACTATGTTTTAAACAAACAAGTATTTTGAAATACCCTGCTTGCTCCTGACTTTGCTGCATACTCACATAATGCAAGGTAATCACTCTGAATCTGTTTATCAGGAAAATGGGGGTAAAAAGCTCTACCTACAGAATTACCCGGTTACTAATTTCATACATATGCATTAAATTACATACACAGTATTGTACTGGGTAGCTGGCAGGAGTCCAATAAATGCTATAGGGGCATATGGGTAGTGGTCTTGGTATGTCACATTGTACCCAGACGGACACAATTTGCATATGTTCTACCCAATCAGTTTACTAAACATCAATTTCAAAATATGCAAAAATAATGGGAAAACTCAAGTGTGTGTGTGTGTGTGTGTGTGTGTGTGTGTGTCTGTGAAACATTTGAGATTTGCAGTCTACTAATGAAACATCTTAGGGGAAAACGATGCCACTCCGTTATAAATGATTACTTGTCATTTCCCCCAGTTTTGTTGACTAAAAAAATTCATTGCAACATCTCATCATAGTTTTTGGGTCTCATCATTTCTGATTTTTCTGTTTTATAAAATTAAAATGTGATCCAAGCCATGTTTTGTGGTCTTTCTGGATCTAGAAGATGAACAGGCCAAACTGGAAATAAACAAAGCCAGGAATCTTAAGCAAGAGTGTAGAGATCTATTCACTCCCACTCTCTGAGGAATTTATGACCAGTAAAGTTCTCTAATGAGCACAGAAGGAGAGCGTTGCATCTTCTCTTAATTAGTTTGACAGATATTCATTTAAATTTGAAAAGATTCCCAGGCTTGGGATAGCAAAGGAAGGTTCTGAATTCCTTTTACGTCTTAATTCTGTTTTTGTTGTGGTGGCTCTGGGGAATGTCAACATCTGAAGACGAATAAAGCCCATGTCTTCATCCAGAGACCTCCACATTTTCTATGTATAAGTGCCGTGAACCACCACACTTTGGCTTGCAGCTGTGGAATCCAACACAAAGAACCCGGTTCTGCAAGAATACTGTTTGGGCTTGATTTCTATGGATTTTTATCTCATGCCTGTTAAGGAATAGGCGGGCCTTAAAGGGCCAGCTTTACATCAGAATAGGTCACTAATTTGATGTGCTGGTACGCACTGAAATTGATGAATTCACTAAACTGTGAATTGTGTTTACTCTCAGTACATAAAACCATCATGGATATTAAGTTAACACCAGCTTTTGGCTATCCATGGAAATGACTAACCAGGAGGCCATGTATATCTCTATATAATACAGATATGTATGTGTATATGTATATGTATGTTTATGGCCATATATACCCTTTAACCAGTAGTTACACTAATTTTTATCAGGGTTGTTAAAGTATAGCAACAGTGGCACTGACTCTCCACCTTAATCACACCTTTCTCTAGCTGCTCACTGGATCGTGCCCAGTTAAAGAGCGCACAGGTGCCGAAATCCACCCACCCTCGCTGACCTGGCCAAGCACGGCGGACCTGGCTGCGTAGGTCCTGAGAAGTGCCCATGACACTTTTCACCATGATGCAAAGAAAGGCCCTTATAGACTAGCTCCGGTCCTGACTGGTTACTGCTATCAGAGAAATGTCTAAACACAGACAGCTTTGGGGGGGAAGCACAAGATCTGCCTAGTCGACCAAAGCTAAACATTTAGCCCTTGAGCGAGTTCATTCATCAGGTCAGTCTGGTCTGTGGTTCTTCGGCAGCATGTCCCATCCACACCTCCCACCACCATCATTTTCCCCATTGACTTAAAGCAGATCCCTTTGCTTTCTCAATTCACATTAACGAAGCCAGAACATAGCATCCAATGAAAGGAGTCCAGAAACTTTAGGCCTGATTTAAAGGAAGAGAGACAGAACTTGCAAAGCATCAACTGTTCTCTCAAGTCCATTGACTTGGTCATTAGACCATATTCTCTGTGGACCTTTTTTGACTAATTGTGGCAGAGATGGTGTAGTGCGGGGCCAGCTCAGCACGAGGTGAAAGTCCCTGCTTTACGACTTCTTAGTGGAAAACCTGGAGCAAGCTTTACCTCTTTGAGCATTCGTTTCCACTTCTGTAAAACAGGAATGATAATGTGAGGCTTAGCTGAGATAATATATGTAACACGCTTCACAATATTGCTGCGGAGAGCGGTTTCTCAAAGTGGGCCTCTGGGCCATCAGTGTAAGTTAGGAACTTGTTAGAAATGCAAAATCTCAGGCTCCAAATAAAAAACTCAGGGATGGGAGAAAGTACTTGCAAATTATGTATCTGATAAGGGGTTAATCTCTGGAATATATGAAACCCAACAACAAAACAAACAACCTGATTATAAAAAAGGGCAAGAACTTGAATAGACATTTCTCCTAAGATGATATACAGATGTCCAATAAGTATATGAGAAGATGCTCAACATAACTAGTAATTAGGGAAATGCAAATCAAAACCACAATAAGATACCGCCTCATACCCATCACTAGATGGTTACTATCACCAACAAACAAACAAACAAACAAACAAACAAACAAAAACACACGGGCACCTGGGTGGCTCAGTTGGTTAAATGTCTGACTTCGGCTAAGGTTATGATCTCATGGTTCAGGAGTTCAAGCCCCGCATCGGGGTCTGTGCTGACAGTTCGGTGCCTGGAGCCTGCTTCGGATTCTATGCCTCCCTCTTTCTCTTCTCCTCCCCCACTCATACTGTTTCTCTCTCCCTCTCCAAAATAAAATAAAAACATTAAAATAGACATTGGAGAGGATGTGGAGAAATTGGAACCCTGGTGCATCGTTGGTGGAAGTACTATGGAAAACAATGTGGTGGTTCCTCAAAAAATTAAATATAGGATTGGGGTGCCTGGGTGGCTCAGTCAGGTGAGCATCCAACTCAGTTTTGGCTTGGGTCATGTTGTCGTGGTCTTATGGTTCATGGGATCAAGCCCTGCATTGGGCTCTGTGCTGGCAGTGCGGAGCCTGCTTGGGATTCTCTCGTCCCCCTTCTCTCTCTCAAAATAAAGAAATAAACGTTTTAAAAAACGAAACATAAGATTACCAATTTCATTTCTGGGTATAGACTCCAAATAATGTTTTTTTTTTAATTTTTTTTTCAACGTTTATTTATTTTTGGGACAGAGAGAGACAGAGCATGAACAGGGGAGGGGCAGAGAGAGACGGAGACACAGAATCGGAAACAAGGCTCCAGGCTCTGAGCGGTCAGCACAGAGCCCGATGCGGGGCTCGAACTCACGGACCGCGAGATCGTGACCTGGCTGAAGTCGGACGCTTAACCGACTGCGCCACCCAGGCGCCCCATAGACTCCAAATAATTTAAAACAGGGTCTCTAAGAGGTATCTGTACACCCAGGTTCATAGCAGTATTATTCATAATATTCAAAACACTATTGCTTAAGTCAAAAGCAACTTAAGTGTCCATCCATAATAAATGCATAAACAAAATGTGGTCTAGCCAAACAGGGGAATATTATTCAGTCTTAAAAAGGGAGGAATTTCTGACACATGTTACAATGTGGATGAACCTGGAGGACATTATACTACGTGAAATAAGCTAGTCACAAAAAGATAAATTCTGTGCTTCTACTTACATGATGTACCTAGAGCAGTGTAATTTATAGAGACAGAAAGCAGATAGGTGTGAGATTAAAAAGTACAGCACAGGGAATAATACTAGTTGCACAACAGTATAAATGCACTTGACATTACTGAACTGTACAGTTAAAAATGGTTAAAGGTAAAATATCTTACGTGTATTTTACCATAACTTTTTAAAAATTCAAGGGTGGAGGGGCGCCTGGGTGGCTCAGTCGGTCAAGCGTCTGACTTCGGCTCAGGTCATGATCTCACGGTCCGTGAGTTCGAGCCCCGCGTCAGGCTCTGTGCTGACAGCTCAGAGCCTGGACCCTGCTTCAGATTCTGTGTCTCCCTCTCTCTGACCCTCCCCCATTCATGCTCTGTCTCTCTCTGTCTCAAAAATAAATAAACATTAAAAAAAAAAGTTTAAAAATTCAAGGGTGGAACTTGGTAGTAGGAGTTTCAGTAAGCACTCTGAGTAGTTCTGATGCTTGTTCAAGATTGAGAAACTCTGATATAGAGCAAGCATTTAATGAATGGTGGCTGCTTTAATAATAATATTATTATACATGTATCAGTAAGTTATAAATGATGTTCAGTATAGTTTAAAGTGTACTTGAGGGGCACATAGGTGGCTCAGTTGGTTAAGCACCTGACTCTTTTTTTTTTTTTTTAATGAAATTTATTGTCAAATTGGTTTCCATACCCAGTGCTCATCCCAACAGAGCACCTGACTCTTGATTTCAGCTTAGGTCATGATGTCATGTTTCGTGAGTTCGAGCCCCATGCCGGGGCCATGCTATCAGCCATGTTATCAGCACAGAGCCTGCTTGGAATTCTCCCTCTCTGTCTCTCTCTCTCTCTCTCTCTCTCTCTCTCTCTCTCTCTCTCCCTCTCTTTCTGCCCCTCTCCCACTCATGCATGTACTCTCTCAAAATAAATAAACATTTAAAAACATAAAATGTACTTGATATTCTAATTTTTAAAAATTAGTGAGTTGTATTTGGAAAATCCTGCTAAGTGAATTTGGTATATACAATTATGAGGAACCTTCCTCTTCCTAACAATTTTATATTTTGGAAAGCTTGTATATGTTTCTAATTTCCTGATAGCTGAATGGAGAAAAACAGCTATTTAATTTCTAGAGTGTACATTTCAGCCTTGTAAAGCCAAGTAATCATCTCAGGACCTCATAGTCTATACAGAACATTTCTAGAATCTGTTTCTGACCAATATTGCCTTCAGGAACACAGTCCTACATTTTTGTTTAATATGTGAAAAGCCAAATAATGTAGCAAACTTTTCCTTTCAAATGGCCCCATTAGAATCAGAACAGATGTTAAGAACAGTGTTAGAATATAGCTTTGTGTCCATCTACAACTTTCCAACACTCAACTAAACGGACAATGTAGTGTTATCATATACCCACACCATTTGAGATTCTGACTGAAGTTAACAGCAGAGGCAGCATTAATTTACTTTTTCAGTAGATACTCCTGAATTGTGAACATCTTATTAGCCTTCAGTTTAGATTATCAAACTTGTTTCAGGCGGTTCTCGCCACCTGGTACACATTTTGCTTTGTTTTTATTTATCTTTTGGAGGGCAAAGGGCGAAGGGCTTTGAAGAATCCCCTAGACAAGCAAAGAGAAGCATTTCTGCAAGGAAAACTGATTGTATGTTGTTTTCCTTTACAAAGGGCAATGTGGATATAATCTCAGTGCTGCACTTGACCATCATCTGTCAAACCAAAGCAAATAAGCCAGTGCCAGTCTTTCTTTATTGTAAAATCAGGACAGAGAGTAACCGCCATGTGGTGTGTCTAGCCAAAGAAAACCACCCTCATTTCAGAGAATGTTTACTTTCCTGCTCTCAGTGAGTGATGTGCCATCAAGGTATGAGTTAAGTTACTGCGTTTGTGGAAAGGTTCTATTTGTTTAGCTAGACCACGGTTGTTAATTTTTGGTAATTTTGACTTTCTGGAAAGAAGAGAATGGGTTCGGGGGAGTTTTCTGCTTTGAAAATGAGAAAATACACACACACACACACACACACACACACACACACACACACTCACGCATGCACAAAAGCCAAGTGGTTAGCAATATATGTATTAATGTGAAACCTCTTTTGCAGAAATAACTATACCCCTTTGTTTTATACCATTCACTTTTATATATTTTTCAAACGGCCACGTATCTTTTTTTTTTTTTTGAAGTTTATTTATTTTGACAGAGCATGTGTGAGAGCAGGGGAGGGGCAGAGAGAGAGGGAGAGAGAGAATCCCAAGCCTCGGGCTCACAAACTGTGAAATCATGACCTGAGACGAAATCAACCATCGGTCGTTTAACGGACTGAGCCACCTAGGCATCCCACATATCTTGATACACTCTTGTAGTGATTCTTGTTTGGTTTGTATGTGTATTTCTTCCAGTGAGATGCCCCCTGAGAACCCATCCCTAACTTGTCCATGTTTTCCTCTGTAATCTGGGTTTTCATTATAAAATGCTACTGGCCTCTCTGTGGAAGGATCCACAGCCAGATCTCCCTGCAAGCCAAATCTTGATTCTCTCCCTCTCCCCACATGCAACTTCTCACTAATGGACAAGCTCTCTGCAGATCCAGCTAAGGTGGGGTTAGGATTCTGGGGATTGGTGATGAGAGGTGTTGATTTCACTTGAGTGCAGTAGTCCTTTTTCAAATGAGAAACGGAAACCGTTCAGAGGTTTAACCATCTCAATCTATTTGTCTTCCACTGTGGGTGGGGATGGGAGGACCTGCTTGAAGCATTGGTTATAAGGTGATTTTCCCTCATTAAAAAACATTGTGGTAAAGTATGCTGACACAGATGGCATATGTGTCCCTCTACCCCAAATTTGTATGTTGAAATCTAATCCCCAGTGTGATGGTGGGTGTCTTTAGGGGGTGATTAGTCATATGGGTGGAGCCCTCATAATGGGATTAGTGTTCTTACAAGAGAGACCCCAGAGTGTTCTCTCACACCTTCTGCCGTGTGAGGCAGAAGCCAACAAACAGTTAATCTATGAACCAGGAAGGGGGCTCTCACCAGACACAATCTGCTGGTGCCTTGATCTTGGACTTCCAGGCTCCAGATCTACGAAAAATAATTTTCTCTTGTTTATAAGCCACTCAGTCTATGGTATTTTATAATGGCAGTGCAAACAGACTAAGACATATATGCAACGTAAAATCGACCGTTTTAACCGCTTTTAAGTGTATCATTCAGTGGCATTAAGTACATTCTCGTTGTTGTGCAACCACCACCACCGCCCATCTCCAGAATTTCAAGGTGATTTTTTATTCATTTCTGGCCTCAGTTATCAGATTCTAGTTGACTCCGTGCCCTCTCTCTGTCTCTCAAAGTCTGTTCCTCTCCTGATTATTTAACTTGGAGAGTGGAAGATTTTTTCTTTCTTTCTTTCTTTCTTTCTTTCTTTCTTTCTTTCTTTCTTTCTTTTTCTTTTTTTTTTTTTTTTTTAACACCGCATGATGAATTGGTTTCAGTGGAATTCAAACGATCTTGTTTTGGTTATTTCTTATCAGGAATGCTGAATTTTTTTCCTAAGAGAGATGGCAGAGGTGAAGGGGAGAAGGGGAAGCATCTCTTGTGAGTCACTTTAGCAAAAAAAGGAAATGATATGAGATGATGTTAAATTATTCCTGGAAATATGTTGGAGGTGCTAAAGGGGCATGTTGGCACTCTCAACGAACAAAGACTCCCAGTTTTTACCTGGGAAACCTTCTGGCTGTACCTTAGGGCAAGCTCCTTACTGTTTTTATATTTGCTGTCCATTGATAAGAGCTTCTTAAGGTCATGGTGCCCTTGGGTTCCCATTAAGCTGGATGGAGGAAGTTCTTTAATATTTACTTAATGTGCACAGCATACCAGGAACTCTACCACAGCCACATGGAACTGCCCAGCCTCTAGCTCAGCCTGATGAGGGAAGACGTCCCTGGAGGCGTACCCTCTGCTGGTTCCTGGGTTTCTGGGGGATAGCCCAAGGGATTATAGCCATTTTCACCCCGTGTCTAGATCACCTGCCAGGCAAGTGTGTTTGTACAATACTGACTGAATCAGTCACATGTTGAAAAAGATACACGTTACTTCTTGGACTATTCCTGGAGCAATTTAATTGCATTTTGCCCAAAGAGAAACTTACTCAGACGCATTTCTTTTTGATCCGCACCTTGCCCTCCTCCGCCAACCCCCATTGTTATAACCCCCACATGTTTCTATTCCTGTGCTCTAAACTCTCTCTGGGAAAATTCTGCATTTAAAAAAAAAATGTTTATTTACTTATTTTTGAGGGAGATAGTGGGGGGAGGGGCAGAGAGAGAGGAAGACAGAGAGGGCTGTCGGTACAGAGCCCAATGCAGGGCTCGAACTCACAAACCATAAAATCATGACCTGAGCTGAGATCAAGAGTCAGACACTAGACCAACTGAGCCACCCAGGTACCCTGGGGAAAATCTTGCATTTTGTTTTGGAGGTATTCTTTTCTTCCAGATATGGCAATGTCCAGGAATATTTTATCAAACACAAGTAGCAAAATTTTAGTCTATGGGCATCTCTTGCATATCTTGTGTCACCTAAGGAAGGATTTTCTAGTTAAAGCTCTGGCTAATTGACAATAATATTGGGGTGTGGAACTAGTTTATTTAGCCAAACAAGATAAATAGGAGTGGAAGTGGTCCTCATAATATAGGAATACTTAAAACTTTGTGGAGACAAACTGAAAACCTAATGGTGTATTAGCCAGTAGATTGTAATTTCCTCTATAATTGCTAATAAATCCCAGGGCACTACTTGTGAGATACTAAGTAGCCTCAAAAGAGGTTTTCATCAGGGTTAACTTTGTTTCCTTTTAGCCAGAACTTTAGTTGTCCTCATATTTTGTACTAGTTGCTATTATTATTAAATTTTCTATACTGAAAAATAATTTAGTTTCATAATGACATTTATTTCAGGCAAGATTTAGTCACATGTCACAAATACTCTGAAAAGTACAAAGTTATGAATTTAGGTTCTTCTTAAACATTATTGAATAACCAAGATAGAGCCAAAGCCATATAATATCCATCATCCTACCTTCTTGCGTGGGGGGTACACATGAAGTTACTGGACTTCTAAGTTACAGAAAAAACAAAAAACAAGGAGAAGGGAGAATTCCCAGAATGTGAAGCTGGAGGGGGTGTTATAGGATGGTCCTCTGTTACTTCCATACTTCCCTAGCCCTCACCCCACCACTGTGTCCAATGCAGGAAGTTCCTGTATGATACGTAGCACAGAGGCTCACCAGTTTCTCTTGGCACAGTTTCAGGGTCAGGGAGCTCTATACCTGACAGGTCAGCTCATTCCTTATTTGTGTGCCTCCAATTGTAAGAAGGTTGAATCCAAGAGTCCTGAACTCCTTTAAGTAACCACTGACCATACTTTTTGCCAAGGCAAAGTGTTATTTTATGCTGTCAAATTTTATGAACGTATGTGCATAGCTCACACAAAGTGTTTTCCATAGACTTGTTAGTATTTTAGCAGAGTTGTTATTCTGCAAGGAGTTAGGTAGCAATGTTACATGGGAAAGGTCTTAATCTTTTTCATCAACATCTCCTTCCTTTGCTTTGATGAAAAGCTCCCAGGTAGTCCTGGGAACATGCTACAGATGGGCAGATTGGTGTAGGAGTTGAAAACCTTCAAACCTGAACTTCATTTTCAACTTCCATTTGGCTTCTCTTGTTGTTGCCAAGGAAGAGAGGGTCCTACCTAGGTTCAAGTAAAAGTATAGTTGAGGGGCACCTGGGTGGCTCAGTCGGTGGAGCATCCGACTTCAGTTTAGGTCATGATCTTGCAGCTCGTGAGTTTGAGCCCCACGCTGGGCTCTGTGCTGACAGCTCGGAGCCTGGAGCCCGCTTCGGATTCTGTGTCTCCCTCTCTCTGTCCCTTCCCTGCTCACGCTCTGTCTCTCAAAAATGAATAAACATTAATAAAAGTTTTCTTTTTTAAGTGTAGTTGAGAGGAGGGCTAGAGGAGTAGGAAGTCACTCAGTCATGGCTGTCATTCGCTGTGCTGTTTCCTCTTTTTCACTCCTGAGGAAATGGGACCCAAAACAGCACAATATCACTTTTGCTCGGTAAGCCACTAAATCATATATATAATCATGGAGCTAGAAGGCCAGTATTTTACAGATAGGAAAATTGATTTAATAGTCTTTCATAGAACATCTGCCAGGCTTGCAAACTTAGATGGCTATAAGACCAAGGAAGAAACACAAATGAATGAAGTGGGCAAGGTACAAAATGGAAACTGCCCTTTATCCAAGAACACGATGGGGAGTGGTGAGGACTGAAGCAAACTGGAAGACTAACGCCCCCTCTCAAGAAGGTAGGGGACTCTCAGCGCCAATAGATTATTATTATGAAGGCATACAGTCCCAGTGTTGCCAGAAGTCTGGATTTTTGTGTGAATGATCCCAAATGATTAAATGTTCAAGCTGAAAGCACTGTGTGGACCAACACAATGCAGGCCAACCCAATCAAGCCTGTGAGCCAAATTCTGTTTGCAGATGCTGTTCCAGCATTCGGGAAGCTCATGGGTGGGTTGTGTCCCGAGGAAGGGCATTACAGAGTGGGACTGTGAGTGGATCCAGATGGTTTTCTGCGGTTGGCCTTTGCCACCCCCTCCCCCTTCTTCAGCAAAGATGGAGTTAAGCTCTGCATCACCCGCAGAGAAATGCCTGGTTGCCCTCTGAGATCACTTGACCTTATCAGGGTGCAAAGGAGGAAGCTAGTTGAGAATGTGAGCGTGGGGAATGAATACACAAAATAGGCAAGAAAAGAGCAGGAACACAGAGCCACAGAAAGGTCAAGCCCATTTGAAAACATGTCTAAACTTGTGGTGTCAAAAACTCAAAATTTTGTTTCTCTTTCCTGAAAAAGTCCCATTACTTAGTCCACAGTCCAAGTACCACCTGCAACCCAAAGCACAGTTAATCGATTTGAAATCAGTGCTCTTTAGTCTTGCGGGATACGGTGATGGACTAGTTACCTATAATTTCTACCAACGTGTGCTCTTTGGGGGATCAGACAGATAAGGTGCCTGGCAGGAATGCTGGGGAAATTCCGCCCTGATTGGAAACAAATGATTTATGCCAACGGGTGCTAAAACGCAGTATGTTTTCATTTAAGAGGACCTGCTGGAGGAATGCAGCCCCAGTGCCTCTCCTCATTTATCACGGTGTTTACAAATCCTGGCTGAAGTTGAAAGTAAATCATCATCCTGCTGCTTCGCGGCTGTTTTACAGCTAAGAATTTTAGAGGGGACCGAGAGTGAACTCACCGATGGAGTCATGTGAGGGAGTGAAGCAAAAGGGGTCTGTGGCCTGTATGACATTTAGCCTAGAAAGGTGCCGAAAGTGCTGCTTCTACCTGTAATTCTTGTCGCTGTTGAATGCGGAGGCGGTTCAGAATTTCGTGGCATCTGGAGTTTTGATTGGGTTTAAGGATCAAGGGACAGTCCATCCAGTCCCTCAGTTTCAAACACGTATATATAATGTGAGCAGTACATCAAGGGAGGGAGAGAAAGCCTTCACTTCGTGGACTCTCAGGCTGATCTAAATCTCAAGCTTCGTGGTCATCAGATCTGGGCATATTAGAAGACGCAGCTGGCTTGTGTCTTCCCTTCAATATGTCAAAAATGTGAAAGCAAGACTAGGCTTCAGATGGCAGAATTAGGACCAATGGCCTGAAGTTAAAGGGAAGCAGGAGTCAGATTTGACTTTAGGAAGAATTTTCTAGGAATTAGAGCTGTTTGAAAAGAGAAGAGGCCTTGGGTCAGGGTTGAACAGTGGCCTGGTGTTGGGTATTCTAAAAGACATTCAGGTGTCCAACGGGGCCTAGGTAAGATGGAGTCCCCGTTCTTAAGTAGCCCTAGACATACTATGATTCTAATAATCTGGCTTGGAATTCTGAAAGGATCAACCCTCCTGCGCTTCCTGCTTCCTGGGTCGTAAATCATGTTTTAAAAACAATAATCCAGCTTCTTTGTCTACCATATGGGTTTCCCTAATGCAGAAATTAGCATGCACCTGATAGTGAAGTTAAGCAGGTTATATAGGCAATATGAAATGGGAGGAAGGCTCAGAAGTCAAAGGTAAGCAAATGTGTGTTTAAAAATCAACTTACTTCACACAGGAAAGCTGAGTCAGAGTGGTTTGCATTTTATCCAAATAAATACAACTGGCGATGAAGAGCCTGGACCCCAGAGCCAGACTGCCTGTGTTCAGGTCCTAGTTCTGTCTCAGACTAGACCTTGAGCAAATCACTTGGCTTTTCAGTGCCTCAGTTTTGTCATCTGTGAAATGGAGTTAATGATAATGATAATCCCTGCCTCATACCATTGGTGGGAAGAGTAAGAAGATTGAGGGCAAATAAAATATTTGGAACTGAGCATTGCACACAGTAAGAGATTGATAGGTATTGTTATGCAGAATGATAGGCTGTGTTTGGACTAAATTCTACTTTTCTTCCCTAAACAATTTATTTCCTTCAAATAACAGCCCATGTTGGGGTTTGAATGGCATATGCTTTAACTGAATGTTTTCCTATCCAACGTTACAAAGACTCTTTGTCAGCATGATGATACATTTGATGAAAGGATTTGAAGGAAGTTTTTGGTAACTGAGGAAATTTACCTTTGATTGCAGCTGGGTATTTTTCAGACTTAGAGATCTTTAGTCTTACAGACCTACACTAATATGTGTGATTACTTTATTGCGTTACAGAAATGTAACTTAACCATTTAAGGGTATTTTGCTTATTAATCATTGAAGAATTTAATTTTCTAAGATGCAGTTTCAGCCCGATGATATATTCTGAGTTCTAGAAATTGGCCACTCTTATCTTATTTTATTTGACCAAGAATTAACACAGAGTATCTTAATTAAAATGTAAAAGCCGGGGTGCCTGGGTGACTCAGTCGATTAAGCGTCCGGCTTTGACGCAGGTCATGGTCTCACAGCTCATGAGTTTGAGCCCCGCGTCGGGCTCTGTGCCAACAGCTCAGAGCCTGGAGCCTGCTTCAAATTCTGGGTCTCCCTCTCTCTCTCTCTCTCTCTACCCCTCCTCCACTCATGCTCTGTCTCTCTCTGTCTCAAAAATAAATAACATTAATATATATGTATATATATATATATATATATATATATATACATACATATATATACATGTATGTGTGTGTGTGTGTGTATATATATACATATACATATATATATAAAAGCCAAACTTAAGATGTCTGGGTAGTCCTATAGAAAGCTAATTCTTTAGCATTAAAATATGAACTGTTGGAATGACAATTTGAAACTAACAAACACAATCGTGTTTGAATACATATATTGTATTTTGCATATACTACACGTATTTGTACACATATTTTTTGTAGTATGGAATCCTCAAATTTATCCTCATATTACTCTAATCCGAGCTGAGTTTAGGAACAAGATGTCAGAAAGCATGGAAAGTTGAATGTCATGAACACAAATGTTACATAAGCAGGTATTAAACTAAAGGTTCATGCAGTGGACATTCATTCCTCCAATACTGTTTGATTTTCTGCAATATGCAGGGCCTCCCTGCAGATCATTAGTACAGATACAAGGACTTACTTTCGTTTCAGTCTTTTAACTTTTTTGAAAATAATTTAAAAATTAAAGAAAAGTTGCAAGAATATGAACAGCACATAGGACACCCCCGTATCCTTTACCTGGATTCACATATTACCTACCCTTTACCTTATTTTCTTTATCATAAGTGCTTTCTCTCTATGATACTTTTTGAACCACTTGTAGGCAAGTTATAGCGTGACTCTTTCTTCTAAATACTTCCACATGTGTTTCCTAAGAATAGGGATATTCAGTTCCCAACTCTGGTGGTTTGAACATGGATGCAACACGTTAAACTTTACTTTTATCCACTGACACAACAATGTCCTTTATAGCCTTTTTTTCCCTCCCAGTACAGGATCCAGCCCTGGGCCAGGTATTGTAGGTAGTTATCATGTCTTTTTTAGCCTCTTTTAGTCTGGAACATGTGCACAGCCTTTCTTTGTCTTTAACAAGATTGGTCATTTTTGAAGAACACAATCTACTTTTTTTTTTTTTTTTTTTCAATAGAATGCTGAGGACACTTCATTTGACCTTCTGACTTACAATGTGTTTGAAAGAAGGATGATATATTCTGATGAGTTCTCAGGCTGAGCCCTGTGATCACTCGGTGACTCCCTGTGTCATGGTGCTTAGACCTGCTATGAGTTTGCTATATGCACCAATCCCTTCATGAGAGAGCAGCCTGCCCTCGAGGAGGTTTAATGAAACCATTGACCACCTGTCCTCACATCTTCGTGAAATTTGTGAACATACCAGTGTTTGCTTGTTTTTAAAATTTCCAAAACACCAAATAAATAATTCCATGATCTCTTGTTCATTTATCGTCATAGGCGTGTGAGAGCAAGTGGTGACTTCCCTGAAGTAAGTAGAAAGAAGCTCAGTGGAGACTGGGGGATTCCTATTCTTCCAGAAAAGCAGTGAGAGGGCGAGCTGGTGTTTTTGCTGTAAGAGAAACACATGGAACAGTTCAGGGAGAAGGTAATGAAGACCTGAATTAGAGCAGTGATATCGAAATGACGGGCCACGGTGATCAGCAGGCTCAAAGAAGCAATAGGGTTTGACCACTAATTGTTAGGGAAGGATGTTTAAAACCCATTGACTTGTGGGATTGTGTATTCATAGAAACAGGCCATTCAGGACAGTGAATCTGGGTCTCTCTTGATGGGAAAAAAATGATGCTTTTGATCTTGGACTGGTCTTTGGCTTTGTTCATGAAGGTGCCCAACAGGCAGTTGGAAATGAAGAACAAAGCTGGAGAAGGCACCTGAAGCAGTGGTATAGATTTGGGAATTATCTCCATAGAGGTGACCATTAAAGATGAGATCCCTGAGGTGCTGGGTGCCTCAGTTGGTTAAGCATCTAACTTTGGCTCAGGTCCTGATCTCCCAGTTTGTGGGTTACAGCCCCGCATCTGGCTCTGTGCTGACAGCTCAGAGCCTGGAGCCTGTTTCAGATTCTGTGTCTCCCTCTCTCTCTGCCCCTCCATTGCCCAAGCATGCTCTCTCTCTCTTTCTCTCTCTCTCTCTCTCAAAAAATAAAACATTAAAAAAAAAAATGAGATCCCTGAGGAAGAGAGCAGAAGCAGCAAAGAGAGAAGAGCCTTGTACATTGGTATTTACAGGAAGAAAAAGTAGAGCAAAAGGGACATAAGGAGGAATAAGAACACGCTGTTCTGGAAACTAAGGGGAAGAGTTTTAAGGGGAGGGAGGGGGTTAACAATGCCAACATCAAAGAGGGGAGGGGTGGACCCTGAGAAGGGCCAGCCAGATTTGACAATCGAGAGGGAGAAGTTTGGACAACCACGAGCTCCAAAGCCTAACTGTGGAGGCTTAATAAATGTCAGTGGAGTAGAAGGCAGGCGCCGGAAGGACAGGGATGCTTTGGAGATGTCCAACTGTAGGACCAGTGAGAGGAAGGGGGTACGGGTCTCCAGGTTGGGGGACCCGACGACTATCTTCCTTTGTGACTCTTGTCTTTCACTGTAGCCTAGAGGCATTCTCCACTCTTTAATGCATCTTTAACATTTATTTATTTTTGAGACAGAGAGAGACAGAGCATGAGCAGGGGAGGGTCAGAGAGAGAGGGAGACACAGAATCCGAAACAGGCTCCAGGCTCTGAGCCGTCAGCCCAGAGCCCGATGCGGGGCTCGAACTCACAGACCGCGAGATCACGACCTGAGCCGAAGTCCGACGCCCAACGACTGCGCCACCCAGGCGCCCCTCTTTAATGCATCTTTAAAATAATACGGGGCTCCTGGGTGGCGCGGTCGGTTAAGCGTCCGACTTCAGCCAGGTCACGATCTCGCGGTCCGTGAGTTCGAGCCCCGCGTCGGGCTCTGGGCTGATGGCTCAGAGCCTGGAGCCTGTTTCCGATTCTGTGTCTCCCTCTCTCTCTGCCCCTCCCCTGTTCATGCTCTGTCTCTCTCCGTCCCAAAAATAAATAAACGTTAAAATAATTCAACAGTCACTCCTATCCCAGAAGCAGATGAATGAATGAAGGGGTGTTTGCCCTGGGCTAGCCCTCTGGCCTCAGAGCTCAGGTTCTGCCAGAGCGCAGCACTTTATGTGCATGTTAGGTGATATGGATGGTCCTGGATCACCCAAATTAAAATCTTCAGCCCTCTCGAGGGAATGCAAAAACACAAAAGCAGCCCCCTGTGATTGAAAAAGTTTGGAAAAGTGAGGCTGACTTCGATGGATTTTTGTGGTTTTCTCCTTCGTTTTTCTGCTTCCATCTCCAAGAGCCTCTTATTGCCAGTTTAAAAAAAAAAAAGTCTCTATCAATCAAGGGCAGAGTCTAAGCACTGCTGGGAGCCTCCCACTTGGCCAACACGGTCACTGGGAAGTTACACCCACCAGTGCAGGCTCAGGTGATCTGCCGGTTACAGGTTGTCTGAGAACGTCACTGATGCTCCAGAAGGATCACTGCAGAGAAGCTGAGCTGACTTTCACTGACGAAGGCAAAGCACAAATAGCACAAAGAAGGATTTCTAATAAGAATGACTTTATATGCTTTCCTAATCCCCAAACCACCACATGTGCACCAAAGCAAACTTGGGACATTGACCCTTGGAGGTTATTTATTTATACAGTGGTTTGGGCAAAGCTTTATTTTCTCTTCCCCATTCTTTCTTTTCCCTTAGATGAGATGCAGGTCCCAGTTGCATAAAAAATACAGCTCTTGGGGCAGCTGTGTGGCTCAGTCAGTGAAGTGGCTGACTCGTTTTCGGCTCAGGTCATGATCTCATGGTTTGTGAGTTCAAGCCCCACATTGGGCTCTGCACCGACAGCGTGGAGCCTACTTGGGAGTCTCTCTCTCTGCGTTTGTGTGTGTGTGTGTGTGTGTGTGTGTGTGTGTGTGTGTGTGTGTCTCAAAATAAATAAATAAACTTAAAAAATATAGATATATAGTTCCACTTGTTTGGCTTTCTGTTTTTCCAATTCTCATGTAATTTGGATTTTCTTCTGTTCTTTATAACTTGTTTAGTTTGGGCAATTGGATGAGTAGACTGATGAGTTTTCATAGGAACACTCCTGTATTTGATATTAAAATTGTGCTTCCCCCCACCCCCCAGAGATTTCTTCTTTGTGAGTTTGTCACTTAGTGGATAGCCACAGCGGATGAACTCATCTACTACAATGTAGTTCCTAAGCTCACTCCTGTCCTCTTTTCCTGGACTCAGTTCTTAGTTGAATGTCAATAAAATGGTAGCTCTCAGCAAGGGAACATTCTTGATTCCTGAGGCAGGGAACGAAGCCAGGCACTTGTTACATTTGTTTTCAAATGAACTGGTTCTTATGTTGTAAATATTTAACTATTCACCATAGTATTCCTCCCGAAGTTTCCATTAGGATTCCAACTAATTCTATTTCCCACAGGCAGATAAAGCTTCTTTTGCTTTCCAGAACCCTCTTTAAGCAAAGAGAGATTATATTCCATGGAGTTTGGTTTGAGAAGGAACAAAAAGTAGGATCTGAAAGGCATATTTTTCCCTTGGTTGAGGCAAGGAGGCCATGGGGAACTAAGTCTGCCAGCAAAGAATAATGAATGCAATGGTAAATCTTATTGAAGGCCATGAATATTTTTATTGTTCCCTAGGCTGTCTTTGCTTAAATTGTGGGCGGTGATGGCTAAAAGCAAAGGGGTTTTTTCTTCTCAGTTTATAGTTTTGAGAATTAGATGGAGGGACATTAGCTATTAAAGCTACTGAAGAGGGCCAGGTGATCTTATCTCTCTAATGAAAATGACTTGAGTCAGCTTTCTTTTGACCTCTGAGTTGTCTGGGCTCCTGAACACCCATTTCTGACTGGCATTTGCTCTCAGGAAGAAACTCTAGGAATGCATTAGGTAGAAGATTTTGATTTACAACTCACCTCTGTTCACTCTTTTAGTGATATGTTTGTTTATTTTAGGAAAAGGAGCTCCTTAAAAGACATATTTTATGCTTTTGACTTCTTTTATGACTCTTAAGTTTGAGATATTTTGTCTTCAGAAAATGTATTTTGATTTTTTTCTTGCCCCTTCCTTCCTTCCTTCCTTCCTTCCTTCCTTCCTTCCTTCCTTCCTTCCTTCCTTCCTCCCTCTCCCCCTTCCTTCCTTCTTTCCTTCCTTCCTTCCTTCCTCCCTCTCTCCCTCCCTCCCTTCTTTCTTTCCTTCTTCCCTTTCTCTCTTCCTCCCTTTCTTCCTTTCTTTCTGCCTCCCTTCTTTCCTTCCTTCCCTCCTTCCTCCCTACAACATGCATCTCCTGCTGTCCCAATACTGTAGACAGCAAGGCAAGAAGTCACCTTAAGTCTGAAGTTCCAAGCTTATCACTCAGTGTACCACCTTTCAGAACTTCGAGTGGCACTTGGACCACAAATGACTGTTAAGGTCAAAGACCTATCATAAGGAAGAGTCAAATTGAAAACATTACCTTGCAGAGCCAGTCTGTCTGTCTGGTCACTTAGCAGTTTATAAAACTTGACTCTCGGCTAGAAAGCTAATTGCCAGAGGGCTCAAGGAAAGCACTGGGCTCTCACTCAGAACCCTTCATTGGTCCAAATGATGGTCTGGACTTTTCAAGGAGTTAGTAAGAACATTTTCTATTTTCCTCGTCTAATTGACACAAATATTTCTTTTAAGAAAGGTGACAACAGTAATAAGAATTTTAAAAATTATTAGTCAATTCAATATTTCTTAAAGTCCTTTTTTCCCCTGTAACTAACAAAACTACTTCTTTGAAGATTATTATGCATCAATCTTTTTCTGCCCCTTTCCTGTTTCGGTTCCATATTTACGTGAAACACCAAAGGGTTTTTCAGCAGTGTGAGCTGAGTGTGGGACTAAAAGAAAAAGAACACTCTTGGAATTTGAAATAAGAGACCATGGGGTGGGGGGGGGGGGGGGGTGGTGCGGGGAGGAGTAAATAAATTCCCTGTGCTCTCAGATGGGCCATAACTGAGGATTCTGCATTTCCTTTCTAAAGCATTTAGTGGAGAGAGTATAAATTCCAGTCTGAAACTTGTATTTAGCTCTGTTTGGCTTATAATCCCCAGCATGATAGTATTTGTAATTTATGTGCATGCATTTTAAATTCAGATTATTTCAATTTTTCTAATCAAATATTTTTAGAGAATATTCATTTCTGTTGGAGTGAAATAGACATTCTAAAAGAGCTATTTCTAGTACATCAATAAAATTATCATAAAACCTTCACATTTCCCCTTTATTTCTCATTAAAATGCCAGAGTGACAAACGGCGGCGGGCATGCCCTGCTTTCAGACATTTCGGCGTGTCGCCCTTCTGTCCTCCTCTCGTCCCGGGCCACCTATCTGTGATCACTGTTTTGTGCTTGCTGATAGAGGTTTTGTGCCTGCTCTTGGTCTTGTGGCTTTGACACTGAAGCACTGTTGTCTGCAAAAGACAGTATATTACAGCTCCAGGGTTCACTCAGCTGCCTGCTTTGCCGCTGGAACTTCATTCTTGGGAAGTTTCTGAGTTTCCCAGGAGATGGAGCATGAGCAGCATTTGCTCCAGCCTGAGTAATTTCAGAAGGCCTGGAGTCCTGTTTTGTTCGGCAGGTTTCCAAGAGTGGGTGCGGGGCATGAGAATTCCCAGCAAGGGCCATTACCACTTCTTGTTAAAAATTGGGGCCGTGCATTCCTCCTCTGTCACAGTTTTCTACCGAGTGGTTATTGTGGTGTTTTAAAAGTTAGGCCGTGCTTGAAGAAGCCGGACAGAAATTAGACTGAAATGTTTGAAGTGAGTCCGTGTGTTAAAAGCACCCCTGAACTACTAGGGGGTAAGCGTGTGTGTTGCATCTTCCAGAACAGCCTCAAATCCTTTTTAGATTTCATAATAATCTTGAGCACTGGAAAGACTGAATTAAAGCCGGATGAGACTTGCCATATTTGCAAACATTTTTGAGGCAGTCTGTAACAGATTTTAATACTTTTCTGAGTTAGAAGGAACCGTAGCATATGATTTATAATTTTTACCTTTATGAGCTATTGTTCCCTTATTAACCCCACTGCCATGATATCACATACTATGTTATTATTGGAAGCAAAAAGGTCCTTCTGTGCAGAGCTAATATGTAAACCTTTCTCGGTAATTCAGGTACCCTTGAATTGTATAAAAAGAGCAGAAATATTTTAATGTCCAACTCCTTGTTTATTCACAGCTTTTAGGGTGCAGTTCTGGATTAGCCTGGAGATGATTGGCCAAATCTTTGCTTCTCCTGGAAACCAGAATAATTTCCAGGCTACAGTGGCAGTGGGGTTACAGGTTCAGCTTCGTCATACCCCCATTAATTCTAGTAGGTACTACGAAACATATAGTTTAAAATTTTCTAATGGGGGTGCCTAGGTGGCTCAGTCGGTTAAGTGTCCAACTCTTGATTTCAGTTCAGGTCGTGATCTCACTGTTTGTGAGATCAAGTCCCCCGACAGGTTCTGTGCTGACAGCACCATCCCCCCCACCTGCTTGACATTCTCTCTCCCTCTCTCTTTCTCTCAAAAATAAATAAACATTAGAAAACGTTTTTATTTTTCCTAATGAAAAGCTAGGAGCCTTCAACTTTTTGTTTTTAATTTTTTTTTACCTAACCCCAAGAAGCAGCTACTTGGTTATGCAACTATGCCAAAATGAAACACAAGAGAATTCTTTTGTAAGACAAATGTGTCCATTTTCAACAATGATTCCCTCTTTCTCTCTCTCCTCCTCCCTTCTCCCTTTCTCTTTCTCTCCCTTCCTTCCTCCCTCTATCTCTTCTCTCTTGAATTACTGAAGGCCCTAATCGCTCAGCACTGCCTTCATGATAAGGTCAGGAATTATAGTCTGTATGCAAGGTTTTTCTCTCCAGCCTCACAGCTGATCAAGGAAGACCTGCTTCCCTCCCTGCTTCACACTCCAATCACTGAACCACTCCCAGTGCCTGAGCATACCATGCTTATTCTCTCCCTTGCCCTGGCATGCGTTACTTCTCTAGAATGTTCATCCTCCCCTCCCTAAAGCCGGTGAGTATTCTCATAATATCCTGTCTTCGTTTACCTGTATAACCAACTACATCGTATGGTAAACTATTTGTCTTCCCTTCTAGACTCTAAGTGACTTGTAAGCAAGACTGTGTTTATTTTGTTCACCATTGCACCCCTAGAGTTCCACACGGTGCCTGGTATATAGTAGGCGTTCGGTGAATTGTTGTCAAAGGCTCAACTGAGTCTGGATGTCACTCAGCTTGCTTTACATGCAGAGAAGTAACTTGACCTTTCAGCTTACTCCTGGAGAGAGGAGCAGAGGGGCAGAATGTACGTGGAGTGCTTTATAAGTTTGCAGGAGTCAGCTCTTTTCTGGTTGCAGGGTAGGAATGGCATTATACAGATTTCAAGCTGAAGCACAATAGGGCTGTGATGAGGAAGCATGTAGGGGCACTACATCGGGCTTGCCCTAAATCACGTAATTATTGTCTTAATATCAAGATTATTTTAAATTTGCCCTTTATCTTTAGTGAATTACGAGAGGATTGCCTGCTACGTTAGAAGTAACCTATCTGCCAGAACATGAACTGTTGGTATTTAAATAAAATAGGTTGAGCCTAACCAATGCTCCTTACTATTGCGTTTCTGCTATAAAGGTGACTTAAAATTTTTCTTCCTTAAACTATTCATTGTTAAGTGTACATACCCACTGTCTATCTCAAATATTGCTTACCATCTCCATGTTGCCTGAATAATAAAAATGTCTGATAATGATGTTTGTACTTAAGAAATTGCTGGGATTAATGGGGCGCCTGGGTGGCTCAGTCGGTTGGGCGTCCGACCTCGGCTCAGGTCACGATCTCGAGGTTCGTGAGTTCGAGCCCCGCGTTAGGCTCTGTGCTGACAGCTCTGAGCCTGGAGCCTGCTTCCGATTCTGTGTCTCCCTCTCTCTCTGACCCTCCCCCGTCTCTCTCTCTGTCTCTAAAATAAATAAACATTAAAAAAAATTGCTGGGATTAAGAAATATAATCTTAGGTTAGTGTGGGTAGAATTACATAAAGTAACTACCACTGTGCAGAGTCAATGCCGGGCATTTTATCTACATCATCTTTGATCAGCCCAGCAACCGCGATAAGTGGGTGCTATCATCCCTCTTTACGGATGAAAGAATTGAGGCTCAGAGGTGAAATGCCTTGACATGATCACTTAGTATGTATGTGGCAGATCTGGGGTTTGAAATTTGGTTGGTGTGCCCCACAGCCCCTGTTCTTTACTGTATATTTTTCTTCATGATGAAAGCACTATTGTTTTCTTAGGCATTGGATGTTGGTGCATATCATTGTTGAATACTATTGTTGAATGCACAATGATGACACAGTGGCTGATGGGAGCATTCTCTCATTATCCTTGAATTTGTGACCACAGACAGTGTTTGGAGAACTTAGGGATTTTATTTCAAACTGTTGGGAGTCTGCCACAAAAGCTCAAGTGATTAGCAATCGCCAGGCTGATGAGTCTTTGATTGTTTCCCAGAATTCTATAGACATGTCAAGATACATAGGCTATGTTCGCCCATGCTATATTATTTATTAGGATCACACCACTTTTGGGGACACTAATACAGGCGTTTTCTCTAACACTTTTATCGGACTTTCTCCCAACTTCCTGACTAGTCCCAGGAGGTGAATCCAGGAGCTTCTGGAATGTAGCCTGCAGGGGTAAGATCCTAGGGTCCATGTAAAGCTTAAGAAACAGTCTCAAACCTGGGGACTGAGTCAGATTCTCTAGACCTGCGGTTTTATTTCTCAGAATGAGATATAACCCAACAGCCATTTCTTTAGGGACTTGTGGCTGAATTAGTCCTAATGTTTTAAGAAACCTAAGTTTTCAAGTCTTTTACAATTATTCCAGTGAAATGTCCACTTGATAGTGGATTCTATCCAGTGCAGTGTTCTCTATTATTTGTATTCTGTATATGATGATGGAGGTGACAAGGATTTGGGGAGATTGCCTGTTTTAAGCTGCCTGAAAGTCAACTACCAGTAAAACCAGCAATCTTCCTAAGATTATCCACAAAGTCTGTGATTATCATGGGTTTAAGCACATACACATTACTCTGCTTTGCAGAAGTCTTACTGTTGCTTTTCAATGACAAAGGTGATTCAGAAGTTGGGGTATTGACTCCAACTTATAGATTGGTGACTATTAGAACCAAGTGAATTACTATAACTTGACACTAACACCCTCCCCTTTGATGGAAATTTCCTTTTAGATGATTCCACTCTCCTTCTCTATGTTGGATTACCAAATGGGGCTATTGGAATTAGAAATCCTGCTTAATGATATTTGAGCAGACTATCAAGTCTATATGCAAGGTATTGAAAATACAGGTATGATTTCCCCAAAGAATGTAGAAATGACCTTAAAAATTATAGAAGGTGAGATTTTAAAAAATTATAGAGTTCAAGTTGATGTTAGGAAAGTAGTCAAGGAAGGGAAACGAAATCTTATATTAGAAGGATATTTGGGTATTCCTTTCACTATTAGCATATTAGTTGATTGTGGATCGCTGGGTTTTTCTCTATTTCTAAAATCCATGGTTCAATGGAGAAAATAGTCTTAAAATCAAAGAAAGCAGGGGTGTCTGGGTGGCTCAGTTGGTTAAGCAGCAGACTCTTGATTTTGGCTCAGTTCATGATCTCACAGTGGTTGTGAGATCTAGCCCCCAGGCAAGCTTCCACGTTGGCCCCACTCATGTGCGTGGTCTCTCTCATGTGCGTGGTCTCTCTCTCTCTCTGTCTCTCAAAATAAATAAGTAAGCTTAAAAACTAAAATAAAAGAAAGCAAGAATCGTCTTTATGTGCCATTATGGTTCAGTTAGCACGTTTTATCTCATGAGAGATTCTTGATAGGATGGGAGCAATTAAGAGGGAATTTGGACAATACTCTGTGAACCTTGCACAAGCTTTTCTAGGAACTGCGTGCACTGGCGGTGGTGGTGGGGGGGCACAGATGTAGGGATACTCCTCACTAATGGTGATACTCATTCTTCACGTAACTCAGCAAATACTTATGGAATGGCTATTTGTACTAGACACAAAATATACCCAAATCCCTGCTTTTGTTGAGATTATATTCAGAGCAGGGGTATAGACAATGAAAATTCAACATAATACATAACTGCATTATAATGAATATTAGATTAGCGCATGGAAAAAAATGGGATAGGGGGTCAGGAATTCTACAAGGGGGACAGGTTGTCATTTTAAACAGGCTGATCAGGGTAGGCCACAATGCAAAAGTGATATTTGAAGGAGGCAAAAGAGGTAGCCATGGGTACACTGAAATAAGGAAATTTTCTGTGCAAAGGCCCTAAGGCAGGAGCAGGTGTGTTTGAGAATAGCAAGGAGGTCACCGTGGCTGGAGTAGAGTGAGAGGGGGAGAGCAGTAGCAGATCACGACAAAGAAGTCACCGGTGAGTGGGGAAAGGTAGACCACTTGTGGACTTGCAGATCATTGTAAGGACTCTAGTTAGCCTTCATTCTGAGTGAAATAAGGATACATTGCAGAGTTTTGAGCAGACATGACTGACTAGTGTTCTAAAAGAATTGTTTTGGTGGGGGGATAGGCTAAATGGATGAGGGGCATTAAGGAGGGCACTTGTTGGGATGAGCACTGGGTGTCATATGTAAGTGACGAATCACTCAATTCTACTCCTGAAACCAATATTGCATTATATGTTAACTACCTTGGATTTAAATTAAAAAATAAATAAAAATAAATAAAAGAATTGTTTTGGCTGTGAAAGGCTGGAGCAGGCAGGCAAGGGCAAAAGGAATTCCAGTGAGACATCTGGTATTCAAAATTGAAGATGGGTCTGGAGATGTACATTTGGAGTATTTGGCACCTCTACGGTACCTAAGACCATGAAATATCCCATGGGAAGTCACTGATTCCTGGAAGCTCCATTTCTAGAAGCTGCAGCCCATGGCATAGGATGTGTTCCAATCCTCGGGCCAAGTTGACCCCACCTTCTATTGTTGTTTGAGGATAGCAGGATAGCATCAGTCATAACCCGCTACACCAATTAGTTTAATCATTCGGTGTTTCCTGGACACAAATATTTCCACACCATGCACAGTTAGAGCTAGAGGTCATCTACTAAACGTTTCTCATCTTACAGATAAAAAGAGAGGCTCAGAGAGGTTAAATGATTTCACCAGAATTGTAGTGAGGGTAACGGTGGACCTGGGAGTAAAATGGCCTTCTAGCTCAGTACCGTTCTTTATGCCATCTGGAGCACTTACAATTTTATTAAATGGAACAAGAAAGGTGATAACAGAGAGGTAAAGTCAAAGATCATTTCTGCCACCAACTGTTTCCTTCAGAAAAAAGTCTACACAGGAGAGCTCTCTTAATGCAGTAATTTTGGCTTCACTTGCATCCCGTAGTGTAAAAAGCCACAGAGTGAACTTCTGCTGACCCACTCTCAAAGGGAGAGCTGGAAGGCACCTTCAGAGTTGTTCAGGCCAGGTTTTGAATAAACTGGGGAATGATTTTTGAATTCTAGAAAGGTGGGTGAATAAGGAATAATTTCTTTTATCTAATCAGTCACAATAAATTATTCTTTTCCTCTTCGACTTGGAAACTAGAGAAGGCAAGAGAAGAAAGAGCATGTGGGTAACTCTGTCATCAGCTTGTGATGATTCTTTTTTTTTTACATTTATTTACTTTTGAGAGGCAGAGAGAGACAAAGTGTGAGTGGGGGAGGGACAGAGAGAGAGGGAGACACAGAACCCAAGACAGGCTCCAGGCTCTGAGCTGTCAGCTCAAAGCCCGACACAGGGCACGAACCCACGAACCATGAGATTATGACCTGAGCTAAAGTCAGAAGCTCAACCAACTGAGCCACCCAGGCACCCCTTGATGATTCTTGATGATGATTTGGAGAAGGCTGGAAAGAGCTAAATTGGCATACAATTGAACATCATTTTTATTTGACTATAGATTGCAATCAGACATATGCTCCACTTCAATTTGTCCCTGGTTCTAGTCCTTTCTTAGCTTATTGGTGAGTTATTTGGATTAGCTAATGAGTTCCAATGGGTTATTATATATAGTTTGCAAACCGATATTATATTTGGAGACAGTTCTTTCATTCAACAGATGTTTATGGAGTATCCACTACTATATGGCAGGCATGAGAAATGCAGTGGTCAAGACAGGTAAGGTATATGTTTTCACAGAACTTACATTGTCACGGGGTTACATAGACAATAAACAAGAAACTAAATAAGTGAACAAGATAAATCCAGATAGTCATAAGTGCTATGAAGGAAACAACACTGTCAAGAGATGGAGAGAGCTTAGGTGAGCTACCTTAAGTAGGTGGGTCAGGTGACTTTTGGACTAAAAATCTAAATAATAAGAAGGAACCTGCTGCATGGAAGTGTGAGGCATTCCAGGCAAAGGGAAAGTTTAAGAGCAAGGGCCTTGAGGTGAGAACGGTCCTGGGATGTTGGAGGTAATGAAAGCAAGTCAGTATGGTTGAAGCATAGTGAACAGAGTAGGCTAGGCTCACATCGGGTAGGACCTCGTAGACCATAGGGAGGAACCAAATTGTAGCCTAAGTGTAGCAGGAGGCCACTAGAGGATCTTAAGCAAAGGAACAATATTATCAATTTATTTATTTGCAATAACACTGAGATTCCTTTTTGAAGAATAGGGTATAGGAGAGCAAGAGTAGGAGCAAGGAGACCCATCAGGAAGCTAATATACTGATGTAAGGAGTTAATAGTAGGTCACTCTGGGATGGTAGCAGTGGAGATGGCTAATGTGATAGGATTTGAGACAGATTTCTGAGATAGTGTCAACTGGCTGATGACTGAATAAAACATAAGGGAAAGAATAATGAAGGTGACTGTGGGTTTGGGGCTGTACAGTTAGGATGATGATGGAGGTATTGGGTAAGATGGGGAAAACCAGAGAACCATGAGTCTGGAAGGCAGGGGTTGGGGTGGAAGGTGCTCATGAATAGCAGAAGTGAGAGTTCCTTTCAAACATATTATGTCTAATATACCCATCAGCTATCTGGAGAGGTAGCTGTACAAAAGAGTTTGGAATCCAAGGGGCTGATCAGAGCTAGACAGAGAAAGTTGAGAGTCATCAACAGATAAATAGTATTTAAGATCACAGGACCTGATTCGCTCACCTGCAAGAATTTCCAGAGAGGAGAGAAAAGTTGTGAAGACCAAAGCCTGGGCACATCAACCTTGAGAGCAGGCTGACCCAGCAAAGGAAACTAACTGAGAAGCAACTTCAGTGAGTTGGGGGAGGGCTTAGTGTTGTGCAACTCCAGAAAGGAAAAGATTTCTTAGGAGGGAATAGTCATCTGTGATGAAAACTGCTGCAAGGGATCCCAGGAGATGATCCCAAACCACTGACCTTGGCAAACAGAGTGTGGTAACCTTGACAAGAGCAAGTGCAAAGGAATGACTTGGTGAAAGTTGGACTGTAGGGGTTGAAGAGAACAGGTGATGATGGCATGGAGACAAGTGCAGACAATTTATTTATATCTGTGGTTTCTTTCACCATTTCAGATAGAGATGCAGTGATGAGGTAGGACTGTAACCAGTATTGTTAGAAAGGTGCTAATATTAGGGGTTTAAAAAAATTTTTTTTAATGTTTATTCCTTTTTCAAAGAGAGAGAGAGAGGGAACGGGGGAGGGCAGAGAGAAAGGGAGACACAGAATCTGAAGCAGGCTCCATGCTCTGAGCTCTCAGCACAGAGCCCGACGCGGGGCTCGAACTCCCAAATCGTGAGATCATGATCTGAGCTGAAGTTGGACGCTTAACCAACTGAATCACCAGGTGTCCCTAATCTTAGGTGTTTGGTGAATTAAAACTAATATGGGGCGCCTGGGTGGCTCGGTCGGTTAAGCGTCCGACTTCAGCTCAGGTCACAATCTCTCGGTCCATGGGTTCGAGCCCCGCGTCGGGCTCAGAGCCTGGAGCCTGCTTCAGATTCTGTGTATCCCTCTCTCTCTGCCCCTCCCCCATTCATGCTCTGTCTCTCTCTGTCCCAAAAATAAATAAACTTAAAAAAAAGCTGCTGAGGATTCAACTCAGTTTAAAAAAAAAAAACAAAAAACTAATATACATTCATAGGACATTTGATCTCCTGTGTGTAGTTGGGAGGATTAAGCTTTCACGGAGTCCCCTTGATGTTTATACATGCAGTTCTAATCATTCTTTGACACTAGTTTCTTGGGGCTGTTTTCTGCAGCAATACCCAAATAGAACAAAAGGCAAAAATAATAAAAGCCAGCATTTATGGAGCACTTAGTGTGCTGTTTAGTGGCGATTAGTTCATTTAATACTTACTTCAAATGGTAGGGGCTATTTAATCCCTTTCTGATAAGATCACATGGCCTCCTCTAAAATCCAGGTAGTTAATTTATAATTGAAATCTTGCAACACAGCTTGAACTTAACTTGGGAAATGCTTGTATTTCAACAAAATTATTTATTTTATCTTTTTCCTTTTCCTCTCACCCAAATACCCCTAACCATGCTTATACAGCAGTGTGGGACTGGAACCCAGGCAATCTGGGAGCTCCAGCCCCCTGCTGCTTAATGAACATCCTTTATCTCAAGGCACATGGAAAGGAGACTCCAGAAAGGAAAAGCAGATGGCATTTGATAAAATCAGTGTTGCTACAAAATTGCATACCAGTAATAATGAATTGAGCTAGAAATGAAAATTTTATTCTGGAAACCTGTTAGTGGTGTTTAAAAAAGAAAAAAAATCTGCATACCAATAGAGACTGCATTTACAGAATGCTAGTCCTGTAACATTACTCAACATTCTCCCTCCAAAACTCATTTTCACCTTGATAATGAATTGCCCCTGAAAATCGAGATTGACTGTCATGCATATACATTTTTCTTTTGAAAGTGTTTTGGCATTTTCCTACCTGACAGCTAGTAAAACAGATGATTGATTGGATACTTTTACTATCTCTAAGACTGATTCTTATTATGGATGGGGTTATAATGAAAATAAGGGCATTTCCTGAGGAGTAACAAGCCCATAGGAGGAGTCTTTATCCTCTAAATTAGAAAAGCCTAGCACTCATTGGTGCCCAGGAAGTGCCCTAGACTGGCATTGTCTTGTTGTTCTAATCTGAAAATGACAGCATAGAACACAGCCGAAGGCATGAAGCATTTTATTATGGGTGATGCAGCTTTAATTGTATGTGGAAGGCATGCTTGTGGAATTAGTCCTCAGAATACTGGCCAACCAGATCACTTTCAACATTTCCCAGTGTTTAGTTTCGTCTTATAATTAAGTAACAACGATCATTTCCTGACAGCTAATAACTAGCTAAAGGAGTTAGAAGCCTCATTAGGTTTATAATTTATCAAATTCTAAGCTCTTCATTTGCAGTGTTGCAATAAGAGAAAGCATCCTCCAATTCCAAACTGATTAAAGACAATCTCTCCAAGCATATTTCATATGTGAGTGTTAATTTGTTCATCAAAGGCTGACTTTGTTATTTTCCAAGTTTTTTTGAAATAACAATTATTACATAAGCAGGAAAAAATGTTTATGTGGCTTTAATAGAGATGTATTGAACTGTGTACACACATACACACACACACGTGTGCCTACTAAAACAAAAGTAAAATCAATAGGCCATGTATCCTTTAAGGCTCTTTTTGTGACAATTCCACATGCTTTCCTGAGAGCATGCTTGACTATCCATTAATTCCAGAAATAGCATCGTTACATGTACTCCACAAATATTGATTGAGCACCTACTTTGTGCTAGGCACTATTCTAAATGTTGAGGATACAGCAAGGAGACAAAAACTCCTGTCCTTACTGGGCTTGGAACCCAATCTTAATAATTTCTGTCTTCAAGATTACCCAGAAGATTATGTAGGCCTGGAAGACCACACATTAAATGTCTTCAAAGTGGTCCAGCTAAAGGTAGGAAAGGGTCCTTGCTGGATCATCTTGGCCACCATACCTCTGACTGTCTTCTCATCAATATGGCATTGCATAGTGGCCTCAGGTTTTTCTGGTTCAAAAATCACTCCCTGATCAACCATACTCTTGAGATCATAATCTTCCCGCTAGTGGGAAAAAATACAATCTTTTCTCTTACGGGACCTAGTGCTTTCCTCTTCATTTTGGAACCTGACATGAGCTGGTCACAAAATGACTTCTAATCCCTTGATGAAAACATTCATTTCTACAGTTTGATGTGGGGACAGTCAGACCTATAATTTAGGCTCTGGAATTCTAGAAATACGGAGCTCAAGTTACCACGATTCTTGTAAGTGACTTCCATCCTGCCCAGACCACATCGAAAAGACCTCTAGAGAAATGGAACAGTATCTTTCTAATGGTACTTACTCTGAGACTTCCATCGGAGTTCCTGTTGGGAATCCCTCAAATATCTTTCCCTTCCATATTCTAATGCATCCTTGGGGCACAGTAACCCTAGGTGCTCAAAGAAACTCCATTATATCTTCTGCCATAGGAGCAACTCAAGACATGAGATCTTCTGGGATCTTCAGCGTTGGCCAAAATGCAAAGCAGAACCCCAGGAAGGCTTCTGGCATTTGGTTAGCGTTAACACACCAGTCCTGGATTTCAGCATCAGAGATGTCCATCATTGTCCTGCATAGAATATGTGGACATTGGCCCTGGCACCTTACATGAAAATTATCCTTCTGGTGTTCCAACTGCTTCTCTTGGTTCTAGACTATCTGAAACTAAGAGTTGGGACTACCCAGTTCTCATGTTGCTAAATCTAATTCTTCAATATGTGTTCCTGGGAACTCTTCTTGCCCTGAGTATATTTAATAAACAGGCAGAATGAGTGGTTGATGCCCCCTTTATTTTATTTGAAGATTGTTTTTTCTGAATTTCTATAGAAATTCAGAAATTTCAACATGTTCTTTATTACTTTAAGTGCCATGGGATAAATATTTGAAAGAACGGGGTGCCTGGCTAGCTTAGTTGGTAGAGCATGAGATTCTTGATCTCAGGGTTATAAGTTCAAGCCCCATATTGGGTATATAAATTACTTAATAATAAAATCTTAAAAAATTTTTTTGAAGGAACATTCAGCCATTTTAAATCATTCGGCAGACTTAACAGTGCAGAAACAAACATACATCTCTACTCATTCGACAGATACTCCAATCATTAGGAACCCAAGGGGAAACAAGTTGGTAATTAATGGACATGCTATGTGACTATTCTCACACAAAGTATAGGGACTCAGAAGCAGGCTTTCACTTCATCCCTGAAATTACTACTGATTTAAAGTCACTTTTCCTAATGTGCCTGGCAATCCCATTTTCCTATAATTTCTGAAGAGTTACAGTCTTTGAATTCAGTTCTGAATGGGAGGAGAGATAGTTCTATGCAATATACACATTTATTTAAGTAATTAGAAGTTTTCACAAGAAAGAAAATTTTACAGTGCTTTTCTGAATGGGCATACTCTGTCATGGAAAGATGGGCCTGGAGGGGTGAACCAAAACACTGTGGATGCCATAAGGAGGGGCTCTCTATTTCACATTGTTTTTCTAGGTCTAGTGCAAACATAAGGATCGAAGGCTGGGCCTCACCCTGGTGATATAATCAGGAATGGAAGCTTGGTAGCAAATAATGAGGACAACAGAAGAACCATTATGTTTAGAGAAGGAAAGGTCTCAAAAAAAAAAAAAAAAAAAAAAAAAAAGAGAGAGAGAGAGAGAGAGAGAGACTACTCCAAATAATTCAGGCTCCTTTTCTCTTTTTCTTGTGTGAAATGGAATGTTTCCATTCTCTGTTTAGCCTTTACAGGTGGTGATATCATTTTGAGAAGATACGCTTAGGGGCTTTAGAAGCCAAAGACAACCTCAGAGTCACTGGCTTCTCTGGGCAATGGGAATCTCGCCACAGGAGAAACAAAGTATGAAAGTAGAAAATTCTACCCTGAATGACAAATCTATATGTTCTAAGGATGAATCCAAACTTCAGAAGCTGCGGGACTGTCCTCAGTCAGAAGTGAAACTCTTTCAATTGCTTGCATTGGGGAAACACCCTTGTCTCTAGGTTTGGGGATCATGAGTCAAAGCCAAGGACTGGAACCTCGCTAAGTCTGTGTGTGTTGGGCCTTGAAAGGGAGTGTGCTAGGTTCTGGGATTGGCGCCTCCTCTGTAATGCTTTTCCCCTCCCAGGCCTCCAGGTCAGGTCTGGCAGGATTTAATGACTCTGAATCTCTGCAACGAGTGGCATCTGGATAGCCCAGGGGGACTGGCAACAGCACAAAATTGGCACAGGGGTTGGAGAGCAGGTGGAGGGATAGAGAACTGGATGCCTAAAAGGTGGTCTTTTGGGGGAGGTCAAAAAAATCTTTTGCCAAGCCTGTTAGGTGAGTCACCAGGAGAACTGAATCTCAACTGTTGTCCATTCTAAATTTTTTTCAAAAATAGCACTGAATGTATAGAAACTTCTGAAATGAATTGTCTGATACTGTATACTTCTATTTACCCCTAAAAAGAGAAAGTTAGATGGTTGGTTGATAGGTTGTTAGTTATTTTCAATGCATGGACTATCTTTAAACTCCAGGTATTAGTGTTAAACAAATCAAAAATATTTTTAGTCAAAAAATATTTTTAGTCAAATTTGTCTAGGATGCAGTGGGACCCGGCCAAGTGGGTTCAACACCTTAAAGAGCATGAGTCATCCATGAAGATCATCCCTTCTCATTTTCTTTTCAGTCATCATCTGCACAGCTTTAAAATTACCTTCAGGAATAAGGCAACATAGCTGACTTTTTTTAAAGCAAATTTAGAAAGACAGAAATCTTTCATGTCTGTTTCCCCTGAAGTATGGTCTTAGAGAAGGAGTCCTCCGGGGATCATATCCAGAGAGATGGCGTGTTCACCACCTCTGAAGACTCTAAAGCTTTTGTCAAACCTCAAAGTGACCTAAGCTCTTCAGGAGGGAGGGACATTTTAGGTCATGAATAACATAGACAAACCCAGAACTCTCATGGATCTATAAGCTCTTGCCTCTGTAGAAACCAGAGTGGGCTTTGGGGAGGGAGGAGTCATCATCCCACACACACATTTGTAAGGCAGTCCCCTGGAAGCAGCCAGAAGCCAGATCTTTGAGAGGTCTCAGAACCTACCTTAACTTGGGTTTCAAAGAACTGCTAACACCTTTGGCTGGCAACCCTAAGCAGGCTTGGTTCTGGTTACAGAGAGACCTTCTAAACAACCCCAGAAAGTAGCTACTTACTGAGCCCCTAATAAATCCAAATGGAACTCCAAAATCCCTGCTATTGAGGGATGTGCATTTCGTTGAAGTGCCCCTGGTATCACAAGCCCCCCCCCCCCCCCCGCCTTGAAATGAGTGTTTTCTCTGAGGAGTGTTTGGGTTCTCTTGTTTGTTTTCTGCTGTTGGCCCTTTCCGCCATGTCCAGCTCTCTTCCTTTTCATGGGCACAGCAGAGCCTATTACTGCAAATTGGTGATGAGGCAAGGTGGCTGGGAGGTGCTCCCGCATGGGGGAGTTCTGTTGTTTTTATAACCGGTGCCAGCTCTGAGTAGATGGTGAGTAAGAGCCTCTTCCTCTTCCCTCTGGGCTGCCCTCGTCTCCCATGCGAATCTTGTTGCTGGCCTGTTTCAGATATGGTGCTAAGCAAGGGCGGCTGCCTGGCTCTGATGCTCCCCAGGCTCAGGACTCAAAACTCGAGAAGGCAGCAAAATCCGCAAGTGAGGGCTGCATTGGCCTGTGTTTCCTATTAGCCAGTATTCCTGCATGAGGGCTTCTGGGGAGAAGTGGCAAATGCGAAGGCAGTCAAAGAGCGTTTGTCACTCCTACTTCCTCCATTAGGTAAATTGAAAGTGCTCGTTTGACACACAAGAGCAAAATGGATGGTAAATGTACCTTCCAGTGACTTTTGGGCTGATTTTAGGTTAGATGGCCTTTTCTGCAAAAGAATCTTAATTCTGGCAAGTTTCTTTCTTTCTTTCTTTCTTTCTTTCTTTCTTTCTTTCTTTCTTTTTTCTTCCTTTCTCTTTTTTTTTTGAAACAGAAATAACATCTATTTGTTCATTCTTATGTTTGAACATTACGATATAAGAGCAATTATGGTTATCCATACTTTATACTCCATACATTAATTTGCCATTCCATTCTGGTTTTGAGAATAATGTTTGTTTTGGATTTTAGTTGCTCTTTTGTGTGCCTCACTAACTTGTTTGCCGGCTGCCAGATTATTACAAGCAGATATAAAGGGGAGTTTTCTTCTGGAGAAACCTCCACAGTTCATGCTCAAAGGATATGTTTGTATACCCTACAGAGGAAGAAAGTAATTCATTAGTATCTTTGTGTGTGTGTGTCTATGGTTTCTTTCTTTCTTACTTTTCTTCTTCTTTTTCTTTTTTCTTTTCTTTTCTTTTTTTTTTTTTTTTTGGTAGCTGTAATCCGCAGTTTCTGCATCTTTTAGCATAAATATCAGTTTCTCATTTTGTAACATGATTTCTTTCCAAACTTGTAGTTTAATTGAATCTAGCTTTGAGTGACACTTTAAAAAATGCTCTCCCGCATCAGAAGCATTTCTCCAAACCAGGTGCTCTTCATGCTCACCTGCTGGCAGTGTTTGATTAGCAGCCAGCTACAACGGGTGTTCGTATTTGTGCCAAGTCCATTCTATACATGGCGGTCTGTGCTTGAGAAGATGAGTCATGCTAATTACTCAGACCCCTTCCTTGGAGGTAATGTGCCAAAATCACAGAGCAGAAAAGCCAGAAACAGTATGAGCCTTGGTATTGATGGACCATAAAATCAGAATTTCATCTCCTAAGATTGCTTTGTTCTCAGATACATCACCCTTTCCAGCTATGAGCTCACCAACCCTTGCTCTATCTCTGGGCCAGTTGGCATCACTGCCATTCTACAGACGCAGAATGGGAGATGCAGCTCGGCAAGCCAAATTGCCCCAAAGCCAGGTGATCTAGCTAGAACGGGGAGCCAACTCCCTTGACTTCTCTCCAACCCCTTGCTGTCTCAGACGACGCGGCTTAGCGGAGAGACCCGGAGGCTCAGTTGAAACTGCAGTGTTGCCTGAAAGTGATCTGTATGTGAATTATCAGTCAGAAGCCAGGAGAAACTGGATCAAACAGTAGATGCACAAATGGAGATTGGGAGAAGGCAGCAGGGAATGAGGCTAAAAATGAGGGAATCTGGGATGTAAGTCCAAGAATGTAGGGAATATCCTTTTTATGCAGGCCATGATGCCTCTCTTAACTGTGGGCTGAAATATGCTAGATAATATATGTCATACAGCAAATACAGAATATCCTCCAGTAGGAAATGGTAGTCAAAGGAAAGCTAATGCATAAACTTAAATCATT
Organism: Leopardus geoffroyi; assembly: GCF_018350155.1. Lineage (NCBI taxonomy): Eukaryota > Metazoa > Chordata > Mammalia > Carnivora > Felidae > Leopardus > Leopardus geoffroyi. The sequence goes on along the minus strand of NC_059327.1, from coordinate 143,255,566 downwards.
AATTTAGTAAATATTTATTTATTGAGTGTCTCCCATGAGCCGAATCCTATGAAATTCATCTTTATAACCTCACTGCCTGTCACATGGTAGATAGATTAGATGAATGGATGGATTGATGGATAGGTGGACACACGTTGTCCATGAAATTTTCTTTTAAGGACTTCCTGTCTTCTCCCCGCTCTTCCTCCCTTGGGAGGGCCCATGCAGTTCAACAGAGACTCCTGCCTCACCCCTCCCAGAACCACCCACTCGCAGGAAGGAGAATTTCCTTAATGAAGGCCAGTGAACATGGGCTGTGTGCCCACAGGGAGGAAGGCTTTATATACTTTTACCCAGATTGAATCTGGGAAAACCATGTCAGGAAGAAGGCCACACCCTAGCCAACTCAGGGGAGTAGTATTTGCATGTTATAGCCTTCACTGCAGCAAACCCAACACAGGTGTATACTCTCTGGGTCAGGCAATCAGAGCGAATTTGCCCCCCAGGTCTCCAGAGGTCCACCACCCTTCATCCACTATCTCTTGAGCTTGCCTCCTGGATCGCAGCTTCATCTCAGACGTATGCAGCCAGGATCTAGGAAAGGCACACCAGGCACCATTATTTATTGAATGCCCTCAATGCATTGGCCTCAAACCAAATGCAGAATTAGATTACTATACCTGACCAGTTGGTTCACATTTTAAACAAATAAATAGGCAGATAGAGGTGAACTAAGTAGAAGGAAAGGTGGAAATATACTCCAGGGAGAGGCTGGTGCCAGAGAGGGAAAACCGGTCAGAGCCTGTCATTTTGAGAGCTTAAGTAGGACGGATCGTAAAATATTTCAGATCCAGCTCCATGTTTTTGATCAGCCAGAGAACAGGCAAACTTGGGTGGGAGAGGGAAAAATGAGTCACACACTTCATGCATTTAATGTTAATTCATTCCTTTGTGGTTGTTTCTGTCTTTGGGCTACCCCTGTGCCTTGTATGTGCCTCTGACAAAGCACGTGGCCAGCCATTACCAAGCAATTGTTTGTTTACTCTCCATCTCCTCCAATGGAACAGGAACTCAATGAGGGCAGGGACTTTGTCTTCTTCACCTCTGAATTCCCAAAGCCTGATCAATAAATGCTTCCTGAATTTACATATGATACCCACCTCAGTGACGATAGCTGAATTTCCAATGAGAACTTGGGCCAGGATGTTAGATGCTCTAGGAATTCAAAACAGAGGTAACTATGGATTGGAGGGGTCTGACAGCTTTCTTGAATATAGTATTATTCTCTGGGATCTGAGATGATGGGATTGAGAGTGGGAGGTGGGCAATTGCCTGAGGCAAAGGCTCAGAATTGGGGGTACTCTTGTGGTTCCCAGGGAACGATGAATGGGCCAGTGTGGCTGAAGCAGAGGGTTCCTGTTTGAAATGTTGGTGTCACATACAAAAAAGGCAGGGTGAGGCCAGTGTGTGAAGGGACAAATAAAATTGTTTGCAATTGAAATTTTCAACAGTGAGAATCACAGAAGTCATTTGAGCTAGGCTTTAAAAGATAAAAGGAGAGCTCAAAGAGCTGAACCCAGCAATGCCCCAGCCATGCCAGGCAAGACAGCTTGGAGAATTAGGTGCTAGAGGCAAGGAGCCTACGTCGGAAGGGACAGCAGCAATCTATGAGTTAAGTGATCAAATTCTGATCTTAGAAAGGTGACAGTGGGAATGATTTTCCAGATTTGGTGGGAAGACTGTTTTGAGACAAGTGTATCATTTGTATTCACAATTTTCTGTAAATAAGCATTCAAATAATGATGGCTGAACTCTTAGTGCTTAATCTATGCCAGTCACTATTAGCATTTTTACATAGTATCTCAATACACCCTCACAACACCTCTTTGAGGTATTATTATTATTAGCCCTATTTGACAGATAAATTAACTGAGGCATGGAGATTAAGAAACGTGCCCGAGATCATACAGTGAGTGAGACATAGAGCCAGGATTCAAAACAGGTTGTAAGACTGCATACCTCAAAGTGTTCACCACAAATACTTAAACAAGTTCATGGGAAGGTTTATGTATGATGGAGGAGGTTCTAAAATGTGATGTGTGTTATCACCATTTCGAAAGGAGAATAGAGAAGCATTTCTTACATTAGCTTATCTATCATCATTATTAGTTGCCTACTCTGGTTTATACTGATCAGTATTCATTAAAATTTAGAATCTGTAACAGGATAATATGCTTCTTTTTAAACATTGATTTTCCTAATTTAAAAATTAATATTCACAATAGGGACACCTGGGTGGCTCAGTTGGTTAAGCATCTGACTTCAGCTCAGGTCATGATCTCACGGTCCGTGAGTTCGAGCCCCGCGTCGGGCTCTGTGCTGACAGCTCAGAGCCTGGAGCCTGCTTCAGATTCTGTGTCTCCCTCTCTCTCTGCCCCTCCCCCGCTCATGCCCTGCCCCTCTCTCTCTCAAAAATAAATAAGCATTAAAAAAATAATATTCACAATAAACATCAAAATATTCCAGAAATAGCAGATATAAAGTGAATATCTGAGCAATCCTAATTGCTCCTTAAATCATCCTCCATTGTTGTGTGAAAATTCCTCCAGCCTTTTTCTTTTATATATGCTTATATCATGTCATCATATTATCCTCATTCTCATCATTTATGTTAATAATAATCCTTTTGCTCAGAGGTAATCACTCTGTTTTGTAATATGCTTTTTTATTTAATATATTTTGTACATCTTTCCGTGTGAGGACACACAGTTTTCTTGCCTTTAAAAGTTACACAGGGATTCACAGTCACTTTCAACATGACCTCCAGTCTGGATTCATGTTCTTTTCCGATCAACAGAGCAATACGTCTGACATGACCTAGATTCTTACCTCAATGCCACTTTGTTCCTTCTGTGTCTGGGATACAGGGCTCAAGGAGAAGCAAGCTCGAGTGGGACTCAGTTTTCTGTTTCTGGGAAAATAACAGAAGCTGGCATTTCTCTAGTATCCCTATGATCCAGCAACTATTCCTAGCCCCACTTTATAGATGGGGAAACTAGAGAGATTAAGTAACTTATACTTGTGCAAGGTCATACAGTTAGACATTAGAGAGTCAGAACCTGAACCCAGGCTCTTGTGCCTGCAAAGCCTGTTTATTTAGCACCACCCTTTCCCTTTATCTCTTTTTACAAGTCTTTTACCTGAGTAATAGGAAGGGGGTTCCATAGCATCATATTGCAGTCAGCTGCAGAGGAAAAGTTAGTCAATAAAGGTGAGCGCTGCTATTTCTCAGTAAGGCACACTTCACAAATACCTGTACGGAAAGGGGGTGTTGTCTAAAGAAGCACATCCCCTCCCTGTGGGTCACTAGTTAGTGTGGAATGTGACCCACTATCTCCCAGCAGTCCCAGAGGACACTTCCTAGGACTCGAACCTCGTTCAGTGTCTCTCCTGCTGGTGGAGGCCAGGGAAGGGGAGTCTCAAAGGTTCCTTGGGTGAAGCGGAGTTCCCCACTTTCCAATTGAGTGACATGACAGCAGCAGCAAGGCTCTATCTATCCACCCAGTACAACCCACACACAAATTTCAAAAGAGACTATTTAAGTGGATAAGCGTAGATAAACAATCTTGGTGGAGCGTCCTTACAAGGACTTTGTTCTTTTGTTTTTGTTTTGTTTTGTTTTGTTTTGTCTAAGTGAACTAGACTGGTTTAACAAACAGCCCCCTTTAATGGAATAAAGTAACTCCTTTGCTTTGTGCTAGGAGAGCCTAGCTAGGACATATAAAATTATCAAATTATTTCTTCCCAAGGTAGCATTTTCACAGCGCTTCAGCATCAGAAGGGAACTGAAAAGTTAAGCAGTTCAGATTCTTGTCTCATATGTTTTACAACAGCCCCCTGAAGTAGGCAAGGAGCTTCCATTTGAATACTGTCAGGGAAAGTGAACTCACTAAGTACAGAAGCAGACTGTCTCAGGGGACCTGGGTGGCTCAGTTGGTTAAGCATCTGACTCTTGGTTTTGGCTCAGGTCGTGATCTTATGTTCTTGGGTTCGAGCCCCACATCGGGCTCCTTAGTGTGCAGGGGTGGGGGGGCTGCTTGGGATTCTCTCTTTCCGGCTCTCTCTGCCCCTCCCCTGCTTGAGCTGTCTCCTACCTTCAGTCCTTTCATCCTTCTTGGACCAAACAGAAGCCATTGAATGGTTTTTCCACTTCACCACCTTGCAACCTTTTGAGCACAGTTACCATTTCCCTGCCAAATCTTGTCTTTTTAGGTTAGTCTTGAATTCCTTCACCCATCATTCCCATGTCATGATCTAGAGTCCTGGGTGCTAAGGTTTTTCTTCCTTGATTGTGTTCCAGATTGTCCATGACCCTTTCAGATGGGTGACATGTAACACAGAACACAGTGTTTCAGGGAGGACCGGATGAGGCAAATTGCTTACCTTGTTCTTGATGGTCTACTTCGATCAGGTGCATTAAACATAGGACTTTGCCCAATTCTTCAAAACAAGGGGAAACCAAGGAACTTTATTCTGGAAAGTTTGTAAATAAATCAATTCACCAATTTATTTTTCTTCAAGCAATAATATAGGGAAAAGAAACCTATGGACCTAGATTTTTCATTTGGTGTATTGTAGCATCTTTCTGATATGCCACTTTTTGTCATAATATTCATCCATGGTCCATCTATACGCTAGGAATTGTGTGGGAAAGCGGTGCTTAACTTTTCATTAGTGTTAAGTCATGACTCCTGGGGCTTCTTAAAAGTGTCTTAAAAATTGAAGAGGTAAAATATTGTAGAGTATTTCTGGATGCCAGTGATTCTTTGAAGTGGAGAGCTAGCCTCTTAAAGACCATGATATTTTGTTAGCAGCTCCCCTCCCCGCCCCCCACCACCACCTTACTGCTGCTGCCTTGATGGAATCAAGTTTCTGTGAACTCTTTCAGATTGCCTTGAAAGGTTTACTACTTCCCTCCTCTACCACAGGATTTAGGTCCCCACTCCAGATCCAGATTAGTTTTTGTAACACGAGAAGAAAGTAAAATAATAGAGTAGGTTTCCCTCAAAAAGCTTTCTTTGATTATAAACTGTGTCCATGTACATGTAAGATTTGATTACACCTTAGACTTCTCTGGAAAAATTAGTGTTGGGATATACAAGAAAATGCGTGGTGAGGGTATATGAAGGTGGGAGTGCATTAGACGTTCTTGTACCATTTTCTAAAAAGTGTATGATTGGGGGTCTGTACAGAAAAATGTCATCAAAAGTCGGTACATATAAGGAAACCACTGTCAAAATTAACACTGTTCTTCAGCCATTTGCTAAATAAGAAAAGAAGGGCAAACTTTTTTTTTTTCCGCTTACTATAGTATCTTTAATATCTCTCTAAACAAAGAGCACTGTCCAATGTGGAAAGGAAGGGCAAAATCTTAAAGACAAATGAATTTTAAATAAACAACAACTAATTATAGCAGGGAATGTGTTGGAAAGAGTGGTTATATGTAATTATATAGTAATTATATTGAAAATGTAATCACATGCCACCTAAACATTTGCTGGGGAATAAATCCACCCCCTGCAACCATCCCCTTCTGATCTCAAAGACCTACATTGACTTTGTAAAATGTGTGATATGGTTTCCACTCTGAAAAGGGTGACCTTTTCCAGGGCAATTAAAAGGTGCTGCTTTGAGGATATTGGAACCCATGCTCAGAGGGATAAAAGGAAATTGAAACTTCTATTAAAAGGAGCTAATGATGCCTAGAGCAGTTGGGATTAAAAAAGAACAAAGTCAATTTTAAAAAAGATCTCCAAATCAAAGAGCAGCTTTTCTCATCAAATACCAAGAGAAAGCAAAATGATTTTTGATGAAAAATGGGGCAATGGAATCAGCCTTTCGCCTACATCCTGGGGCTTCAGTCAAAAGTGGTAAGAAGTTTTGAGCAAAATCCTTTGAACTTTTTGGAAGGAATGTGCTACATGTATTTACGATTATGTCATGAAAGATAAACTAGCTTGTCTCTCAAATTAGGTACATATTGAAAGGATAACAATAAAATATAGTGTGTATAAGATTGATTTATAATTGATTCCCCATCTGACAAAATAATTCCAGAGTTAAAAAGCTAGCATTTTAAAACATAGAAATATAGTTGATGTATATAACATTATACCAGTTTTAGGTGTACGAAATAATGATTTGATATGTCTATGCATTGCAAAATGATTACCACAGTAAGTTTAGTTAACCTCCAGCGCCACCCCTACTTATGATTTTTTTCCTTGTGATAAGAAGATACATCCTTCTTATCTGTGATAGAAGACTGTTAAGATTTACTCTCTTAGCAACTTCCAAATATACAATACAGTATTGTTAACTCTGGTTACCATATTACACATTTCATCCCCAGCACTTACTTATTTTATGTCTGGAAGTTTGTACCATTTGACTACCCGTCACCCATTGTGCCCATCCCCCACCCCCCTGCCTCTGGCAAACACCAATCTGTTCTCTGTATCTGTGAGGTTTTTTTAATTGTTGTTGTCGTTTTAGATTCCACATATAAATGAGATCATTTGGTATTTGTTTTTCTCTGTCTTACATATTTCACCTCACATAATGCCCTCAAGGTCCATTCATCTTGTTGTAAATGGCCGCATTTCTTTCTTTACGTGGCCAAATAATATTCCATTGTATATATATACCACAACTTCTTTATCCATTTATTTATCGATAGACACTTGGGTTGTGTCCATGTCTTTCTATTGGAAATAATGCTACAATGAACATGGAAGAGCAAGTGAGTATCTTTGTTTTCCTCAGATAAATACCCACAAGTGGAATTACTGGATCATATAGTAATTGTAGTTTTAACTTTTTGAGGAATCCCCATAGGGTCTTCTACAGTGGCTGTACCAATTTACATTCCTGCCAACAGTGCCCAAGGGTTCCCTTTTCTCCACATCCTCACCAATACTTGCTATTTCTTATCTTTTTGATAATCATTCTAACACTCATGAAGTGAAGCCTCATTGCAGTTCTGGGTTGCAGTTGCCTGATGATGTGTGATGTTGAGCACATTGTCATGTACCTGTTAGACCTCGTTATGTCTTCTTGGAAAAAAATATCTATTCATTCCCTTTACCCATTTTTAACTTGAATTCTTAAAAATTATCTTTGCTCTTCAACTGTATGAGTGCCTTACATATTTTAGATATTAACCACTTATTAGAAATATGATTTGCAAATGTTTTCTCCCCTTCTAGAGGCCACCTTTTCATTTTGTTGATGGTTTCCTTTGCGTGCAGAAGACTTTAGTTTAATGCAGTCCCACTTGTTTGTTTTTGCTTATGTTGCTTTTGGTATAAAAATCCAAAAAATCGTCGCCAAGACCAATATCAAAGAGCTTACTTCCTATGTTTTATTCTAGGAGCTTTATGGTTTCAGGTCTTATGTTCCAGTCTTTAATCCATTTTGAGTTAATTTTTGCATATGGTGTAAGATGCCGGTACAGTTTCCTTGTTTCGCGTACAGCTCTGTAGCTCTCCCAATGCCATCTGCTGAAGAGACTCTCCTTTCTCCATTGTATATTCATGGGTCTTTTCTCATAAATGAATTGACCATATATGCGTGGGTTTATTTCTGGGCTCTCTACTGTGTTGCATTGATCTGTGGGTCTGTTTTTATGTCAGCTCCACCCTGTTCTGTTTACTACAGCTTTGAAGTATAGTTTGAAATCAGGAAGTGTGATAGTTCTGGCTGTGTTCTTCTTCTCAAGACTGCTTTGGCTTTTTGTGGCCTTTTATGGTTCCATACAAGTCTTAGTATTGTTCGCTCTCTTTCCATGAAAAAAATGCCACTGGAATTTTGATAGGGATTACACTGAATCTGTAGGTTGCTTTGGGTAGTATGGACATTTGAACAATATTTTTCCCATTCATGAGCGTGGGATATCTTACCATTTATTTACGTCTTCTTCAACTTCTTTCACCAATGTCTTATAGTTTTCAGTGCACAGCTCTTTCCCCTCCTTGGCTAGATTCATTCCTGGGTATTTTATTTTTTGATGCAATTGTAAGTGGGATTGTTTTCTTAATTTCCAAAACCTAGCGTTTTGATGACCTGTGATGCACACAGTGACAACTGTTAGATGATTGCTGTGATGGTAATTATTATAACCTTGGTATGTGGCTCACTCCTGAATACAGTTGATAGTAACCATCTATGCTAGTCTGCTCAGTCTGCCATAATAGAATACCACAGACTGCATGGCTTAAACAGCAATTTATTTTCTCACAGTTCTGGAGGCTGGAAATTCCAAGGTCAAGGTTCTAGCATGATTTGGTTTCTGGTGAGAGCTTTCTTCCTGGTTTGCAGATGGCCACCTTCTCTCTATGTCCTCGTGTGGCTTTTCCCTGGTACATACAACAGTGTGCATACAGAAAGAGGGCGGGAAGTGAGCTGTCTGGTGTTTCTTATGAGGACACTAATTTTCTTAGTTCAGGGCCCCACCCTTATGACCTCATTTATCCTTAATTACTTCTTAGAGGCTCTCATTACTGAATATAGCCCACACTTGAGGGTGGGGGTGGGGATGGGGCATAGGTTAGGCCTTCAACATATAAATTTTGTAGAGAGGACACAAACATTCAGTCTATAACACATACAATAGTAATGAAGAAGTCAGGGACTTTCTGGGATTGTGCTTCCTACCACACTTGCACACCAATGAGTAATGCCTTTGCCACTTACACGGTAGTTAAAGGAGTGTCTAACAAGCCATCAGGAAACCTACAAGCAGGCTAGTGCTTCATTTTGTGTTTAAATAATAAATGAACTAAATTGCTCAAGCCAAGGGGTACCACATCCTTGACATAACCAGCAGAAGTCTCTTCATTACAAATTTGCTTTAACTTCCTTGAGATTTGTTTAATGGCACGATAGTCCATGGGAAATTCTCTATCATAAGTTATCACTTTTGGACATTGGTTATCTATCCAGCAAATCAGGTCATTAGCAAAGAAAGCCTCACAGAGTCCAACTTAATACTGGTGAATTTTGACCTGGCTATGGTTTTAATAGTGGATAAACCATTATTTTAGAATTAAAAAGGTTTTCTAAATTTTTTTCTTAATTTTTCTTAATTTCTTTAATTTCTAAATTTATTTATTGTTGAGAGACAGAGACACAGCATGAGCATGGGAGGGGCAGAGAGTGGGGAGACGCAGAATCTGAAGCAGGCTCCAGGATCCGAGCTGTCAGCACAGAGCTTGATGTGGGGCTCGAACCCACGGACAGTGAGATCATGACCTGAGCCCAAGTCAGACGCTTAGCCTACTGAGCCACCTAGGTGCCCCTAAAAAGGTTTTCTAGAATAAAGCAGGTCACTCCTACTTATGCTGGGACTCAAAGCTACCTTAAAGGGCCCAGGATGCCTCATCTTGGCTTGGAAATTCTAGGATGAATTGTGTTAAATTCAATTACAAAAAAGAAATGCATAGCCACTTCTGTGCCAGTGTGTATTAAGCAGAGGCAAACATTTTCAGTGTTGGCAGTCAGTTTTGGTGGTTTAATAATTTGAGCTAGATAAAGAGAAAAGGGAGTTGTTGAGACAAGAAATATGGCTTTTCTCAAAAGCAGAAGACATCCGGGCTGATAAAAGGGCAACTGAAAGGGGAGCTAAAGATAACCAGGAGAAACTGATCATAAATTTGCTTCACGGTTCAGACAGAGGGTCACGCAGCTGAATTATAGGCAGGGGTTACTGTGGTGAATTTAGAACCTATGTCCTAGCTTTGATACCTTCAGGCAGCCTCTTCACCATGTGCCTCATCTCCAAACATTAGGTGGTGGGATATGCATAGATGAAAAGAATTGCCCAGTATGAATATGTGTTAGAGGTTATGCATCATTGATGGGACTACAAAGTCCCGGAAAAGTAGGTCAGCCTGTGTCCCGTGTCACAGGCTACTGACTCAGCTGTGCCATGTCAAACAGCTAATAAAAAAAATTAAAAAAAAACTCACCTGACAACTTAAAATTGTTTAATCTTTCATTTCCTTAAGATCCCAGGGAAACCAGGCCTTCCTGGAGAGGGCATTCCAGATTATGAGTTCACACAGGGTATGAAATGCACTTGAATACGCGCGTGTACACACACACACACACACACACACACATTTGAACAACATCATAGCTGATGAGCTAATACAGGTTTATCCCTATGGTCCAGGTATTCAAGCTGGTTGTTCGGGGATGTGGGCCTGGAGCAGATACATGGTATGTGTGTGCTGGGAGAGAAGTAGGAGAGAGACTCATGCATCATACTCCATTGATCCCTCTGAGTAGGACCTAACTTTGCTTTCTTTATTTAAAGAATAATTATAAAAGTAGAACGGAACTCCCTTAGGTCTAATGCTGTGAAATGAGCTAATATCATGAAGGACTGCTCAATAAACTTAAAACAGTATACCATATAATTATATGATTTACATCAAGCATGATTATCATTTCTGCCACTAGCTGCCAAGGTTAGGAATCCTATATTGAGGTCTTCCACGTGCCAGACCCTGTCCTAGGCCAGTATTTTTCAATCTTGGCTCTTACTAACATTTTGGCCTGAATAATTCTTTGTTGTGGGGGGTGGGGTGGGGCCGTCCTGGTCACTGTGGGATGCTTGGCTGCAACCCTGACCTCTACCCACTAGATGCTAGAAGCACACGCCCTCCACCCCCAGTTGTGACAACTCAAATGTCTCTAGACATTGTGAAATGTCCTCTGGGAGCAAAATTGCCTCTGGTTGTGAACCACTGTTCTAGATACATGATATGTTGGAGATATGAGGTGTATACAAAGAGCATGAGCTGCGAGTCACGTTGCTGGCTTAAGTCCTTCATTTACTTTTTTTACTGGCCTTTGCTGTGTGCCAGGAACTGTACCAGCTAATGGGGATACAAGGATGAATAAGACATTTTGTCTTAGAGAAAAGAGCCTCATAAGAGAGAAAAACTCATGTATAAATAAATTACCAATCAGTGTATTAAATGCAGTGAGCTAGACATGCACAGGAGGTGGGGGTAGAAAGCACCTCACTTAGTTTTGAAGTTGGAGCCGGGGCATCAAAAAAGGTTGTCCTGAGCTGCCTGGTCTGAGCTGAGTCTAAAAAAATAAGTAAATGGATGAGGTGAGAACACTGAACAGAGGCACACAAAGGCAATAATGAAACATAAAACAAGACCCAGGGAGGAAAACAAGCCTAGTGTGTGTTGCATGTTGGGCAGGGAATGCTAAAAGTCTGAGGGGTAGACAGGATGACCTGTTGACCATTCTAAGAGCTTGTGCTTTATTGCAGGAGTTGCGGAGCCATGGAGAGGTTTTAAGTGACATGTTTTTGCTTAAACCAATTGCTTTGGTCAGTATGTAGAGAATGATTTAAGGGGCACAGAAATCAGGGGGAACAACTTAGGAGGCCAAGAGATAATGAGGCCCAAACTAGGGCAGTGGAAGTAGAAGAGAGACTCGAGAAATAGTTCAGAGATAAAATGGCATGACTTGGTGACTCTTTGAGGATGCGAGATGAGAAAGAGGGAACAATAGAGGGTGGCTGCCTGTCAAACTTGTTGTCAGGTACCACTCTTGGTATCTAGCATATAAGAAATACTCGGTGAGGTAGCCATTGAATTATGTTATCATACCAACTTTTTCTTGTCCCTATTTTGCAAATGAGAAAATTGAAGCTTCCAGGAAAGCTCAAATTCACACAGCTAGTGAACAGAGGAGCTATGATTCGAACTCTATTTGAATGTCTGACTTCCACCCTATCCTATCCTACTACATGGCTTTGACCAAGTGTGGATGAAACTGATGAATAGGAATTCACTCAGAAAGAAATGGACTTGGTCACCAGCGGCTTTTATGTTTGGCAGGTGCTCAGTATTTACTGAATGGAGGAATGATTGATTTTCATGAAAATGATACCAATATATTTACTTATAATTTTCATGCATTCCAAATTGTTGAGGGGCTGAAGAAGTATCTTGCCAAGTATCACATGCAAATATCACCCACCTGAGTGGCAGCTTTAGTTTCTTCTCAGGTTCCTGGCACCTACCAGTGAAGTCATAAGACCCCATAGTCCATTGTTCTGCCCATTTGTTTAAATGCTCACTGACACAGAGCCAGGGACATAGGTATAACAAGTGCTTGTGCTATGATTTGATAATTTGCATTATTTTTTTTAGCATTACCATTAAGTTCTAGAGGTCCAGCAAGAGGACCTCCACTCCCCTTGTCATTTCTATCTGCAAATATTAAATGTGACTGAGAATGACTGTTGGGTGGGAAAAAGGGGAAGATGGCCACTGGGCTACGAGTTGAATTTTATGGATGTGGTTAAAATAAACACAAAGAAATTTCAGTGCTACTTCTCTCTAGGATTTCTCCCTTCACCTTTCCTTCTCCAAATCTAGTCTTCAAAGCTCTTAGGAGAAACAAGATACAAAAGTGTAGGATTAGTTGCCTAATTTACTTATATGTTAAGCAAGTGTCCAAAAAGGCCAGTTAAGCCTGTCTGACAGCAGTGACAGTTCTCATCATCAGAAAATTTAAGACTGATTATAGCCTGTGACCTGTGACATCTGTAACGCCTGTTAAGAATTGCCAGGAAATGTCACTGGTATTTGTCTCTAGGGATCATCTTCCTTCACTGCCAGAGAAAGAAATTTCTGAACTGGGATAGAAGAAGATTACCTATCGCTGCTTACATTTGCTAGCTGTGCATGTGAGGATTTGGACCAGAGCTGAATATGGAGACACATTCATGATTTTGTACTTCTAGAAATTATAATATAGAGATTCAGGCCAGGGCCCTCTGCAGTGGCTTGTTCTTAACCCTGCAGAATCAGGGATTCTCTGGTCCTGGGGTCAGGGCCTCAGGAGAGCACATTCCTCATTCTTTATTCCTACTGCTCCTGCTTGGGTTCCAACGACAAGACAACCCAGGGAGATATTCCTTATGCATTTGTGGTACCAGAGTCCCAAGGCAGGGCTTGACATTCCACCCCAAGCACGGCCTTATACTGTGGTTCTCTTTAGAAACTATTGCTAGGCAATAACTTCTTATTTAGAGTTCACACTCAGTCCAAGTTAAAAAAAAAAATCTTGGTTGGGTTTAAATTGTAGGTAACAGTAATGTTCCTCCACTATATGCTGAGGCGCTGGATATCCCTCCAGGTAAAACACCCTTGATCTATATTCCCCTTGGCCCCACCATACTTGACTCATGCTTCATATCTCAACTTAGATGTGATTTCCTCCAGGCTTTCTCTACTCTCTCGATTCAATAGCACCTGCCAAGAGCCCTTCTCACTCTGTGTTGTAATACAATCGTCAACAATTGCCTAAGAGTTTCTTTGGGGCAGAGATGGTACCATACTCATTGTGGTATCTCCAATAATGAAGACACACTGGGCTATTAGACAAGGTTTGGACTGAACTGGAGCACGTGGGGATGTGCAGAAGCTTTGTGGCTGGCAGATGTGGGCTCACAGCCATGCTGTCACTTACCAGCTGTATAACTGGAAATGTAGCTTACTCCTACTGAACCCCAATTTCCCCATATGAAAAAATGGAAATAATAATACTTACCTGAAAGAGTTGTATAAAGTCTATCACAGTATGCCTGACATATAGCTCGTGCCTAATAAATATATTTATTCCTTTGGTTTTTGCACTAAGTTGAGGATTAGAAAGTCCTTCCAAATGTTTGTGCTGGGCCATCGATATGGTGAGAGATCTCACTCTAAGTATCAGCATATGTATTTTTAAATAATTTTGCTCATGACCTAATTGTGAAAACAGTCATGTAAAGTGGAAGAAACATAATATCTGAAGTCAGAGGGCTTAGTTGGATTCATTTTGTTATCTTTTCCCCTGATAAGTGACATACACATTCATATGTACCTACTCACTCTGCTCAAAGCTGTTTGCCTTAACTTGAACGATGTGCCTTAACCCAAATGTGCCTTCTCCTTACTAGCTCCAAAATTAGCAGTGAAATATTAATTACCATCCCACTTACAAATAGTTTTCCTATGGTGCAAGGTGTGCTCTGCTCTGTACCAAATAGAAAATGTACTGCCATTCAAGGTCCCCTTGGGACTGGGATTCTTTTTCTGTGGTGCAACAGTGACATCCATTGGCCTGTTGTGCCAATTATGGAGCAAACCTGCTTCTCGGCTCTGTGACTATTGGGTTTCCTGGTGAAGAAAAAGAGAGCAAATTCTCTGGGGCCAGCAAGTTAAGATAGGTCAGCACCTGGTCCCCTGCAAAGTGGGCTGGTTTCAGGACCTTCCCCAGGACACGCGTTCTCAGATCAGTGCCACCAGGTATTCCCTTGTGGTCATGTGGGGCAGTCCTGGAATTGGTCCTCTCTTTGTGGAGTTCAGTAAATTCATAGGACTATGGGGAAAATACTGGTTTGGGGTTCAGATATGCTCTTGAATGCATAGGCCAGGGCAAATCACTTCCACCTCTGAGCCTTTTCTACACTAGTAACACGAAACTGATAACAGTACCTGTTTTGCATTTACCAAGGGCTTTTCTGTATATCTTATAATAAGTTCCCACAACCCCACGGCTATTGCTGTGGAAATTAAGAAAGCACAAATCACATCCTTTTGCCATCCACCAGATTGTAAGGATGGGAAGCTGAGCACGAAATCACAGGTTTCCAAACCATAAGCCTTAGTGACTTATGTTCACTGCCCTCGTTGGAATTAACCAGGTCACTCAGAAACTCCTTCATTTCTGGAGGAATGGGGAAAGTTCCTAAAGATAGGAAATCAAAGGAAAGTTTATGTGGCTAGATATGAGATTGAGCAATGAGTGAGTGTCTGCATGTAGAAAAAGATATACAGTGCTGGTTTTCATCTCCATGGAGAACATAACAGGAAATAGCAAGACCAAAAATATTTCCACCTACTATGTGATAGATACTCTGTTAAACATTAAGCATGAAAGATAAATAAGACAGACCATTGCATACCCTCAAGTACCTCATTTTTCAAGTGAAGGATACAAACCAGGAACAGTGAATTATAATAATGTGGTAAGTATTATGTCCTGCAGCGTGCTGTGGGAACACCTCCAGCGTGTGTGTGTGTGTGTGTGTGTGTGTGTGTGTGATTGACAGGACCCAAGTAGTGGCTAACGAAGGCACCTTTGGATGGAAAAACAGCAGATAGTCTCAGTTCCACTTGAAGCTAAAATATCAAACACTTCTCAGTATCAAAATCGAGCAGACTGCAAACTGACAGTCAAATACGTAACACTTCCATAAGAAACAAGACCCACGGGGGCACCTGGGTGGCTCACTCGGTTAAGCATCTGACTTCAGCTCAGGTCATGATCTCACGGTTCGTGAGTTCAAGCCCCACATCAGGCTCGCTGCTGTCAGCGCAGAGCCTGGAGCCTGCTTCAGATCCTCTGTCCCCCTCTCTCTGCCCCTCCCCTGCTCACCTCTCTCAAAAATAAATAAAACATTAAAAAACAAAAACCCAGCGGATTCAATTACACTCTGTATCATTTCCTAGTGAAGCCTTCCTCTTTTTTGGGGGAAATATTAGGGAATTTGTAACTAAATCGTGTGTGTAGCCAGATCCATTACTGACTCACTGGTACAGTTTCTTCAAATCGTTGTTATGGTTAAACAAACCAAAAAAAACCCCAAAGACTCATCTAAAAATCTCATTCAGATTCCATTCTTCCCTCCCTGGTTGGCCAGGAAAGCTTGGTTCCAATGTCCCCTCTAGTTAGATTGTCTTACTCTAACTCTCACTGTAAATACTCAATATCCTTTAGGCCACCTCTCAGCTCCCTAGCAACAGCTGCCCCACGTGAACCTACTACTTCGCATTTATAGGTGGGGCTTTCTGCAGACAGAGGCCAAGACACCTGCCAAATGGGTTGGCCCCATGACTATGAGTTCTTTTACTTCTTCCCTCCACACTCTCCAACCATTAGGACTTCTTGGAAAAATCAGAGCCCACACTGTAAAACATCACTTCTCATATTGGTCGTTTTCGTTTAGAACCACGTGTGTGTATTTGTGTCACTGAGAACATTTTAGCCGACAGTTGTTGGCTGTGTTTAGAAACCTTTCCACATGGCGGTGCCTGGGTGGCTCAGTTGGTTGAGCCTCCAACTTTAGCTCAGGTCATGATCTCAGGGTTCCTGAGTTCGAGCCCCATGTCGGGCTCTGTGCTGGCAGCTCAAAGCCTAGAGCCTGCTTAGGATTCTGTGTCTCCTCTCTCTGCCCTTCCCCCACTCATGCTCTGTCTCTCTCTCTCTCTCTCTCAAAAATAAACATTAAAAAAAATTTTTTTTAAACAGGTTTTACTGGGGCACCTGGGTGGCTCAGTCCGTTAAGCATACAACTTCAGCTCAGGTCATGATCTCACGGTTTGTGGGTTTGAGCCCCATGTCCAGCTCTGTGCTGACAGCTCAGAGTCTGGAGACTGCTTCTGATTCTGTGTCTCCCTCTCTCTCTGCCCCTCTCCGACTCTTGCTCTGTCTCTCTCTCAGAAATAAATAAACATTAAAAAAGAAAAAGAAGAAACCTTTCACATGAACCAAAGTATAAGTCTGAGGAATCTCCGTGAAATTTCTATGGGCTTTGAGAAGCCTCTTTCACAAAATAAGAAAAGATGAGTTCATTTTAACCAAGGGAACCCATCCCAAATACATATATTCCCCAATATGTTAATACTAAAGAAACCAAGAATGAAGCTGCTTGATAATGTCCCCAGAGCCCTTCAGTGCTCAGTATGCTAAGTGTTGTTGTCCCTCAGTTGCTGTCCCTCAGCCATCTCCCTCACACAGCGGGCGGGGGGGGGGGGGGGGGAGGGGGGCGGGGCGGGGCTCAGAGAACTGTCACTTATCTCTGTGCACCCCACTCCCTTCCAGAGCCTTCCTGCTTTGGGTAGCTTCAGCACCATGGCACCTTCACATTCACCCTTCAGCATTTTGGAATTGGGCATAAAAGAAACCCATACTAGTCCTTTATAGGACTATTCAGTTAAATCTGTGGAGAGGCCTGCGTCCTCTAGATAGGTCTCACTGTCCCCAAATCTTTCACCCAGCTGCTTAGGGCCCCCTATGCCTCTAGTGGGGACTAGTCTCTTTGGTTTCACTCTTGCTCTGTCTGCTTATAAATGGATACCCCTAGGAGAGAGTCATTAACACTTTAATGATAACCAGTTTGTCACATATAGGCTTAAATTATTTTTTAATTTGGTTTAAAATATATTTTTATTGAGATAAGTTACAAACTGAAATATATAAATCCGAAGTGTTATGTTTCCAAGAATCTTGGCAAATGTATCACACTGGTGTAATCCATTCCTCTATCAAGATATAGACTATTTTCACCACCTCGAAAAGTTTCCTTGTGCCTCTTCGGGTCCACCCCCTACATCTAAGCATCCACTGTTCTGATTTATTTCAGCATAGATTAGTTTTGCCTGTTCTACAACTTCTTATAAATGAAATAGCACAGTATGTACTCTTCTGTGTTGGTATTTGTTACTCAACATAATGTTTTTGAACTTCATTCATGTTGTCGCTTTTATTAGTAGCTCATTTTTTATCCAATCTCCTGTTGATGGACATTTGTGCTATGCTCAGTTTGGGGCTAGTACAAATAAAGCTGCTGTGGATATTAGTGTATAAGTCTTTTTTTTTTTTTTTAAAGTTTATTTATATATAGAGAGAGAGAAAGCAGGGGAGGGGAAGAGAGAGAGAGAGAATTCCAAGCAGGCTCTGAACTGTCAGCGTGGAGCCCGATTCGGGGCTCAAACTCATGAACTGTGAGCTCGTGACCCGAGCCAAAATCAAGAGCTGGACACTTAACCAACTGAGCCACCCAGGTGCCGCTATGCATACAAGTCTTTTTGTAGACATATGTTTTCACTTCTGTTGGGCAAATACCTAGGAGTGAAACTCTGGATCATACAGTGGATGTATTTTTGACTTTATAAGAAACTTTCATACCATTTTCCAAAGTGGTTCTACTGCTTTACAACCCCGTAACAGTTGCTCCAGAACCTTCTCAACATTTGGTTGTAGCAGTTGTGTTCCTTTTCTAATGCATTGTAACAAATCACCACAAAACATAGCATCTTATAAAGCAGCATTCGCTCACAGTTCTCTAGATCAGAAATCCCATAGGACTCTGTGGACTCTTCTGCTTCTGGTCACAAGGCTGAAATGAAGATGCCACCTGGGTGGGGCTCTTATCTGGATTCTCTTGGGAGAATCCACGTCCAAGCTCATTCAGATTGTTGGTTGAATTCAGTTCTCACTCTGGGCAGCTCTCTGCGTATAGAGACTGGCTGCCTTTCTTCTCCTGCGGCCCCCTCCATCTTCAAGACTGTAAGACCTGTTGAATCCCCCTCATGCTTTGAATGTGTCTGACTTCTTATTCTGCTATTGTCCAGGGAAAACTCCACTTTTAAAAGGCTCACCTGGGGGCGCCTGGGTGACTCAGTTGGTTGAGCATCTGCCTTTGGCTCAGGTCATGGCCTCACAGTTTGTGAGTTGGAGCCCCACATCCAGTTCGCCGCTGTCAGTGCAGAGCTCACTTCAGGTACTCTATCCCCCTCTCTCTGGCCCTCCCCGACTTACATGAGCTCTCTCTCGCGCTCGCTCTCTCGCTCTCTCTCAAAAATAAATAAACATTAAAAAAAAAAAAAAAGGCTCACCTGTTTGGGTCAGACTTAGTCAATAATCTCTGTATCTTAAGGGCAGTTGACTTGGGACTTGAATTGCATCTGCAAACTCCCTTCACAGCAGTACCCAAATTAATGTTTGATTGAATAACCAGGGGACAGAAATCTCGGGGCCATCTTTAGAATTCTGCCTACCACAGCACTCCATGGTGAAGCCTTAAAACAAACATCATTTTCCATTATCCAGCTGCTTTTAAAGCTAGAGATTTCAAATATATTTTTATCCTAAAGAATCATACCTACCGTGGTTTTAATAATTATCCCTTATCATTTGTATTCTGTGCATTTATAAAACTTACTACATTTGAAAGCATCTAAGTGCTTCTCCAATGTTGAGTTTGACAGCCCCATTCAAAATGATCAAGTTAAGTAACTAGCAATATTAACGCTAGACAATCGAGACGCAGGTTAAAGTGCTTTAACCAAGTGATTTGTGTCATGTCTTGGTGTTTACAGAATTGAAAACTAATATTTTAATTTGGTAACTAGAATAATAGGATCTAAGGATGAAAAGTCCCAAGATCTTTACAGTCTAGCTAAAGATCAGAGAAATTGATTCGTACAGTTGGTTACTTAGAGATGAGCCCAGAGCCATGGCTCTATATTCCCCGGGCTAGAATACACTTGAATTATCCACCACACTTGAATGCCTCCTTGTTTCTAGAGAGGTGTCTGATCCTGCAAAGGGACTTTGAGATTTGTTGATTTAGGTCACCATATAAATCTCTGGCAACCTAGAACACATTGAAAATTATGCATAGATTATAGTGTTTTCCTTAGTTCCAAACCACGAATTTTAAACTTGCTAAATCCATTCCAAGAAAAGTTATCTTTTGTCAGCTTGAAACTAGCTAAGGGAGGAAATGAGCCAGTGGAGTTGACCTTCTCCTGTTTAGATGCTATGGTCTTCGGAGTCCTTAATTCTGTGCTTGAAATCTCACCGGACATGGGCACTTTGCATTTCCTCCAACAGGGAATAAAGGAATTGTATGCCCGACTTTTCAAGAAACTCTTAGCCCCCTGGTTTTGAAGATGGATTCTAAGGAAGGCGGTTGCAATGTCACAAGACTTGGCAAGTTAAGATTAGCTTTACACCAGAGGTAATCACTAGCAGCAAACCAGCCCAATCTCTCCTGAAGTTGTGTTTTATTTGGCCCGCAGAATGGTAGTGTTGCTTATTTGAATTAATTTCCAACATATAAAAGCCAAAAAATTTCACATACAAGCCCGGATGTCCACTTTTCTTTTCCTGTGAATAGTGCACCCACTTTCTGCAAGTAGACAGGGCATGGGTGCTACATGTGCCCCCATTTCCCTGGTTCACTTCACCCATTTTCCTTCTTGGTTTCTACAGAAATCTGAGTCATAACACCGACTTCACTCTAAGCTACAGTTTTGAGACACCTTGTCTAACTGTTCAAACAATTTCTTATCTGGGTTATACATACCAACTGTGTTGGGCTCTTACTTCCTAGCAGTTGAAGAGAATGAGCCAGATACTTAAAACAGGTGAGCTACTCCCTGACATTAATTCTGGCCACTTAAAAGAGCATTTTCTTGGGGCTTAGTCACTGAGCTTCTGACTCTTGGTTTTGGCTCAGGTCATGATCTATGGGTCATGGGATGGAGCCCTGTGTCAGGCTCTGTGTGGAGTATGGAGCCTGCTTAAGAATCTCTCTTTCTCTCTCTCTCTCTCTCTCTCTCTCTCTGTGTGTGTGTCTCTCCTCTCTGCCCCTCTCCCCTGTTCACGCTCTCTTCCATAAATACATACATACACACATACATACATACATACACACATACATAAAACAGAATTTTCTCTGTAGGCCCATAGTTACTATCTGGAGTGTTCAGCATTCGTATAATTTCAAAAAATACCTTTTTTAATGGGCTATTCTGAAAATTGAGCTTAAGTAAATAAAACGTTTGGTACTTGTGAAGCCAAAGGGTTTATTTAGGAAAAGCACCTTCTCATCTAAAGAACTTCTGTTGGGGCACCTGGGTGGCTCAGTCCGTTAAGCGTCCGACTTGAGCTCAGGCCATGATCTCATGGTCCGTGAGTTCAAGCCCCACGTCGGGCTCTGTGCTGACAGCTCAGAGCCTGGAGCCTGCTTCAGAGTCTGTGTCTCCCTCTCTCTCTGCCCCTCCCCTGCTCGTGCTCTGTCGCTCTGTCTCAAAAATAAATAAAAACATTTTTTAAAAATTAAAAAAAATAAAAATAAAGAACTTCTCTTATGGGCTGCATTTTGTACCCTCCCACATTCATATTGTTAGAGTCCCAAACTCCAGCAGCTCAAAATGTGACCGTATTTAGAGACAGAGTCCTTTAAGAGGTGATTAAGTGGAAATGAGGCCCTTAGGGTGGGCCCTAATCCAGCCTGACTCATGTCTTTATAAAAGGAAGAAAGACTGTACAAGGACACAGTGAAAAGGCAGCCACCTGCCTGCCAAGGAGAGAGGCCTCAGGAGAAACCAAACTTGTTGCCATCTTGATCTTGAACACTCAGCCTCCCGAACTTGGAGAAGACTAATTTCTGTTGTTTCAGCCACCTCGTTTTTGGTATTTTGTTATGGCGGCCCTAGCTAACTTATCCAGCTTCCTAAGTTGTGTTTCTTTGGAAGAAACTCTGTATCGCCTTATGAAATATGTGCAGTTGTTAATGGGTAATTCTTCAGTTTCTGCAGCTAGAATCCCTA